>NC_133531.1:104500889-104820119 GCF_048544455.1 Silene latifolia
TGAAAGTGGAAAAAAACAAACATAAAGTCAAAGTTGTTACTTGCATAGTGGGAAAAATATAAATATCTTCTTTGGCAAGGTTTGAACAAGTCAACAGGGAATCTTTAGCATAATGAGTAAATGATGAAATAAATGGGTCAACAGCTGTTACCTATTATTTGGGGATTGAAGGCTGAAAATCAGGAGCAGATTCTGGTTCGGAAGAACCTGGACGCAGATGCAGAAAGGGGGAATATGAAGATTGGAGCATCCCATGGAAAAAGTCAATAACGGCTAGTCTTAAGATAGAGGAATATTTAATGGAGAATTTAAAGGAGCAACTAATGGGACATTGAATGAGTCAAGCAACCACCTCCTATTTTGGTGTAACCGACGCAGGAATTCAGGAGCAGAAATTGAGAGGATGTTGTTGACTCAACCCTAGCATTCAACAACAACTTTATAAAGAGGAACAAGTCACAATTACAAGGGGATCTCATTCCACACACTTCAACGCTCATACTCACTCAATTCCGTCTACCATCTAGCACTATCCCAATAGAAAATTAGTCCTTGTATTTCCTTACTTGCATAATTCCGTCTCGATTATAGTGCCAAATTGGTGGGATTCCGACTCCCCCCGCGGTTGTTCCCACACCGGGTTTTCCGCGTCACCAAAATTCCTCGTGTCACTCTCTTATTTCGTTGTTCATTCGTTCGTTAAATTCATTGCATTCATTCCGTCGTTGGCCATAGATTAATCACTATCACTCACTAATTAAATTAATAACTCGGTAAATTTTTACCAAAACAGTTTGGGGCCCCCCGTGGGGCATAGTGATCATTTTCTATAGCCAAATCTCGCAAGACCATACCAACCGTCATCATGTCCAGAACCAGCCAAAATCCTTGCAGCAGCCAGAGTATGTCAACCCCGTCCTCTGGAGCAGGAATCACCCCTGCATCTCAGGATCGAAGCGCCGCTCCAAAGATCCAAAGACGGTTCCCGTCAGCATGTCGCCCAGAACCATGCCTCTACCTCAGAAACCGCCGCAGATACCCAAGGCGAAAGGCGCACCCACGACCCGGATCCAAGCAGGAAAGCGGTCCCAAGAGAGAAGGTGAAGTCTGTAGAACCCCGACCCAGGAGGGATCAGGTGCAGAAGTTCTCAGAAACAGAGGACCTCTAGCGCTTCACCCGATGCAGGTGATGATTCAAGGGATGGATACTCTGCGTCAGGCCGTTGAGGATATGAGGAAAGACAACCAGAACCTGATTGCTCAGATCGTGACAAAGAAATCAACCCAAACCAAAGACCAAGACCTGAGGCCCTGAACCTGACCAGCGGTGGAGGATCAAGTCGGTCAATTCCGTCAGAACTAGTCACCGTGACTAGACCTTGCAGTGTAGCACCCAAATGAACCAATTGAGCCCGGAGGATTGGGATGCTTGTCGCTTGACAATCCACCCATCTGCAGCAGACACCGTAATGCCTTGTTTAGCACTCCGTCAGATCTAACCTTCTCCCTTTTTTCGTACTCCCGCACACCGACATCGGGATGGCAACTGACTGTCATCAACGCAATGCTCCATCATACATCCAGTTCACCGGTGAGCCTGGATCGGATGTTCAGCAGACACCGGATGGCGCCAGATCTATAATCGACAACGCCAATGACAAGTCATCCAACATCTGGCCAATTTTCTGGAGGACCCTGGTTGGGAGGTACACCTGTCGGTTCCTTCCCGCCTGTTTCTAACCCTCTTGCAGGAGCAGGTAGTTCGCTGGAGCAACAGTACCAGGAGCTGAGGGACATGATGTACAGGATACCAGGCGTAGCGCGTCCATTAGAGAAAGCAGCACGAGACAGCTACACAGACTCACCTTTCGTGGACGACATAGCCCTTATCGGCGTTCCTAAATGATGTGTCCCACCAGCCATGACGCTCTACGACGAGACCATAGATCCAATTGACCACGTCAACCACTACAAGCAGAAAATGATGGTGATAACCGCGACCGAGCCCTTAAAGGAAGCTTGTATGTGCAAAGGATTCGGATCAACCTTGTCTGGAGCAGCCCTACAGTGGTTCGTCAGCCTACCCAACAAGAGCATATTCAACTTTGCCGACCTGGTTAATACATTCAACCAGCAGTTCGCCAGCAGCAGAAAGCCAGAGAAGCAGACCAGCGACCTCTATCGAATAGTGCAAGGATTTGAGGAATCTACCCGTGATTACTTGAACAGGTTCAACAAGGAGAAGGTGTCAATCCCGAGGTGCGATATAGAAACCGCTATACAAGCCTTCCATTGAGGACTGCACCAGAATTCAGAGCTATACAAGGACCTGACCATGCAACCATGCACCACCTTTGAGGAGGTACAATCAAAGGCGATTGCTGTCATGAGGCTGGAGGAAGATTCTGCACCCATAAGAGGCACTTACGATTCAGAACCAGTATCCAGAAAAGCCCCAGTATAAAAGAAGAGCGAAAGGTCCAAACCCTACAGCAGAAGTGTGAACAAAGTTTCTGGAAATTCTGAAGGAAAGGGCGAAGCAGATCTGCTTCCAAAAGTAAGTTAGTATGGTTTTACTACTAATCTTGCAGGAATATTCAAAGCCCTGCAGGAGCTAGGACGCAGAGTCAGATGGCCCAAGCCTCCAGCAGAAGGATACTCCAACAGCAGAAAGGATACCGGCAAAAAGGGTAAGTTCCACGGCAGCAACACCCACGACACTGACGCATGCCATTCCCTTAGAAAGGAAGTCAAGTATCACTATGACCAAGGAAACTTGGATCACCTCCTACCCAGAGGCACAACCAGGGTGAACTCTGCAGATCAGGTTCCGCCATCTCCTCCTCCTCAATGCACTAGAACTGTGAATGTTATTACAGGTGGCTCAAAGCTGTGCGGATTGACGTACTCAGCAGCAAAGAGGCATGCAACCAGAACCAAGGGAGACAAACCAGAAAATTCCTGTAGGATCAATCACCAGAATCTGCTATCAGTCACCTTTGACGAAACAGATGCCCAGTCTGCTCCAGAACAACACCACGATGCTCTAATCAACACGCTCCCCATAGGAAATTGCGGGGTGAAAAAGATCTTGGTGGATACCGAAAGCTCCGTCAACTTAATCATGCTAGAGACGCTCAAGGTCATGAGATTCACCGAGAAAGATCTAACAAAGAAGGCGGTCCACTTGGTTGGTTTCAGTGGCGAAACAAAGCATTCCCTAGGAGAAATCGCCATCCCAACTTATGCCGGAGTTGTCAACAAGCAGGTAAGATATCTGGTTATTGACGGACCCTCTACTTACAATATGATCCTTGGCAGGGCCTGGATCCACAAGATGAAAGCAATACCCTCAACGTACCACCAGTTTCTGAAGTTCCCAACGCCTTGGGTGGTGCAAGAAATACGTGGGGACCAGGAAGAAGCTAAGGATTGCTATAAAGTGGCTCTAAAGTCAACAACCGGCTCGCCTGCATAGCAATTACAGAGCCAGCGCATCCAGGACGAGTACATTGAGCCTCAGCAGGCAGAACTAGACGAGGTCATCCTGGACGCGCTGCACCCAGAACGAACCATGCTCATTGGATCAGAATGTACAGGTAACATTCGCGAAGAACTTGTTTGGTTATTGCGAACTAACATGGATTGTTTTGCTTGGTCACATAATGATATGATAGGGATAGACCCAAGTGTGATAACCCACAAGTTAAGTGTGGATCCAAGCTATAAACCTGTGCAGCATAAAAGAAGAAAGTTTGCTTCTGAAACGAACCAGGTCATAAATCAGGAAGTAGATAACCTGCTTGCTGCAGGAAAGATTCGAGAAGTGAAATATCCAGAATGGTTATCTAATGTGGTGGTGGTTGCGAAGAAGAATGGCAAGTGGAGGGTCTGCGTTGATTTCACAGATTTGAATAAAGCTTGCCCAAAGGATCCGTTTCCACTACCACAAATAGACGCCATGGTGGATGCTACTGCAGGTCATGAGATGCTGACATTCCTGGATGCCTGGAGTGGATATAACCAGATAAAGATGCACCCAAGCGACCAGGAGAAGACGGCCTTCAGGTCCGAGCGAGGTATCTATTGCTATAACGTCATGCCTTTTGGACTTAAAAATGCAGGATCCACCTATCAGAGGCTGGTAAACATGATGTTCAAAGAACAAATAGGCCAAACTATGGAAGTATACATAGACGATATGGTCGTCAAATCGAAGCAAGCTTCGCAACATCACCAGCACCTGGCAGAAACTTTCAACACCCTCAGAAAATATCAAATGAGGCTGAATCCGACAAAGTGTACCTTTGGTGTATCCAGTGGAAAATTTCTGGGGTAAATGATGACCCGTAGGGGGGATAGAGGCCACACCAAGCAAATCAAAGCAATTCTGCAAAACTGAGTCACCACAAAACCAAAAGACGTCCAAATCGACCGAAAGAGTGGCGGCTCTAAATGATTCATATCCAGATCCTCGGACAGATGCAGGCTGTTTTATGATGTACTTAGAAAGAGCCAAATATTCGAGTGGACAAAGGAGCATGAGAAAGCATTTTAGGAGCTGAAACATTATCTCAGCACCCCGCCACTTCGTCGAAACCAGAGCTAGGAGAGCCGCTATTCATGTACCTCGCAACCATGTATGCGAAGCGAAAGTGCGATTAGTACGAGAGCAGGAAGGATCGCAGCATCCAGTGTATTACGTCAGTAAGTCTCTGCTTCCAGTAGAGACCAGGTACACGTCACTAGAAAAACTTGTCCTTGCACTAGTTACAGCATCTTATAAATTGCGTCCTTATTTTGAGTCTCATACCATTTATGTGATGACTAATGATCCTCTTAAGACTATCATGAGAAAACCAGAATTGTCAGGAAGGATGGCTAAGTGGTCCGTGCACCTGAGTGGTTATGACTTGAAATTCGAACCTCGTACAGCAATAAAGTCTTAGGCTCTGGCATATTTTGTGTCCGACTTCTGCCCGGCTCTTCAGACCCAGGCAGAACAAGACATCCTGAACCTGAAAGAAGATAAAAAAGATCAAGTGTGGGAACTGCATGTGGACGAAGCCTCCAACGTAAAAGGTGCAGGAGTAGGGTTGGTCCTCAAATCACCCCAAGGAGATCTCATAGTCCAAGCTGTACGATGTGAATTTAAAGCCACAAACAACGAAGCAGAGTATGAGGCATTGATCTTGGTCCGGTCGGCTCGGATCTCAAAATCGACACCTCCCGGGTTTACAGTGATTCTAAACTTATAGTTAACCATGTAAATGACTGCTATGAAGCCAGGGACTCCAGGATGATGACCTATCTAGACGTAGCAAAGGAGTTGACCCTCAGATTTGCCACGTTCAACATCAAACAAATCCCCAGGGACTAAAACGCAGAAGCAGATGCGCTAGCCACCTTGGGGGCAACCTTCAAAGCAGGAACCATTTCCACAGTACCAATTGTCCACGTACTGAAACCAGCAATACTAAAACCTGAGCAAGAAACAGAGGTGTTGTGCAGCACCAGCAGTAAAGAAGATATTCCAGACTAGAGGAAACCGTACCAGGACTGGCTGCAGAACGATATCATGCCGGCAGATAAAAAGGAGGTAATGAGCTTCAGAATGAAGGCATCCAAATTCATACTAATTGATGGTGTCTTGTTTAGGAAATCCCTCGCTGGACCCTACCTCAGATGCCTGGATCGGGAAGAGTCTCAGGCTGTCTTGCATGCTCTCCACAGTGGAGAATGTGGAAATCATGCAGGGGGCAGGAGCCTGTCCAACAAGGCACTGAGGCAGGGATACTTCTGGCCCACAATGCGCAAAGATGCCATGGATTTTGCAAGAAAATGCGATGCTTGCCAGAGGCACGCGCACGTCAGCCACCAGCCAGCAGAGCCTCTGCATCAGGTCATTTCACCATGGCCCTTCATGAAGTGGGGAATGGACATCGTGGGACCATTACTCAGGGCACCAGGAAACAAAATCTATATGCTCGCCATGACTGACTACTTCTCCAAGTGGATAGAAGCAGAATCATCCTCCCAGGTTACAGAAACCCAAGCTATATCTTTCATTAAACGCAATATCATATGCAGGTTTGGCATTCCATCTGAGATTATATATGATAATGGATCCCAATTTATTGGAAATAAGACAGAAGCTTTTTGTGCTAGGTGGAATATCTCACTGCAAAAGTCTACTCCCAGGAACCCCAAGTCCAATGGACAAGCCGAATCCACCAATAAGATTATCATTGAAAACTTAAAAAAGAAGCTGGAGGAGATAGAGGCCAAATGGGCAGAAGAGCTGCCTCTGGTTCTCTGGGCTGACAGAACCACACCCAAGGTTACAACGGGACAAACTCCCTTCAGCCTGGTGTTTGGAGCAGAAGCAGTCATTCCATCCGAGGTCAAGGTCCCAACCCACAGGTATGGATGCATAACAGAAGACCGGAACCAGGTGGAAATGGCAAGCAGTCTGGACACAATAGACGAGCTCAGAACTAGTGCCCAGATTAGGATGGCTTCATACCGACAGCACAAAGGGGGTGGCGAACCTATAACAAGAATGTGAAAGTAAGAACCCCGCAGTAGGAGACCCGGTCCCGAGAAAAGTCTTCCGATACCAAGAACCGTGAGCAAGGAAAATTCGCCTACATCTGGGAGGGGCCATATCAAGTGGAAAGCATAGTTGGAAATGGAGCTTACCGACTCATGACTATGGAAGGGCAAATGGTTCCCAGATCCTGAAACATCACCCACTTGAAAAAGTATTTCACCTAAGCCACCAAAGATGGTCAAGAATCGGGTAATCACCACTGATACAACTCAGCCAGGTTCTAGATTTTGCTTTGAATATTCTCTGGCTCTAAAAAATTGATTGAACTCCAAAACCCATTTACATATATTTTCCTGCATATTTTAACCATCAATATCCTCTGGTTCTGAAACTCTTGCGTATATATTTTTTGATTTCAACATTTTCTGGTTCTGAAGATTTCTCTACGTCTATTCCGATTTTAACATTTTCTGGTTCTGCAAATTTTTCTGCATATATTGTAACTTCAACATTTTCTGGTTCTGAAAGTTTTTTCAATTTAATAAACAAACTTTAAGCATTTTAAATGTGTAAGTTCCTTTTCATAAATGTCTTTCAAATAAATGGCCAAGTGGATAAAAATGCAAACTAATCTGGCAGGGTCTGTATTCACTACAGAAGGCGTGTGTCCGTGGCTAAGCACGTACAACCGGGACAAACCAGTCTCTCGCGCTGCATTAGCACCCACGCAAGCCTGGCTTCTCTGAACGAGTGGGCGTACTAGATCTCTTAGCCAGCCATCAAACAACGATGGCCAAACATACGAAGTGCATGCACAAATCAAAGTACACCAGAAATGGTACGATACAAAATATTCCTAAAGGCATAAATACTGCATTTAGATGTAGTGCATAAATGTTCATCAAAATGATAAATACATCTGGTCCTCTGAACCAGACCAAAGTATACCGAATTGTTTATCAGAAACTAAAATAAAATACTACGCCCCACAGGACCAGATACTAGCTAACAAGCAAAATAAGTTTCACCTGCAAGAAACTATCACTACTCTAGGTCGATGTTCCACGATCTCGAGGCGAGAGTTCGAATACCACGAGCGGCGAGTCACTTCTTCCTCGGATCCGGCGCATCATCGAGAGCACCTTCTCCCTCCGCACTGCACGGCATGTCCGGTTCAGCCCTCGAAATTCTCAGACCAACTTTTTCTCTTCTGCTTCTAGATTCCAGCACCTGCACCTTGAAGGCTAGAGAAGCTTCAGTATCCGGAGCCTGTGAGAGGCGAATCTCAGCATCATAGAAACTTAAATCTCTCGAGAAATCTGGACTTGTCAAAAGCTCCAGGGAAATTCAGCAGCAGGAGAACAAGATGCCGGAGTATATCCAGAAACAGAAGCATTTCCAGAAGCAGAAACATACCCAAATGGTGGAGTAGACCCACAGATTGGGGGCATGGTTGCAAATGAAGTAATCTCAATGGAAGTACACTTTATGGCCGAAGCAGTATCAACCTTATTTCTGGCACTAAATCAAGACGCAGAACCAGAATATGCCTTTCTCTTCTCAGCAGGCTTAGGAGCAGCCCAGCGGCCCCTTTTCCTCCTCTAAGTCGGAATCATTTCCAAAGTAACCTTAGGCTTAGCAGATCCTGGAAGAGGGTGAGAAGTCAAGAAGCAGCAACAACAATACAACAAATAAAGCAGAAGTAGAGCAACATATCAGACGACATAGCATCCAGAGCCTGAAAGACTAATTTCCCTCCTCATCTTGAGGCTGAGAAGAAAAATTGGGGGCAATTGTTAGGGATAGAAATTACAAATTTATTAAGTAATGACGTGGCATCTATCCATTGGACGAAGCCAAGTGGGAAGGATTGATGACGTGGCGCGATATGGACCATAAGATGAAAGTGGAAAAAAACAAACATAAAGTCAAAGTTGTTACTTGCATACTGGGAAAAATATAAATATCTTCTTTGGCAAGGTTTGAACAAGTCAACAGAGAATCTTTAACATAATGAGTAAATGATGAAATAAATGGGTCAACAGCTGTTACCTATTATTTGGGGATTGGTCAAAATCGGAGCGGTCTCGTTCAAGAACCTGGACGCAGATGCAGAAAGGGGGAATATGAAGATTGGAGCATTCCATGGAAAAAGTCAATAACGGCTAGTTTTAAGATAGAGGAATATTTAATGGAGAATTTAAAGAAGCAACTAATGGGACATTGAATGAGTCAAGCAACCACCTCCTATTTTGGTGTAACCGACGCAGGAATTCAGGAGCAGAAATTGAGAGGATGTTGTTGACTCAATCCTAGCATTCAACAACAACTATATAAAGAGGAACAAGTCACAATTACAAGGGGATCTCATTCCACACACTTCAACGCTCATACTCACTCAATTCCGTCTACCATCTAGCACTATTCCAATAGAAAATTAGTCCTTGTATTTCCTTACTTGCATAATTCTGTCTCGATTATAGTGCCAAATTGGTGGGATTCCGACTCCTCCCGCGGTTGTTCCCACACCGGGTTTTCCGCGTCACCAAAATTCCTCGTGTCACTCTCTTATTTCGTTGTTCATTCGTTCGTTAAATTCGTTGCATTAATTCCGTCGTTGGCCATAGATTAATCACTATCACTCACTAATTAAATTAATAACTCGGTAAATTTTTACCAAAACAATTATTACCCATAAACTCAATATTGACAAATCATTTAAGCCTGTGCAACAGAAAAGGAGGAAGTTTGCCCCTGAACGCAACTCTATCATTAATGAATAAGTGGACAAACTCCTAGATATGGGAATGATCAGAGAAGTAATGTACCCTGAATGGCTAGCAAATGTGATTGTGGTACAAAAGAAAAATGGCAAGTAGCGAGTTTGTGTAGACTACACAGACCTAAACAAAGCCTGCCCAAAGGATCCATTCCCACTTCCTCATATTGATGCCATGGTAGATGCTACAGTAGGGCACGAGCTATTAACGTTTATGGATACTTTAAGTGGATTCAACCAGATCAAGATACACCCAGCTGACCAGGAAAACACTACATTCATCACGGTAAAGGGCATATATTATTACACAGCAATGCCCTTTGGCCTAAAGCATGCATGGGCAACCTACCAACGCCTGGTCAACATGATGTTCAAAGATCAAATAGGTGATACAATGTAGGTCTATATTAATGATATGGTGGTTAAATCAAAGAAGGCTGAAGATCATGTAAAAGATTTGGAAATAGCCTTCAAGATCCTGGAAGAATTCAATATGAAGCTCAACCCTTGCAAATGCCACTTTAGAGTCTCTTCATGCAAATTCCTTGGATACATGGTGACAAAAAGAGGGATTGAAGCCAGCCCAGAACAGATAAAAGCCATCCTGAAATTGGAATCTCCCAAATCAGTTAAAGATATCCAAAGATTAACAGGAAGAGTTGCAGCCCTGAATAGATTCATATCTAGGTCATCAGAAAGATGCAGATCCTTCTATGACCTCCTCAAGAAGAATAAATCATTCAAATAGTTGCCTGAACACGAATGAGCCTTCCAAGAGTTAAAAACCATAGACCGGGTCCTAGAGAAACTCTCGTTTATGACTAGGTCGTCCTACTACACATGCTTAGTCTAAAACTAGGGTTTTGTTTGCAAGAGAATTTTGATATTGCGAAAAGTTATCTTGAAATAAGGAAGTACATGTATATATATAGTAGAAGAGAGAACTAGGGTGTTAATCGAAACCCTCCTAAGAAACAAATCTTATCTTCCTTAATTTAATCCATAACATATATTTCAATTTAAGTAAATAGAATAAATCTTAAATAATTGTTTAAGATATAAAAATATCTTATGTCAATCTATTCTAGATTTATTCTTGTAGATTACTTGTGCATGGGATATGCTCGACATGAGAGATGACTCATAAGCCCAATTCATTCGAAACCCTAGCTGAAATAAGGAGTATGGATTAGGGTTTAAGTTTAGATAATTTAACAAACCCTAGGTAGCATGACGACCCATAAGTCGTTTTACTCACCAATAGGATAGACGTAAATTATTCAGTCTAATTAAACTCGTATCTCATCTTTATCATATATACATGTATTTTCGAAAATAGAGAATTGATTTGAGCTTTCGAAAATTGATTTTAAAACCCTAAAATCGTGCTTTCAAAATGCAACCTAAAGTTATAGTATAAATGACTATAACATTAAGCTTGGTAAAGTAAAGTTATGAGTGAAGTGGCTATAACTTTACTTTCCCAATATTATTTCATAGATACCGTTATTAGATGACGTCCTATACTAGCTAATCTTTCTGGAGATCTTCAGTAGTAGGATCATCTCTTCATTTAGATCATAAGCTCTTCATCTTGAGCTTCTTATAGACTTGATGATGCCTTTTTCTTGACTGATCTTCAAACTTGTGAGTGAAGTAGTCACAATGATGTTTTAAGAACTTTCAATGTTGTAGTAAGCAGCTATAACATTACTTCAATGATACTTCACAAATCCTCAATGTTATAACCATAAATGCTATAACATTGTGTGCAATAATCGTAGCCTTTATAAAACCTAGCAAAGACTAACAAACGATCACGCGTAAAGAGTATATACAATAAAAAGCACACTTCTCATTATCAAAACAAAACATATAACTATATGGTACAACATACCACCTGCCACGACTCCACACGATAACTCACGACCACCCATACACGACACAAATCCTGTATAAGCAACACAACACGCGACAACCACCACACTAGACATCCACCGTACCAACCACCACGACGCACAACCCTAACACCACCAATAGGACCGCCCCTATCCGACATAACCAATCACCTAAGTCCCAAGTCAAGTCGACAACCACACAAGGTACAAACTTCGTCTTAAGGTTCACGGCACCCCCCCCCCCTCATTAGACGCCAATTTCGCCTAGCACGGTGGTCAACGACGGTCAACAATGGACCTACTATAATCACTACAGTCAAGGGAAACTACTAAGGTCACCGGCATTATTCACGGTGGTCCATACGGTGTACATATGATAACTTAATTGATTAAGACAATATAAACATAAATTACGATGATCTTACCTTTTATCGCTTATTTACTATTTCCGTCTCTTAAATCTCCTTTATTCTATTTTATGAACTATTTTTCAGATTAGCTTTGTATATATAGTCTAGGTTTAGAGAGTCTAAGATACTGTGGACGTGGGTCCACCTGCACGCCCGGCCGATCTGCGGACGCACAACGGTCTTTTTTTTGAAAGCCACGCTCGGCGGCGTAAGAATGCTTTCGACCGGATCGTTTTAGATCGGTCGGTTTCGTCTCGATAAAGGTCTCGAAACGATTAGAGATGTTCGGAGTCGCCACCAAGCATTTGTGGGATGCTTGGAACCCATTCGAATCCACTTTATACCTCGGTCAAACGAAGCACAAAGCAGGGTTTGACATAGGTACTAAAGATAAGGAATCGTCCCTCTTTAGCATCCTATCTCTAGAATGACTCTCGTACGCCCTGAATAAGGTCATCCACTATCCAAAGTTTCTGAGTAAGAGGTGAAGGTACGTATTGGTAAGCCCTTTAATCAGACACCCAATCCCGCCCGCAGTAGCGGCCTCTATTGATCGATCTTGGTTGGTTGAATGCAAAAGTTGATAAAACGGTTTAAATGCATGAATGCACATCCATTAGTTTAAACCTAACATGTGAGAGCTTTCTATGTCGGTTGATTTAATCCAAGTATCAAGTATAAGATGTCGAGTTGGATTTGTTGATTCAAGATGGAAATTAAACATCCATTTACCGAATTAGGTTTATGGTGCATAGCGTGATCCATTTGTCTTAGTAAGGCGTTTTTTAAATACGGTGTTTGAATGAGCGAATTAGTCATCTGATCCATCCTGTATTCGGGTTAACCGAAGTTGGGATCGTCCTAGACTAGTGCTGGAAAGGGAACAGACCCTGCATCAGGCAGCCAGAAGAGGCGCGAGCCTATTGGCGATGAAAGAGGGTCTCCCATGGTTTGAAAAATAGAAAAAGGAGTGGCCTGTTTAGGCGCGGGCCAGTCAACGATGGAAGACGCGTTCTGACCATTGAAAAACGTTTATAAAACGTGTTGAAAAAGGGGTATTTGAACCCGTTTTGTTTTGAAAAGGCCGTTTTGACCGCTTTTGTGTTGATTTGAAGAACGAGACTTGAATAATCGTCATCGTTTTGACAATATTCGATGTCGGGTTCGACTTTGTAAGCTTGACATGAATAGTTTTGAAAATGATTATGAACTAATTATTTTAAGTTCATTTGAATATAATTAGTCAATATTCATCATCGTACTCGGGTTAAAATCCAACATGGTATATGGAACCAAGGATGACTTTGTATAGGTGACTAATACATTTGTTTGAAAATGTAAAGAAATGAAATAAAAGGCTTTAAAGTACCTTTTAAAATGTAATTAACCAAATATTATCACCGAAAAACGGATTAAACTGTCATGGTATTAAGAACCAAGGGTGAAAATATTTTATGGTTAAAAACTTGTAAAAACGATTTGAAAATACTTGAAATGGTAAAAACCGATTACAAATATGAAATATGAAAATAAAAGAGATGAAGAGACCAAAAACGGTTTGGACTTAAAGCTGGGCAGGGTCCTTCAGGCGCGAGCCTATCTGCTACGTAAGTAGCCTCTGCCTCAACTAAAAGTCCGGTTTTGGCTCATTCTTCTCATGTTTTGGACCATGTTATGCATGATTTAGCATGTTGTAGTCATGAAACATATGAAAACATGATAAAAGAAGATTTTTACACCCTCATACTTACATGCTAGGCTTATGGCGAGAAATCGACTTAAGTGTATCAACTCGTTTGGTCGGAAAACTCAGTTTTAAACCGTTTTGGTAAGTAAAAAGAGTGTTTTGTTAAGTTTAGTGATGGTGTAGTGGTCGAGATGGTCGGTCAAGTGATTTAATGCACGATGACGGTACCAAACAATGTGTAAGGCTTGTGTTTACGATCGGTAGGTCGTAAACACGTGTCGGATTGTGACTTAGGAAGTCGAGTCGAAAATTTTAACGGGGAAAAGAGGGGGCGGACACTCGCGTAACTCTCAAATGGTGGCATTTGAGGGATATTTATAGGAAAATGAGTGGTTGTGTGAGTTTTGAGCGACGTGGCCACCTGGGCTGCTCAAAGAGGCGCGAGCCATGTCGCACGTCTTCGAGGTGTCTTGTCACTATCCCACGAATGCAATCATGATTTGTTCTATCCTAGGATTTAGATGAACATGTTTGGTACTTGACTATGTAAGATTCCGGGAAATCTTAACAGAGAAGCTTTTGAATGGTTTGTTTTTTGTGTTTGACTCGTTGTTGGAGTCGGGATTTGAATTTTGAGTCGGTTTTTGGTCCGGTGTCGGTTTTGACTCTAGTTAGTGTCATTGCGACCCCGTCGTCATGTATTAAACACTTAAGGTACTTTTGAAAAGTTTTATTTTCGAAATCGTTTTAAGTTTTCCGATGTAAAGTTGTACACAAACTGTCGATCAAACGCTGCGATTCCTAAGCATGTTATAGTCCGATAATCATCGGGTGTTTATTGGAGTCTCAGCAGATACTGGGTATCTACAGAGCCCCCACTTTGACTAAGGCTTGGACAGGGCGAAAGTCAAAGTAGAGTCCCCAGGTCAATCGAAGATTACAACCTAGAGACCCAAGCGACGTTGAGGCGGCTCGAAAGGATTCGGGCCAAAGACTTGCCGTCGGAAAGGGCGACGCCAAGGTGACTCGACGGTAAGAGCCAAGGACCTGTCGTCGGGAATAGTTTAGAGTCTGTCGGCTGTCCGTGTGGGTCGTTTAAAGTCCGTTAGACTACGTACAAAGGCTCGCCAGCCATAAGAAGGAGTCATACCTGAGGCATCTTCGGGATATGTCCTTGAGTTGTATCTTGTTTGCGGACAAAAGCTCGCCAGCTGTACGGAGGATTCGTACCCGCGGCATCTTCGGGATACGTCCTTGATTTGTATATTGTTTGCGGACAAAGGCTCGCCAGCTGTTGTGGAGGAGTCCTACCCGAGGCATCTTCGGGATACGTCCTCGATTTGTATATTGTTTGCGGACAAAGGCTCGCCAGTTGTTGTGGGAGAGTCATACCCGAGGCATCTTCGGGATACATACTCGATTTGTATATTGTTTGCGGACAAAGGCTCGCCAGCTGTTGTGGAGGAGTCGTACCCGAGGCATCTTCGGGATACGTCCTCGATTTGTATATTGTTTACGGACAAAGGCTCGCCAGCTGTTGTGCGTATATGAAGGGGCTCGCCAGCTGTTGTACATATATGAAGGTGCTCGCCAGCCACTGCGCGTTGTAAGGCTCGCCAGCCATATGTGATTGTAAGGCCCGCCAACCATAATGAAGGGCCGATTGATCGACCGTGGAAGCAGCCGCGTTAGATGGGCTTGTTTTGAAATAGCGGGCTTCGCGAGGAAGCCCCCGACATCCTGTTGGGGAATCTCGGTGTTTGTATTGAATGTTTGTGGGGATAGCGAGTTTGAATCTTGCTACCTGCTTGTTTTTTGACAGATAGGGCTTTTGACGTCGCCGTGGAAATAGCGAATTTTTGAATTTCATCATTATTGTTTTTGAAATGACGGTTTTTGTTGCCGCCGTTGACATTTGAAGGAATAGTGAATTTTGAACTTTCACTATTGTTGTTTTTGAAGTGAAATGACGGTTTTAATCGTCGTCGTTCGAAATTTGAAGAAATAGTGAATTTTGAATTTCACTATTATTTTTGAAGTGACGGTTTTAATTGCCGTCGTTTGAAATTTGAAGAAATAGTGAATTTTGAATTTTCACTATTATTTTTGAAGTGACGGTTTTAATTGCCGTTGATTGAAATTTGAAGAAATAGTGAATTTTGAATTTCACTATAATTTTTGAAGTGACATGGCGGTTTTATTCGCCTTTGTTGAAATTTGATAATTTGAGTGGGGAAATTGGGCCAAAGCCCAAAATTTCGCTGGAAAAGCAAGGGGAGGCCTCATTAAGGCGCGAGCACCTTGGTGAGGGAAGGGAGCTTCCCTTTTTTTCTATAAAAGATGCGAGAATGGGAAGCTCCCCATTCTCACTTCGTCTTCTCCATTTCTTCGACAAAAACAAACCAAATTGCCTTTGTTGGTCTTCTAGCTTGCTTGAGTTCATGCCATTATCAATATGTCATCTCAAGGTATGTAATTCCTCTTGAATCAATTTGAATTTGTTGGTCTTTTTGTTGATTGAATTGGGGCGAAATTATATACCCTTAAAAATCAAATTGGGCGTTTTTGATTAAGCCAATTTCGAGTGAAATTGATGATTGCATTAGGTTAGAAACCTGTTTAGGAGTATAGGGGTGGTTTTAGTTTGCATTTTGGTCCCCGTTCCCGCTCCCTATGCTCGAAAAACGTGAATGAGACAAGGAAACCGTCTCATTTCACAATGTTAAGTTTGTTTGCTTGAGTTGTGTGCCCCACTAGGTTGCATTGTAGTCGGGGAAGGCTGTGTTTGCCATTTTAGACCTTTGTTGGGTATTGTGGGCAAAATTGGAATTTTTGCCTTTTATGTCTGACGAAATAAGCGCATGTTTGGGCTTGAATTGAGTCAGTTTGTTTTGAAATGGACCTTATTGGTAGTTTAGGTCGCTTTGAGATGTGGTAAAATCACGTTGCCTCGTTGTGGTCGTATTTTTGAAATTTTGACCTGTTTGCGCTCAAATTGGCGTAAGATTGCCCTTTTAAGTCGTAGAAAAGACCCAATTGCATCGAGAACGTATTTTGGGTTGTTGGCGGACCTTGTGTGGGTCTTGAGGTGCCGTTTTTGGTTGTCGTTTTTTTGACTCGTCTTTTGCTTGAAAAGAAGGGCGAGTGGTTTTTTTTGTGCGTTTTTGTAAATTGTTTTGTTTGGTTGAGTTTGGGCGGGATTGCCCTTGTTTTGTTTGGCAGGTTTTTTTTCTGGATTCGTCCATTTTATGCCGTCGTAATGCCGAAATTTCGGCTGACGTTTTTTGTTTGCCTTTGGTTGTAGGGGAGCGTTCGGGACCTACGGGGTCTGTCGTTGAGGCCTTGGAGGAGGAGGATGACCCGGGAGGAGGAGAAGTGACCGGGGAGGCTGCCAGAGCCGAGGTGGTGGTAGAGGATGCTTCCGTAGAGGAGGGGAGGCGGCTGACGCGGACGACTTATCCTTTTCATTGTGACTCATAGGCAGGATGGATGATGATTGGAGGTCAACACCGGGGTGGTGCGCCGCATCATGGTTCTTGGCCTCTTTATCATCCAAAGTCTGCCATACACTGTCTTCTTTTTTATCGTGGAGTAGGAACGAGGTATTACCGTTGTGGTAACCACCTCTGCTTCCGCTGTTACTCCTCTGTTTCCCGTGTTGCTCCTTTTCTTTTCCGATCGGAAGGATATGGAGTGCTTAGTTCGGTAGGTGGCAGATAGCCCCTAGTTCATTGTTTTAGGCCCGCGTCTGTATGATATATGTCTGTACTAGCTCTTGTTTGTATGGTCAGTCGTTTGTATCAAACGTGTGTCGATGTATTTTGCGTGAGGCGGTTTGTATATATGTGTTTTTGGATTGTGGTTTATTTGTAATTTTCGGCTTTTTTGTGTTGTGTTTCGGAGAAGCGTTGTTGGCTGTCAGTTCCCTTCTGCGTCGCACTAGTTTCTGCATCGTTAGTGTAGAAAACAGGCAACAGGTAGCACATACGCATAAATGTAAACATGTAAATAGGCATTTGATTGAAAACAAAATTAACCACGATGACTCGAAGTTAAAATTGAAATTTGAAATTTGAGATGATATTTTGAAAATTCCGCGACGAATCGTCACGTTTGGATTTCTCGGAAAAGAAATGATTTGAAAATTGAACAATTAACTCGTGTCTTGAATTAAATTGTATCGAAATTGTTGAAATTGATTTATTACTCGAAAAATTCAAACTCAAACCGCCAGGGGTGAATTTTAAATTAAATTTTGCGAGTGTATTTTATTTTTGATTTTTGTGAGATCTAGACTCGGATTTTGAAGAAAATTGATGTCGTGTTATCAATTTCCGATTTTTTGTGGAAAAAGCGAAAAGAGCGAAAAATTTTCGGAATTTCGATTGACATGGAAACGATCTATCGTGGATCGGGGCGATTAGCCCTTCCTCCCCTTAAAAAAAGAGAAAAACCCGTATGTTTAAAGCTGCGTCATGGAAACCGTGTCGGATTTCGTAAAACGCGAAAACAAGGAAATGTGAGTGTGAGGAAACATAAAACATCTTGGATAGGCCCGAAGAGGCGCGAGCATTCCGGCGGGAGGTTTGAGGTGTCAGGAGAAAACACAACTTGAAAGGGACAATTCAAGGTGGGAATCCTGAGAACGGCCCCAAAGAGGCACGAGTTAATTGGCGATAGAAGCCAGCTCTTCCTTTTTTTCGGAAAAATGCGCTGATTGTTTTGTATAAATAGGGATGTTTGTACTTCATTGTTTCATCATCCAAAACACAAAAAACATCTCTACAAAACTTCTTCTTCTTCCACAAAATTATTCATGGATGCCTTTGAAAATGCGTTGCGACAATGGTGTCGGGATTTGTCACCTCCCGAGAAGTATCAACTCATTTGCACGGGAGTTGGTCCATTGTTGGTGCTTCGTCAAGTCAAGGTGCAATCCTCATTTTTTGAAGAATGCTCTCGGTTTTGGAATTCGAAACATCATGTTTTCGTCTTCCCGAAAGGCAAAATTTGTCCTCTTGCCGAGGAAGTAGAAGCCATTGGTGGGTGGCCGGGTTGTGTTTTGGTACTTCCTCCGACTCGGTTGTGTTATAAGGAGAAATTCTGTTCGATGTTGGGTTTATCGACAAGTCAAGTCAACTTTCTCCTTGCTCCTCATTGTGTGGATATGTTGGCGCTTATCAACATCTTTTCGAATCGATTGGATGCCAATGTTTCAGAGGTGGCTAGGAGGAGGGCTCTTGCCTTTTTCCTTGTCCATGCATACCTCTTTGTTGATGCTTTGAAGAAGGAGGGACCAAAATGCTATGGTAGCATGACCCTTGTACATGTAGTCGAGCAAATGGAGCATGGCAGAGATCCATCATGGTTGGTGCTTGGCGAGGTCATCCAAGCTTTGGACAAGAAGGGCTCTTGTGGAGAAGCTCCCTCGTTCGGATCTCCAAGGATCCTCCAAGTGTGGCTATTGGAGAGGCTAAGGTATGTAGAGCCTCCGGTTGATTCTTCTTCTTATTCTTTCCGTCACCTTACCATGAGGAAGAAGTTGTACTCGGATAGTTTTGCTTCCACCGAGGCCTATTGGGCCGCAAGATTGGCGGAGGAGGGTGGTCCTCATATCCGTTGGGTGGTGCCATGGTGGCACTTAAGGAGTTGAGGTCCTTCACGGGGTTGCCCGCTTCGGGTGCTAGTCCTCGTTCTTTGATGCGAATGAAATGAGAAGGCTTGCATTAAACATCTTTGTCTCTCAATAAAAGACCGTCATACGAAGTACAACCGTCTCATCTTATGTTCAGGTCCAAGTTTCACAATTTCTTGTAGCATTACATTCTCGACTACTCACTACATTCTCGGCTACTCAAATACAAGACTAAAGACTAATCAATTCATGGTACAATTACAAAAAAACAAGGTCATATGGCCGAATTTCACCATTTCGAATACTGAATACATCAACACAAGATAGATATAGTAGGCCTGCTGAAGCAACGGATGTCCGCCAGTGAACACATATCTATCGGAGAAAGATCATTTGCTTACAAACAGACTTTCATGTCATCAATGAAACACCTATACCATCAAAAACAAGTAACAATTAAGAGATTTTCACCCAACTTATTTACAAAATGTTCACCCAAGTTATGACCAAATGGACTTTGCATCAATTTTAAGTCAAGGAAGTGTACCGTTTTTGTATTTTTTATCCCATTTAAGAAGTTCCAATATTATCTTCTTTCGATAGTCCGACAATTTCTGCAAAAGAGATTTTCATACAGTCCACGTAAGTATATTAATGAAACTAAACCATTTGAGATTTGATGAACGCATGAGACAAAAAAGAATTATGAGATTGGGTACTTACTTTCATAGAGGTGTGCTTGATATATTTAATATGTAGCAATGGCAAGCTAGGGGGGAAAACCCGTAAATTTATACCAGCAAAAACAAAAAAAATCACTAACTTACCTCAAAATATTCACTGTTGGTCCATAAACTTTCATTGTCCAACGCATCCAACCAATTCAGCACATACACTCCACAATCAAAACTACAAAGAAAAAAAACATTTATGAGTAAAAGAAACATTTCAAGTGAAGATCAACTATTCATGACCAAGTTTCACAATTTGATGTTCCAGTTTCACATAATAAGTTCCAGGATTCACAAATTAAGATAAAGAAATTTATTAAGTTCAAATATCAACCATTCATTTCAGCAATATGGGATTGGGTATTTGGTTTTGGTCAGAGAGGGACTATTCAGGTCCAAGTTTCAACCATCCAGGTCCAGTTTCAACCATTCAAAATTGTATGATAAAAACACAAATATAGCCTAAAAAACGAAGATACATGGTTACTTACCATGTTGTTTGTTGAGGGACTTTAAGGTTGACAATTTCGTTCATGTGCATCAACCGCAAAGATTCAAATGCAGATGAACCACCACACAGAACAGATGAAATATGGTACAACTGGAACATGAAAAAGCCAATAAAATATAAAAATATGACAGGGTTATATTGGGTTATATTTTTAAGAGACTAAAGATAAATACTCTAAAATATTTTGGGAAAAAATCATACAATCTCTATGGCTGTGTGGTTATCAGGATCCGCATCTAAATCGGTGCTCGAGTCGAGGATGAAATTTACTTTTTGCTTTAAATCGCAAATGCAAGCCCACTAATGATGACACTTATCGGTACGCATAGGGATAAAAACCTGCAATAGACAAACCAATCAACAATACACATGAACGAAAATAAATAAAGAAGAAAATAAATAGCAGAAGAAGGATCTTTCACTTTTTAGATATTGCTACAATCAAATGGAATGTAATCAGACTTCAGGTATTGACCCCAAATAGCTGGGTTGCGCTCGAGATGAACAGTCTGCATGTGACAAAAGTAGGACTAATTTAATAAACCAGCGCAATATTAAGAAATCAAATACTTGAATATCAACATCTAAAGGATTTCAAGCTGACATATACTGTCGTTGGCAAGTAGAGGACATATGATCTACCCAGTGTGGACTTAACTCCAAACATATCAATCACCTACAAAATCAAATTTGTTAATAAAAAGAGACATTGAGTGAACAAAATGAAACATGAGAAGAAAAAGGAAAGGAAAATGATACTTACCTGATCCATAACAAAGCCACGCGGTCCAAGAGTCTACAAAGCATGTCTTGTGACTTCCATCCACGGAGTGGACACCATAGCGTCACTTAAATATTTAGGAAATGCAATTAGTCAATATATCTCTCATAATATAACTTTAATATTGTAAAAACAATTTAAAAAATCAAAGCAAAATCATTACAATTTAGTTTTCGCCGATTTGGATCTGCAAACATAATCCAACAATTGCTGGTCACTGTAAGGTAGTGGTCGAGAGCCACTGCCATAATACGAACATATAAGATTATTTAATCAACTAAAGTAATAAAGAATGTAAAAGAAGGTTCTTACAGCGGTACACGACTCCATTCTAGTGCATCTTTTTTCATTCTATCTCTTAATAGGTTCTTATCACATGTAATAATGTGATGGCACACCCTCAATGCAAAACGCTTCAGCTGAATTTCCTATAAATGGAAAAAGGGGAATAATAATGTGTTGCAAACTTATAAAAATTTATATTTATCAATGTATAAATAGAGAGTAAAAGTTGAAAAAGTAATCTTACAGTATATATGGTTATTGGACAATCACTTTTGTTTCCTTTGTAATTCTCTAATATGTTCAATAAATAGAGGCCATTATCAATTTCATCAGAATTTAGATTTGATTTTGGGATAAACACTTTGGGCATCGTGCACAAAATACTTGTCAGTGCTGGCAACTTTTGTTTAAGAAGCCGGATGAGCCTTTCTTTCTGTATGAACAAAAGAGAAATTAGTCTTTCTTAGCACAGGTATGAACAAAACTTATTTTGTGAGGTACAAGACACTAGCTAGGAATCATATAAGGTACAAGACTGTCAACACAAACACTAGCTACGAATCATGTGAACCATACATCTTAGTTTGTAAAACTTGAAGTGAAATGGTAAAGGACCACAGGTTCACAAAATAAGATCTAGGATTCACAAAATAAAGGCCTACTTTCACAAAGTCACCTATTTTGTCCTTTTCCTTATTTGGTGAATCTCAGACCTTGTTTTGTGAATCTCAAACCTTGTTCAGTGAATCTTAGGGCTTGTTTTGTGAAACTTGGTCAACATAAGTGGTTAAAGTCACTTATTTTGCCCTTTTACTTACTTGGTGAATCTCAGACCTTGTTCAGTGAATCTTAGGGCTTGTTTTGTGAAACTTGGTCAACATAAGTGGTTAAAATGATAAGAGTGCTTTCTTGTAACTTAAGATTCACAAACCTTAAGTGTAGGATTCACAAAATAAAGTCCTACATTCACAAAGTCAATTCCTAGTAGAATCACAATAACACACATTTTCCTAAGCAAAATGGAAACAATAGACGTACCACAGGTTGTATAAAACACGAATAATCAACAGATGTGCCTTTCATAGGATGGATGATTTGCATTTTGCTACTTTTAGTTCTTATGTCGATATAAATCAAGAAAGGTGGGCATGAGGAGGAGACTATTGGAGCGCAAACCTGAAAAAGGACAAAAAGTCACTGAATTAAAAAGATAAAAATGCAGTGAATAAAAAAGACAAAAATGAACTTAAGTTGAAATATAAGCAGACCAAAATCAAAGACTTACTAGTTGAACTCCAGAAACATCAACATTGTCGAGACACTGGGAACAAAAAATAAGATCAGTGTGAGTAACGATTATAAGTCAACATCATGTAAAATAGACTTGGAGAATTGGATAAAGTAGAGAGTAATAAGACTAACACTTTCATTTCTATACGGCACAAATAAACGAGAAGGGGAAGTCCGGGATCTGAATATCTCATTACTATTTAAGATCTCACAATAAACATCTACGACACGAGAAGATATCCGATCGCCTTCAGCCACACTCTTCAACTGGCTCCTTATCAAAGTCTGACATTGAGTTTGGAAAAGAATCTCCGTTTCATCATATGCTTCGCCAAGTATGAAACCTAATACTTGTTTCTCATCTTGATTCAAATCCCTAATAATATTAAGATTTCTTTGCAAATAGGGCGATCGGAAAACTTCCGCTGGAACTACAACCCTCCTCTTACAACGAACTGGAACATCGTCTTCAATTGGTAATGGAGATAAGGGAAATGGGATTGCAGCAGTAGTTGGGGTTTTGCAAGGAACACTGGCAATCGACTTTGCCAAATGACGTGGCGATCGACGAATATGGACATTACTGACAGATCGTCATTTGACAGATGGTTTATCAAGTATTGTGTTCCGTACCACAGTAGTAGAAGGAGTAGGAGTAGCTGCTAGAACAATAATTGTGGGCTCAGTGACGTCCTTGACAGGAGGAACATCATCCATAGCAGCGTGAGAGGATGTGTTCCCTACCACAGGAGTGGGCTCAGTGAAAGGAGGGATGACATCTACAGCAGCATATGTGGCAGGTTCAGGTTGAGAAGATGTTGCAGGTTAAGGTTGAGACAACAAATGGTCATCAGCTGGTAGGAGCCTAAAGGATGGGTATTTAACAGTTGGTGGTGGTAAATAGTGTGGCGCTATTGGTTGCAAAGCTTCACCCATCGCATCCAATGCCTCCAACAAATCAGCCTCAAACCACCCCAAAAAATTATCCACATTCTCTCCACCTTTCTCCACATTCTCATGAATATTTTCAACCACTTTCTCAACAATATTCTCATCCACAATGTCCGAGACCTTTTCCTCATTCTTCAAATCCTCCACATTTTTCGCATCATCCTCTTGTTGAGATGACTTAAAACCTTCTGCCATACCATCTACAACTGCAACTAGTTTCTTCACTGTTGTTGTTGAAGGCAGTTTGCAGGGAGCTTGACTAGCAAGTGATTTGTAGTCCACAAAAGCTTGAGCCATTGCCTTTGCAGAATGCACAAGTTTATGGATAAACTCACTAGTGCCTGTATTTTCATTCCCAGGTAGAGGTAAAATGACAGCTTCGGCTTCAGATACTTTATCTTGAACAGTATCTTGAATTGTTGATTTGGAAGACTGACCAAGCTCAATCTTTGGAGGACACAACTGTGAATGATGTGGAATATTGTGGTTGATCACCATTGGAGGCTCAATAGAATCCCGACCGAAAGATTTTACAACACCATGTTTGACATTCAATTCCGCCTTTACGCGCATGGATATTGCTTCTTTTGTCCAAGTCGACAGTGTTGGAAACTGTCGATTCACTAGCCTTGATTTAAATACACAGCGATCTAGGTAAATGAAAACCAAGACGATAATTGGTCCATCAAACCAATTTTCGTTCAGCTTCTTGGTCTCGAACTCCTCCTTCTGCCAAGACTGAACACTGTCAGCCAATTTCCTTTTGATGAAAGTGCACCAGTTAAATTCGGAGATGCAATCAGGGTTTGACAAACTTTTAAGAAGTCTTAGGCTTGCCCTATTGCCTACGACACCACCTAGAGGAGCAGAGAATATATAGATGATGAAGTTTCGCTTGAAATCATCACCACCATCTCTTTGTGATTGCAGCTTGATCAGGATGTCTTTCACCTCAATTGCATCTTTTGCATATTGACTTTTGAATTTTTCCAAGAGAGACAGATATTCAGGGCACTTATCTCCCACTTTTGCTTTAACAACAACTTGTGGACCCACTGGTATTCCCGTGCAAAGATGTATATCTTCCTCTAAAACAGGAAGTTTCCCACCAAACAACGATCCTTTTAAGGGGTCATAATTTAAAACTAGCCAATAAGCTAAGTTTCCAGGAATAAGATCGGTTTTAAGGTGTAAGAGGTCACCAAAGCCCATTTGTTTGATGGCTTCTATCTGGTTTTCAGAAG
The DNA here is from genome assembly GCF_048544455.1 of Silene latifolia. Taxonomy (NCBI): domain Eukaryota; kingdom Viridiplantae; phylum Streptophyta; class Magnoliopsida; order Caryophyllales; family Caryophyllaceae; genus Silene; species Silene latifolia. The sequence continues at coordinate 104,525,645 of NC_133531.1, forward strand.
GTGGACTCGTCTCATGGTTGATAAAATTGTAAAAACCAGAAGGAGACATCCTAGTCCTCAACACAGGCAGTCTGTCTTTGTAAATTCTTTTCTTTTTTGTAGCTGGCTCAGAGAGTAGTGATGTATCACTTTCTTTTTCACTTTTATAACTCCTTTCATGATGATTTATTTAGCGTTTTCGTGCCTTTTATGTCATTTATATGCCTTTTATGGTGAATTGTCGATATTGCCGCTATTTTGTGTTTTGATGCAGAAATGACGCATTACGAGGATAATCGAGTTGAGATGAGCATTGCGGATATGGCATAGTGGAATACACAAAGCATGGCACGAGAAACGAGGTGGCTTGAAGATTAGAAGTGAAGAAGACGAGAACAAGCCCTGTGGAGTTAGTTCCTCGATCGAGTCCATTAAGGCTCGATCGAGTAATCCTCCTCGATCGATTGCTGCTAGGCTCGATCGAGGAACCTATCTGACGGATTAATTTCCGTATTTTCCTAAAACAGTTATTTTGTAATATAAATTCTAAACTCGTATGTTATTATTAGGTTGCGCTTTATTTTGCTTAGGACGGCTAAAAACTCTCTTAGCTTGGAATTCTAGTTCTTAATCTTTCCTTGTTGCTACGGTATTAATCATTCTTCGTTAATTATTCATTCAAGTTTATGCTCTCAATTAATTGTTCTTATTTCATATTGTTAATTATGTCTTCAATTATCGTTATTGTTGTTGTTACATTCGTTATGAGTAGCTAAATTCCTCATCTAGGATGAAGAGGATCTAGGTTGATTGGAAAGGGGATTATTAATTTATTACTAGTGAAATCGTATAAGTTATTGTTTGATTATCGTTCTTCTTCTAGTTAATTAATTTAGGCCTGAATTGTTAACTAGTGTAGCGAATTAATACTTTCACCGACATGGTTAGAATTAATATAGGTTGCGATAATCAAATAGATTGTGTCTAATTATAGCGATTGCATGTTAGAATCGATCTAAAGGGCATAAACAGAATTAATCAATCTTATGACCTTAGATAACTTGATAGACCTAGCAATTAATTAAGAGACCCCATATAATTGACCTAGTGAACCGAAAATTCTAGACCTTTAATATTATTGTTATAAACCTTTCATTCATTCGTCATTAGTTGATAGAAAACAAACCAAAACCCCCAAGAAAACGGTTACCTTCAGACGATCTAAATATTAGCAAACTGACTATTACCGCCTCCCTGTGGATTCGATACCTGTCTTACCACTAGCTATTTTGGTTAGTACCGCGATAGTTTTATTTTGATATTGGTGATACGACTTAGCCATATCAAATTTGGCGCCGTTGCCGGGGAGGCAACAATTGTTTAGTTTGTTTCTGTTTATTTTGTCTTTTTGTCTCAAGGGACCTAGTTCCTTGAGACCGTTCTCACACTCTTTTTGTTAGTTCCGTGTATGCCCAGGTCGACTAGGTCCGAGATTATTCCTTTTGATCCTGAACCAGAGAAGACTTTTCGCTACAGACGGAAGTTTCAGAAAGAAGTGAGTCAAGTAGAAGACTTGAGTATACTTGACGTCGAGACGGCGTGTAACACCCCGATTTATGAAGGAGCCTATAGCAAGACATTCCCTAATAAACCGGACTGTTACTATCTCGGTTTCCCGAGGTAGTGAATAACAAATTAAACTCCAAGGCAAATTATATAATTACTTTAACTTAATTATTATTACAAAACCTCTTTTACCTCAAATTACAAAGAACTAACATAAATGAAAGTGAAAGTCTTCTAAATGATGATCTAGCTACTAAGTCTTCTGATCCAGTGTCTCACGCCCATCAAGCTCCCATCCCATCTCATAAACCCACAAGTCAAAGCTCCCAATATTTGGATCATCACAGGTGTTCACGAATACACAGGGTCAACCACGAGGTTGAGTAGGGAATACAATGAAACAACAAAATATGATATGCATGCTCCTCCGTCACCTCCATCTCCATCTCAACTCATATCTCATAACCCGAACGCCTTGGCCATACCGATCCCCTAGTAGGCAAACAATCGACCGTCGTCGATATACCACCAACAAATGAGGGCACCAGGGCAAGTCCTGCAGAACCAGCCTAGGCCTTATCACAACATCACATCGTATCTCAACATCGTCACTACCACACCATCCTCCAACTCCAATGCATATGAAATGCTCAACAGTAATCAATGCAACACAATATGTATTATCAATGAATGAAATCATGCCACCACCGAATGTTGTGATAACATACTCAACACGATCAATTCAATCAACCACATTCCAAAAGATATGAATCATAACATAAATCAAAAACCACGAAACAAGTCAACGTTCACAGCTTGGTCATACGAAACACAACAGTCAATCCAATTTAACAACAAAACATAAGTCAAGTGTATTTCCCTACCTTTTCGCAATCCAAGCACGCACAAGCAATCAATTATGATCCTTCACATATCCATCACCTACATAACATAATTATGTATAATTACCACCTACTCAGTCAATTAATCATTCACATAACCTAGACTCATCGTAATTTAATAGGAATATCAACTTAAAGAACAAACACGACTTTTCCCGATTTTCCTGCACATGGCAGACTCGGTATAAAATGAATAACTAATTCCAGAAAATTCGAATTGATGCAAGGCCAATTGAATTGGAACCCCATGAGTCTTAGTTACAAGTTATATCTAACGTGGTTTTCTCAAATTCCAAACTTATCAAGGGTTTTCAGACTGATTTCCAAAAACTGACAGAAACCGTCGCATAAAAAGTATTGATTCATAAAACGAGTTTAAAACATTATTTTCCAGAAATTCCAAATCCTATTATCATCTAGACTATACAAAGATGATGTATGAAGAAGCCTCATAACTGAATCGACATAAAAATTAGGGTTTCAAATCATTTTCCACAACCAAATCAGATTCGCGGACTTTTCAGCGACATGTTCATAAATAAATTACCTAGGACAAACCATAAAGAATTTGACTACAAGATTTTATATGCATAAACTAGACATCAAATAAACAGGACTCTCTTTTCAACCTTTTCGAAGACGACGACTTTAAAACAGTATAAACAATGGAATGAAATCGACTTACAAACAAGGAAATCGAATTAGGTTGAAATCGATGAGAAATCTTCAATCAAATGAAAGGCTCGACAATTCTTTTTCCTCTCCCTCTCTCTAGGTTTAGAAATGGTTTTATGAATGATAAAATAAAATTAGAAATGACTCAACTGTTAAAAATAAAAACCTTGGCCAAAACATAAAAGAAACCGTCAACTCGCTGAACCGGTTTACTCGGTCAAGTGCACTCGGCCGAGTAACACACACTCGACCGAGTACCAACCAAGTACTCGACCGAGTACTCCAACTAAAATACGGAGTATTACAATTGTAGATGGGTAAACGGGTGATACGATTCTTGACCCAAAAGACAAAATGTGATGTAACCCGACTCAACATATACGATATAAACCCGACTTAATAACATTCACGATATTACGATGCAACCAATATAAAATGTATAATAACTAATATATAATAATATCCGTTTAATCGATTATATAAAATACGGGGTATTACAGTCTCTCCCCCTTAAAAAGAACTTCGTCCCGAAGTTTGCTCCGGTACTCAAACATCAAAAGGGTATTGTATATCGTACATACGGACATCACGCATTCCTAACACAGTTAACACACACTTTTGACACATCAATTAAATATAACAGACACAAAATGTTACATTCTACCCTCCTAAAAATAAACTTCGTCCCGAAGTTTAACTCATCTTCACTTAACCCAACTAACTACAACTAATAACTACCTGAGAACACAAATGTATAACAACTAAATAACCACCTGAGAACACCGTCATCTTTCCATCTCAATATCGATTTCAACTCAAGTAACTCAATAACTCAACACTAGTAACCAATTTCCATCTCAAGTGCAACATAAACATTAAGATTTTACAATCCTACCCAACTAAAAACATGGTTACGTCCTCGTAACCTCTTTTTCAACTTTCATATACATATACAACAACATCACTGTCAACAACATGGAACAGAAAAGAACACATGGTAAGAAATTGCGCATTAACATTAAGGTCGAAAACAAGGTTTTATTATGGAATTAACTGATTGTCAACAAATAACACTTATTACTTAGCTCATTCTTAACTTAAAAACACAACATCAAACTAAAAGATCAACAAGAAAAGAGCCAAAGGTTTACACGGTTTCATAATGACCAATCATGGTGTTACTAGCTCGACATAACAGTCCTTAGGTCGCGCTTAATCGACTCGGTGACTTAGTTTCAGGCGTTCCTTTCCCAGTGACTTCTATGTCATTCCCTTCTTGGTTCACCTCCTCCCCAATGTCCGGTTTGGGTGGTTCAACGTACTTTCGGCATCAGGTACATTAGCATAAAATTCGTACCTCAGGTCGCCTGATATAAAGTCAAAGGTATGCTCGGGCGGGTAACTGGCCCCGTCGCAGTAATTGGGGTCACGGCATAACCTCATGCAATGGGTGGACAACTCTCTCATATAGAAGTGTTTGCTGTCCTTTAGTATGCCAGAGTCAGGGATAGTATCAATAAGGGTATACGCTCTTAACTGAGTATTAGTTAAGTACTCAGGGTGCCCATTGTGGCCATACTTGTCCATGGTAGCACAAAGTTTTTCACAATGCTCATTGAAGTCAGCATCACGTGACATGTAGCAGTCCCGCGGGTGGTATATTGTAGGGATCCGTCCTACAGAGTTAGAAGCTAAACAAATTAGGACACAGGGGTGATACCGTAGAAGGGTGTTAAGATAAAGGATTCATTCACGAGGTTTAAGTGTGTGAAAAACATATAACAAGTTTCCGAGTAGTCATTGTAGTACCAAGGTTTTGGTCAACTCGAGATTATCACAGTTCGCCTACTATTGTCTCTCCCGAATTAGTTCATCCATCCCTTCACTTCGTACTCTCACCTCATCCTACCCCCACGTTACATCTAAAGGAACAATCAACCAAGGTATTCGGTTTCAGGTACATATAGGGGTTCATTAACTATCTTGTGCACATATATGGAAACACTTAACTATGCAATATATATATATATATATATATATATATATATATATATATATATATATATATATATATATATATATATATATATATATATATATATATATATATATATATATATATATATATATATATATATATATATATATATATGGTTTGTAACGGATAAACGCACTTCACTTAACTAAGGCAAGAAATCACCCATCAAGGACATAAACAACACACAACATCTTATGCCACCAGTTGTTTAACACACAAGAGGAACATCATACGTGTGGACATGTGAGCAAAAGATATTAACCATACCCTGCCGGACGACTTGATCAACAAGATATATTAACAAAGAGTTATGATCCTTCACACAACACAGAACACCCGCATTATCTACTAGAGAACAACAACCTTAGAAAGATCAACCATAAGAATATACTTATACCAAAGATATAATTTAACATTGACCCCACCAAATTCCTCTCCCAAGCCAAAATTATTACTAATTCCGAACAATTGATCCATATGCGCATTCATTCCGCCCTACTACTAACAATCACCAGGAGTATTAAAACATGCTGTGCATATGCACTACTTAAGCACTTTGAAACCACAGAAAACATAACATGTAATCAAAACCATTTGACTCATCGATATGCAAGACGAATTAGTCGGTTTGCATGATATAAATCCAAAAACATATTTCCCAATAAAAGTAACAACATATGATCCATGACAACATCAACATTACTTCCATATCACACATGTGTTTAACATTTTAGCAACCATATCGTTCAATTGTGTCCAAAGAACTTAGTATAACTCATTTTCAAAGAAAACAAAAGATATCGCATGATTAGCTTAAACATATACTTTTGCCATCATATACTTTGTAGAACATTATCTATGATAAAAGATTAGTAACTTGAACAACTCCTCTGATTTGCACGATTTGAATAATTAGGCAACTCGTAGGCTCAATTAAATGTAACTACAACGACTATCATTTAAACCAACGCATATCATGTGAATCATCAAAGGGTTATCCCATTATAATTGTCAACATAGTTATCATAAGCAATCTTCATTAAAATATAATTGATAGCAACGACTCGAGAATATAGATATGTCAAATGTCGTGCTACATCAAACAGTTTCCTATATATCACGCCCATACAATTGCAAGAATCACTTTAGCATTTTATGACAATATAATAACGAGCATATCCAATAAGGAATAACAACACTGTTTATTATCATGTCATAGGTTTAGGTTCAACTGAAATAGTTTAATGCGATGAAGGTAATAAATATAGCTATAGGCACACAAACTCACGTGAAAGACATTAGAACTCAGATGGCATACTACATGTGTGGACAGTTTAACATAATCATTACTACCATACGTGTGTAAACATTTAAACATGATTAATATTATCATAAAACATTCATGCGGAAACAACAATAAATTGGCAACATCCAACTATCAGGTGCGATTCCAGCTTTCTACCAACATCCGTAGCATGTATTATCTATGCAAGAGAAAATAACGATGGTAACAATCAAGAACATATATTAGAATATCTGGATTTAATGCTTACCTGCCACTAACTTTAATAAGATAAAACAACATAGGTATTTATGTACATATTCCGGCCATTACAAAGATTAGGAACAACAAGAGACATTACGACATGACAACATCTAAGGTACGCAAACAACTGAACTCGTATAAAACATGTCACCTTTGATTAAGAATCATATTCAGCTATTCAATTTCACACATACTATCATGCCAACAATGTTATAAACTAAACTTTAACAATAATTTTTTTTTATCACTTGTTAAGATACATAACCAATGAATATGCGTGTTACTATCATCATATAAGAACATTATAAATTCACATTAATAAGGCTCATGAAATAATCAAACAACTGTATGAAAACTTAACATAGAATTCACATTCTAAAAGTTATGATTCACTTTGTAACTTCCAAAAATCACGAATAAATAACCGTTCAACGAAAAATTGAGTTATATTACTTTTTATAACATACAGAGAGTTAATAATACGTGAGAAAAAGAATGAGGTCCAAAGCTCAAGAATTCAATTTTTAAAGCATTTTAAAACTCCGTTGGTCCAAACAGCATGTAACAACAATTGGTCCGAAACTTGGGTCAGTTTGCAAAACTCACCTTTTAATATAGAGACATCAAGAATTTTCGTGGCTTATCAATTTGAAAACATATGCGAATCTTCTGATCGATGGAGTTGGAATTATGCAAAAATTATTAATACCATTTAAATGAGGATTTTTACAAAATCGTTGGTCAAAACATCACTGCACAGGAACTTCCTGACCACAGCCCACTAAAATATTTATTACTCCTAATCCGTATATCCTATAAGCATGAAACTAACGCCAAATGAACATTAACTCACGAGGCTATCTCTCATAAAATTTTCATCCATAGGCAATAAACAGAAAAGAAATGGCAGTAAAGTCAATTAAAGAGTAAAATCAAACAAAACGAGTTTCAGCACTAGGTCATTGTTTACTATGTTACAAGCTCTTATGAACATACTATGTATACTAACCCATCCCAACTTAAATATCACACTTTGTACTTACGTAAACATCTATCCCCTAGAATCCCTTCGCATCTCGATCTACTCCTTACATCTAAATCACGATTGCTATGACTAGAAACATGCAATTCAATAGTGTTTCTGATTACTATCACAATACTATACTAGCATGGCTTCGGGATCACATAACCGCATATCACTAGACATAATAGCACTATCAACACGTCAATCAACATCCATCTAGATAAATATCATCAATTCGCAATTATTTTCACGCTCACGATTATCACAATCCAACACTTCATTGATTATCAACCTGAACACGAAAATTTATTTCTCATCTCCACAACATCATATGATCACGTCATCATTCATACAAAATACTTACCGTAACGTTGTCCTGCAGAATGATTAGAATATATGGGTCTCAAGGTATACATCAACTCGATTATATCCAAGGTTTTCCTTCTAACTACCCCATTCACTCAATTTATCTCGGTTTCAGTTCAAAACGAGAGGGCAAAAGAGCACGCATTAAGGGCGCCTTCTTAACCGCACTGTGAGCTCCTAACAGTTTATTCCCAGGGGTTCATTTTATTTAGACAAATCCTACGTTCATTAGGTTCATTGGTTTAGGCCCGAGGATCGTTCGCTCTAATACCACTTTGTAACACCCCGATTTATGAAGGAGCCTATAGCAAGACATTCCCTAATAAACCGGACTGTTACCATCTCGGTTTCCCGAGGTAGTGAATAACAAATTAAACTCCAAGGCAAATTATATAATTACTTTAACTTAATTATAATTACAAAACCTCTTTTACCTCAAATTACAAAGAACTAACATAAATGAAAGTGAAAGTCTTCTAAATGATGATCTAGCTACTAAGTCTTCTGATCCAGTGTCTCACGCCCATCAAGCTCCCATCCCATCTCATAAACTCCGTCAAGTCCGCTCCCAATATTTGGATCATCACAGGTGTTCACGAATACACAGGGTCAACCACGAGGTTGAGTAGGGAATACAATGAAACAACAAAATATGATATGCATGCTCCTCCGTCACCTCCATCTCCATCTCAACTCATATCTCATAACCCGAACGCCCGCCATACCGATCCCCCAGTAGCACAACAATCGACCGTCGTCGATATACCAGCTCAACAGCTGAGGGCACCAGGGCAAGTCCTGCAGAACCAGCCTGAGCCTTATCACAACATCACATCGTATCTCAACATCGTCACTACCACACCATCCTCCAACTCCAATGCATATGAAATGCTCAACAGTAATCAATGCAACACAATATGTATTATCAATGAATGAAATCATGCCAGCTACCGAATGTTGTGATAACATACTCAACACGATCAATTCAGTCAACCACATTCCAGTATATGAATCATAACATAAATCAACAACCACGAAACAAGTCAACGTTCACAGCTTGGTCATACGAAACACAACAGGTCAATCCAATTTAACAACAAATATAAGTCAAGTGTATTTCCCTACCTTTTCGCAATCCAAGCACGCACAAGCAATCAATTATGATCCTTCACATATCCATCACCTACATAACATAATTATGTATAATTACCACCTACTCAGTCAATTAATCATTCACATAACCTAGACTCATCGTAATTTAATAGGAATATCAACTTAAAGAACAAACACGACTTTTCCTGATTTTCCTGCACATGGTAGACTCGGTATAAAATGAATAACTAATTCCAGCAAATTCGAATTGATTCAAGGCCAATTGAATTGGAACCCCATGAGTCTTAGCTACAAATTATATCTAACGTGTTTTTCTCAAATTCCAAACTTATCAAGGGTTTTCAGACTGATTTCCAAAAACTGACAGAAACCGTCGCATAAAAAGTATTGATTCATAAAACGAGTTTAAAACATTATTTTCCAGAAATTCCAAATTCTATTATCATCTAGACTATACAAAGATGATTTATGAAGAAGCCTCATAACTGAATCGACATAAAAATTAGGGTTTCAAATCATTTTCCACAACCAAATCAGATTCGCGGACTTTTCAGCGACATGTTCATAAATAAATTACCTAGGACAAACCATAAAGAATTTGACTACAAGATTTTATATGCATAAACTAGACATCAACTAAATAGGACTCTCTTTTCAACCTTTTCGAAGACGACGACTTTAAAACAGTATAAACAATGGAATGAAATCGACTTACAAACAGGGAAATCGAATTAGGTTGAAATCGATGAGAAATCTTCAATCAAATGAAAGGCTCGACAATTCTTTTTCCTCTCCCTCTCTCTAGGTTTAGAAATGGTTTTATGAATGATAAAATGAAATTAGAAATGACTCAACAGTTAAAAATAAAAACCTTGGCCAAAACATAAAAGAAACCGTCAACTCATTGAACCGGTTTTACTTTGGCCAAGTGCACTCGGCCGAGTAACACACACTTGACCGAGTACCAACCAAGTACTCGACCGAGTACTCCAACTAAAATACGGAGTATTACAATTGTAGATGGGTAAATGGGTGATACGATTCTTGACCCAGAAGACAAAATGTGATGTAACCCGACTCAACATATACGATATAAACCCGACTTAATAACATTCACGATATTACGATGCAACCAATATAAAATGTATAATAACTAATATATAATAATATCTGTTTAATCGATTATATAAAATACGGGGTATTACACGGCGAGCTCAGAATTTTCGGCCGACTAGTCCTACGAAGAGAATGAAATTCCCAAACTTGAAATTCCTGTCGAAATTCCCACTCCTAAGATTACCATCATGCCTACTCTATCCAGTCACTCCGAGCCTACCTTGGCTTCCATCCCACAAGGATTCAAGCTGCCCACTACTGACAATCATTGTTGGAGCTAGGGAGGCTAGCAGAGGCAGTCGCCCCCCTGGCGGATGAAATTTTCGAAGTTTTTAGTTAAATTTTCGAATTTTTTTCGAATGTACCTTATGAAATTAGTCGTTCGCCCCCCTTAAAAATTTTTCCCCCCCTAAGTTCAAATCCTGACTCCGCCACTGCTGACAATGGAACCTTTGAAATTCGCCCTTCTTACATCAATTTGGTGGAGCAGATCTTATTTGGAGGGGCAGCTGCTGAGGATCCTGCGACACATATGGAGAAATTTGTCACTTATTGCTGTTCTATCCCTTTAACAGCTGGAGTGACACAAGATCAGATAAAGCAGGTACTTTTTCCTTTTTCTCTGAAGGATGGAACTGCAGAATGGTTGAGAGATTTAGATATGGAGGGTGAAGGAATTACTGACTGGAATACTTTAGCTCTTGCTTTCTATAAGAGGTACTTCCCACCTCAGAAGACTAATGCGTTGAGAAGTCAAATTACTAGTTTCAAGCAAGGAGTTATTGAAGATTTGAATGAAGCTTGGATTTGCTTCAAACGTTTAGTCCGATCAGTTCCCCATCATGGTTTCCCAAAGTGGTTTCTTTGCAACCAGTTTTATAACGGGTTGTATGACGATCATCATGCCCTTTTGGATTCTTTAGCTAATGGGAGGTTTCAGGACAACACCAATGATGCTACCACGTGGAAGTTAATTGATCAGATTGCCACCCATACTGCCAAGTATGGAAATCCTAGGGGAATCACGCGAGGAACTGGTGATAGTGCTCTTGCGGCACAATTAGAGGCTATTTCTGCCCAAATTGCTGAGATAAAGACTACCCAATCATTGGGTAGTAAAGAGAGAGTCCATGCTATGAGTCAACAACTAGAGGAGTCTTGTGCTAGATGTGGTTTAGACGATCACAATGCAGCTGAATGTTTGAGCACATTGGAGCAGATTAATGCCTTTCAGTCTTACAGACAAGGTGCACAAGGTACACCTTTCTCCAACTTTTACAATGAAAGAACGAAGGAACATCCTTTCATTCAATGGTCTAGTCAAAATGTGCAAAACCCGCAGCAGCAGCAACCACAAAAGAATACTTATGTCTCTCCCAACAATCGTGGTAATCAACCACAAGGGGGATATCAAAGGCAAAATCAAGGAGGTCAGCAGTTTAACAATCAATATCAACAACCTCCTCAACAAACTCCTCAACAAGCTCCGAACAATGAGATGGCAGAGTTGCGCAATCTTTTGCAACAAACTTTATCAATGCAGCAGAAGCAGACGGCTCAAATTTCTGAGCTGATTGCCCATAATAAGATGCTAGATAATCAGGTGGCTCAGATGGCACTTTAAAATCCATCAAAACAGCCCGGGGGTCTTCCTCCTCAAGGTAAACAAGCTCACGAGCAAGCTAATGTCATTCAATTGAGGAGCGGTACCACATATGCAAATCCCGAGCTGCAAAGCCATGATAATGACGTGCCCACTGCTGATAATGAGGTACCTTATATGCATCCTAAAGGATTGGGCAATTTGGAGCTTAGTGATGATGAAAAAGAAGATGACGAAGTTGAAACACGAGCTGAAGACAAAAGCAAAAAGAACGAAAAAGATGAACCTGCTAAGGTTCCTCGATCGAGTCAACCCAGGCTCGATCGAGGAACTTCTGTGCTCGATCGAGTAACATCAGGGCTCAATCGAGGCACCTCTCTGGCAGACGATGGTGTTTCAAAAATTGATTCTAAAGCTAAACAAGCCGAGCCCTTTACTATTGCACTACCTTTTCCTCACCGTCAACAAAAATCTAAGCTGGACAAGCAGTTTGGTAAGTTTATGGAGGTAGTGAAGAACTTACAGATAAGTGTTCCTTTCACTGAATTAATTACTCAAGTGTCGGCTTATGCAAAGTTTATGAAGGAGATTTTGACAAGGAATAGATCCTTTGATGCAGTGGAAACTATTGCTTACACTCAGAAGTGCAGTGCCATGTTGCCAATTAATTCACCACCTAAATTAAAGGACCCAGGAAGTTTTTATATCCCTTGTCATATTGGTCATCTTGCTATTAGTAAAGCTCTTTGTGATTTAGGAGCTAGCGTTAGTGTCATACCTTATTCTATTTACAAGAAATTAAATATAGGTCAGTTGACAGTTACTAATATGACTTTGCAGATGGCTGATAGATCTGTTAAACACCCATTGGGGTTGTTGGAGGATGTTCCCGTTCGAATTGGGAAATTCTTCATTCCCGTAGATTTTGTTGTCTTAGACATGGCTGAGGACAACCAAATCCCCATCATCTTTGGTAGACCATTCCTTCACACGGTAGGGGCGGTTATAGATGTTAGGCAAGGGAGACTGACTTTAGCTGTGGGGGATGATACCATTGTTTTTAACTTAGAAAAAGCATTAAAACATCCCGTGATAGAAGAAACTTGTCATAGTATAGATGTTGTTGATTTTACTATTGATGAGTGTCTTTCTATGTGTTTGGACAGGGATCCTCTGGAGATTGCTCTAGTTTCTGATTCAGCTGAACAGACGGGTTCATGGAGTCCATAAGTTCATGAGATTGAGAGGCTTCTAACTGGAGAGGAATGCCCCCATCAAAAGGTATACAGTTTCGGTATCGCACCTAAGGTAACTGAGGTAAAGAAACCTGAACTAAAACCCCTTCCCTCTCATCTTAAATATGAGTTTCTTGATGACTGTGAAATGAACCCCGTAATTGTCAATGCTAGCCTAACTGAAGGTCAACTTTCTGCTTTGTTGACTATTTTGAAAACTCATAAAAAGGCCATTGGGTATAGCATTGATGATTTGCAAGGTATTAGTCCTGACTTTTGTATGCACCGTATTCACTTGGAAGAAGGCCACAAGCCTAGTGCACAGGGTCAGAGACGACTAAATCCTCCAATGCTGGAGGTGGTAAGGAAAGAGGTACAGAAATTACTTGATGCTGGCATTATTTTCTCTATTTCTGATTCTAAGTGGGTCAGTCCTGTCCAAGTTATACCTAAAAAGGGTGGTACTATAGTAGTAAAGAATGATAAAAATGAGTTAATTTCTACTAGACTTGTTACTAGATGGAGGATGTGTATTGATTATAGGAAGTTGAACACTGCTACTAAGAAAGACCATTTCCCACTTTCTTATATTGACCAAATATTAGAGAGATTAGCATGCCATAGTTATTTCTGTTACCTAGATGGCTACTCCGGGTTCTTTCAGATACCCATTCATCTTGACGATCAGGAAAAGACCACTTTCACATGTCCTTATGGTGTATTTGCTTATAGGAGGATGCCCTTTGGTTTATGTAACGCCCCTGCTACCTTTCAGCGATGTATGATGGCCATATTTTCTGATTACATAGAGTCTATTATGGAGGTCTTTATGGATGATTTCAGTGTGTATGGTACTGACTTTGATGTTTGCTTGAGAAACTTGACTAAGGTTTTGCAGTGCTGTGAGGAGAGCAATCTTGTGCTCAACTGGGAGAAGTGCCACTTCATGGTTACTGAAGGGGCGGTACTCGGTCACTTGGTGTCAGGTAAAGGTATTCAAGTGGACAAAGCTAAGGTTGAGGTCATTGAGCAACTCCCGTACCCGGTTAATGTTAAAAGTGTGCGTAGTTTTCTTGGTCATGCAGGGTTCTTGATGCGTGTCATTTATATGATGTTTTACATCCCATTTTACACGCATTTCAGAGCTCATTCTTGTAGTTTATGCTATATTTCCCCCTATTTCCGTATTTTGTACCTTATTGCAGAAATGTGAAGAATTCAACGGGAAATCAAGCCAAATCCGTCCCCGAGTAACCTGCATTGCAAATGACATAAAGGAATCACGTAAGGAACAAGCTTGGTGCGCAATTCAAGGCCCAAAAGACAAACCCAAGAGTTTAAGAAGTCAAATAGCAGCTTATCCTGTCGATCGACCATCCCTTTCAACATCGACGATGCTCGGTTCCGAAGCTACATTGAGAGAGTAGTCGATCGACCAGCCTGATTAGTCGATCGACCAGATTTCTATTCCAGACGAGATTTAGAAGGTCGTGAGTCTTGAAGCCCGTGAAGTTTAGGTTTAGGAAATAAGATGTTGCGTCGTTTGCTATATAACGTAACATCAAACCATCAGTTTAGAATCAAGTTTTATTCTAAGTTTTATCCAAGTTTTCGTCACAATACAGTGCTTTGAGTTTTAGTTTATTTCGAGTAACAAGGGTTTGGGTTATTGATTTTAGCATTGTAATTCTGCCTTTGTTCTTAATCTTCCCTCCTAAATCTCGGTATTCTTTCTGCCCTAGTTTCAATTTATTGCTTTACTTTCATTATTAGTATAGAATTGATAGCTAGTGTCCCAAAAGCCAATTGTCGTATCATCATTGTCGTTATTTACTCTAAGCATGAATTCATTAATTATTATTAGTTTTATTGTTGTTTTCCTCTTTAGCATGAGTAGCTAATTCTTTAGTGCTAGGATGTAGGCGATTTATGGCATAGGCGGCATTAGATTAGGGATGTCTGTCTCGCGTGTTGGTCGATCGACTGACCCTGTCAGTCGATCGACTGACCTCGTAGGGTTCATGTTCGTTTTAATTGAATTTAATCTTGTATTTGACGAGTTGAATGCATGCGACCAGTTAGATACCTATTTCGTGACTGACCCATTAGATCGAAAGATAGGGAAAGTTATTTGACCATCAATTAAATCGACTAGACTGTGCTAAGATCGAAAGATAGGTATAGTTTAGACCATTAGTCACTTTTCAGGACAAAAGTTAGTATTAGTGACATTAGGGACCTATAGCGAGATCGAGAGATGCTATTTGTTAAAGAGTGGACCGAGAGGACCTCTTTGTTTCCCGCCTTACCTGAGTTTGATTCAGACCGACTTAGTTTGTCTTTGCCGCCGGCTATAATGACCCGACCATCCTAGTACCCTTCTTTTATCTGTTTAAATCGTATTTTTAGTTTATCATCTTTATTTGCTCTTAGCCTTAGACCAATTCAAATCAACCCCCATAATAGTTACCTCAGACTGAACATAAATCAACTAAAGTTTACAACTGCCTCCTTGTGGTTCGACCCTGTTACCACTAGCCTAGGTTAGTCTTAATAGGAGATTATAAATTTTATCTTTGGTACTCACAACGACGGGTATCAGTTCTATCGCCGTTTTACTAAGGATTTCTCTAAAATTGCTCAACCTCTAACTCAGCTACTTCATAAAGATACACCTTTTGTGTTTACTGACGAGTGTGTTAAGTCCTTTGATAGGATTAAACAAGCTCTTATCTCAGCTCTCATAATCCGATCTCCGGATTGAAGCCTTCCTTTTGAGATTATGTGTGACGCCAGTGACTATGCAGTTGGAGCTGTTTTGGGGCAGCGAAAAGATAAAGTGTTACATGCCATTTACTATGCAAGTAAGACTCTTGATGATGCGTAGATCAACTATGCTACTACGGAGAAGGAGCTTCTTGCAGTTGTCTATTCTTTAGACAAATTTAGAGCTTATCTTATTGGTTCTAAAGTTATTGTTCATACTGACCATGCAGCTTTAAAATATCTTTTAACCAAACAAGAAGCTAAACCACGACTTATTAGATGGATTTTATTGTTGCAAGAATTTGATTTAGAAATTCGTGATAAGTCTGGTGCTGAGAATGTTGTTGCAGATCACTTGTCTAGGTTGAGATTTGCAGGAAGAGAGATTTTGCCCATTGATGACTCTTTTCCAGATGACCATCTTCTAGCTGTAGCTGCAAATACTCCATGATTTGCAGATTATGCCAATTATTTAGTAAGAGGTATGCTTCCTCTTGATTTGTCCTATCAGCAGAAGAAGAGATTTATGCATGATGTGAAGCGGTACTTCTGGGATGATCCATACTTGTTCCAGGAGTGTGCAGACGGTATTTACAGATGATGTATTCCAGAGAGTGAGGTACGTGCCATCCTTTCTCATTGTCACTCTTCTTCTTATGCTGGTCATCATGGTCCTTCTAGGACATTTGCTAAGGTAATGCAATCGGGTTTTTATTGGCCTACTATCTTGAAAGATGCTACTACTTTTGTCCGCTCTTGTGATGCGTATCAGAGAACAGGTAATATTTCGCAAAGGCATGAGATGCCTCAAACTGGAATCTCAGAAGTGGAGATTTTTTATGTTTGGGGCATTGATTACCAAGGGTCATTCCCTACTTCTCATGGGAATCAATACATATTAGTAGCTGTAGATTATGTTTCTAAATGGGTGGAGGCAATTGCCACCGCTACTTGTGATGCTAAATATGTTGTTAAGTTGTTTTAGAAGATTATCTTTCCACGGTTTGGAGTGCCTCGCGCGGTGATTAGTGATGGAGGAAAGCATTTCAATGAGCGTCATCTTAATTCTTTATTGAAGAAACATGGCGTTACGCACCATAGAGGATTGGCCTATCATCCTCAAACCAGTGGACAAGTGGAGGTTTCCAACAGAGAATTGAAACAGATCTTAGAAAAGGTAGTGAGTAAGAATAGAAAAGATTGGAGTTGGAAGCTTGATGACACTTTGTGGGCTTACCGTACTGCATACAAGACGCCGATTGGAGCATCACCTTACCGTCTAGTCTATGGCAAATCTTGCCATTTACCTATGGAGCTTGAGTACAAAGCTATGTGGGCCATAAAGGAGCTTAATATGGATCCCTCACTGGCGGGTGAGAAAAGATTGATGCAGTTGAACGAGCTTGATGAGTTTCGACTGCATGCCTATGATAGTGCTCAAGTATACAAGGAACGAACGAAGAAGTGGCATGACAAGCGTATCTTGCCAAGGGAGTTTCATGTTGGTGACAAGGTATTATTATTTAACTCTCGTTTGCGTTTGTTTCCAGTTAAGCTAAGGAGTAGATGGTCTGGACCGTTCACTGTAGTTGAAGTGAACAAATTTGGGTCAGTTACACTGCAAACTGACAAAGGTGAGACCTTCAAAGTGAATGGGCAACGATTGAAATTCTACTATGAAGGAGCTCATGTTGGGGTAATAGAGGTCGTTGACCTCTTTGCCATTGATTCCTCTCACTGGTGAGGTAATACGGTCGTGCGGGACCGCTTAAACCAACGCTACCGAGAGGCAGCTCGAAAATTGTAATGCAATATTTTGTAAATTAGGATTTCAATTTAATTATCGCATTTAATTTCAGTTTTCCCTTGAGTTTTGAGAGATGTGAGGGAGCGAATTTTATGAGTTTCAAAGTGTTTTTGTGCAGGACGTGACGGAAATCGTACTTAGGAAATCAATCAACGAGAAAAGAGGCCAGCAGCTAGTTCCTCGATCGAGTCCACCCAGGCTCGATCGAGGCACCAACGTGCTCGATCGAGTGCACCCAGGGCTCGATCGAGGCACCAAGTGGACAATTAAAACCCAGTTAGAACGAAAGTTGACATGTTGAGATTTTGGTTCCTCGATCGAGTCCCCCCAGACTCGATCGAGGCACCAGTTTGGACCGGGTTCCGCGTTTTGAACCGGCCGGTTTTCTCTTTTAATTGCTTCTAATATTTCCTAATCTTTCTTATATCCCGTCACTTTTTCTTGCTCACTTCGATTTATTTTTCCCCTTTATCTCTCAATTCATCCATATTCATCATCAAATCTCTAATTAAACTTGTGTTTCGTTGCTTGTTTATTGATTTACATCAATATTTGTGCTTATTTTCGAATTCTATTGCTTGTTTTTGCTAAGGTAAGTCCCGAATTATGCCCCTTTGGTCCGAAAATTCTGAATTTTTGTGCTTAAATCTTATGTTTCTTGCTTTCAATCCTCTATTGCTCATGTACAATTGCTATTTCCTTGCTTGTTAGCCTTTTATTTGTTGAATTAAATGCCTAATTTGCTAATTTGGGAATTAGGATTCTTCAAATCCGGTTTTGATTTTTGCATTAAATTGGATAGAAATTGTGTTCTTATGCTTGGATTCTTCACTAATTGACATATAATTGCAATTCCGTTACTTTTTAGATGGTTTCTATGTGTTTTTCGACCTAAAAATCGAATTTCTTCGACCCATATATGCTGAAAACGGGACTGTTTTGCTAAAACAGTCGGGTTGTGATTTTATACTTGTATTCTTTGCAGGTAATGTCGACTAGTGGGCAAGGTAATAAAAGGCCATAGGAGAGGCGCGCTCCCGTTCGTCAGCCGGAGGTGATAGAGTCTTCCGAGGAGGAGGAGGATTTATCACCATTTGACGAATTCCCTTTTATTAAATTTCGTGACAAAGAGCAGCGGGACAAATTCGAGTTCTTGATGTCTAAGACTATGAATGCCACTCGGTGTGTTGATTGGAAAATTTTGCGAACTTTTAAGATTGATGAGATTATGTTTGGTATGTTTGTCGAGATTGGGTTGCAGGGTCTTTTTCTGTCGCATGAGTTATCATATCGTGCCTTGACCCTTGAGTTTTTGAGTTCTTATGCCTAATTTCCAAGGGACCATTTAATCTGTTTCAGGTTGCTTAATGTTGAACGGTCTTTAACCTTTGACTGTCTTTCTGAGATTTTAGGCATTGATAAGCATACCGATGGTGACTTGTATAACGGTTCTGGGTTGTCTGCGATCCGATATTTTTCATTATTTACAGGTTTTGCGGACGCAGATGTGAGTAGTATGTCTTTGCTAGATGTTCAGCATGTTTGTCTTAGGCTTTTCTTGTGGTACTTGAGTTATTTGCTTTATGGGAGACATGATAGGAGCAAGGCCTTTTCTTTGGAGGTCTTGATATTAGCTAGCTACTTGAACCCGTTTCAGGAAGATACCTTTCAGTTTTCTCCCCCTGCTCTTGTTTGCCAAGCCTTTGACCGCATGACTGGGCGGCATTCTGATTTGGATTGTGGTGCCATTATTACTAGGATTGTTAGGGTCTTGTGTGATTTTGAGGGGAATGACCCCTATGAGCCGATGGATGACCATGAGCCGTTGGTAGATGATGACCACCTACGCTATGACATTTTTTACATTGACATTCGGGGTGGGAAGGATCATTATTGGAAAGTGCGTGGTCAGTCTTATATGCTTTTGCCTAATGATCATTTGCCGACTATTGAGCCTCTTGAGGAGAGTACGGCTAGAGAGCGACCTGCTCCTGTCACCTATCTGATACCAGATGAGCTTCTGGTTACTTTTCCTGGTTCTAGCACTACTACTACTCCTACTGGTGGGCGTCGGAGACGTCGTCAGCCTACCACTACTTGTCTGGTTCATACCAGCCCTGTCCTCCTCCTCCTCCTTCAGCCTTTCCTTCCCATGGTTATCATTTTGGCCCGGTCCTTGCGAGAGAGGTGAGGATCCATGAGGGTATTAACACCGCATTGACTGAGCGGCGTTTGTGGGAGCAGATGGAGATTGTTACTCTTGCTGCGGGAGGGCAATACACGGGCACTTCTCTGAGCTACTACGCCACACCTGGTGATGATAGCCGTGTTTTCCACCTTTACGGTGTGACTGCTGCTGAGTTTGGGCAGTTTAGTACAGCCTATGGCGCTTTGGGTCGCCCTTTCTACACTCCTGTACGTCCCCACCAGCCTTCTAGTGTCTTCCCAGAGGATGTTGGTGTTCCTGTTTCGCAGATGGGGCCTTTTGGCCAGTCTGTAGCTTCTACTTCTGCTGCAGCAGCTTTTCCTGGAGGCCGTGGTAGGCGAGCCGGCCGTGCTAGAGGCCGTGGGGCGTGTGCCACTGACCCTGAGTTGCTAGATATGTACGCGGAGATTAATGGCTTTGATGAAGCCGACCTTGATGATGATGATGGTAGAGCTCAGTAGTGATAGCTGGTCACTACATCCCTCACTTTCCAGCTGCTTTGGGGGAGTCTTTTGCTACACAGCTGGTACTATCTTTCTTTGTTTTTGTTTTTATTGTATTTCTTATTTTCCCTCTTCCCTTTGTTAGTAGTGTCCTATAGGTTGCTGGACTTTCTGTGTGATTGCTATGCTGTAGGCGTCACAATGAGGACACTGTGACATTTAGGTTTGGGGGAGGGTATTTATATCTGTTGTGTGTTTATTTATTGTTGTGTGTGAAAAAAAAAAACATCAATAAAAATTGAAAAATTAAAAAATACAAAAACATGTTTTTATTTATTTTGAGTCGAGTCTTGGTGAATTGTTTAGCAATGATGATAATTTGCTTTGTCTTTGCATTTAAATCCCATTGAGTTGTCCATGTACATTGTTTTGACATGTTAGCTATGATAAACAAAGCTCTTTACTCAAGTCTTGACCGTCATAATATGCCTTATGCCGAGTAAATTTGACTATATTTTGTTGGTAAGCCACTTAAATTTCTGAGGTCTTTAGAGCTTCCTAGGCCGGAAACATAATAAAACGGTCTCACTTGTTATTTAGGTTAAAGAGTGTGGTCTCCTTGTGGAATATATAATATCAAACTGCATAAGTGTGACATTAGTTTCTTAGCTTTTTGCGCGTTCATATGATTGAGTACATGAGGAAAGGTGGTTCTTATTGTTCAAATATGTCATACATTACCCAGTTTTGTTAGCCCGTTTGAACCATATAGCCATTTTATATCCTATTTCTTAGCTACATTCCAGAATTTGCCTACCTTTTCGGGACAGTCGCAGTTGCTTGAGTCTTTTGTTGCTATAGCTGCTTTGGTTGGGTTGGGACTTTTATGTCATGTGGGTAGTAGCTATCTTTTTTGTAGCAATTGCGTGATCTCCTATGTTGAAAAAAATATTATGAAGCAAAGAAAAAGAAAAAAAAAAGAATAAAAAAATCGAAAATTCCAAAAGAATAAAAAAAGAAAAGGAAAAAAAAAAGAATTGCTTCATCAAGTTTTGTTAGGAGATCGTGAGTGGTAATTACTGGAGTCTAATGCACCTTTGGAGAGTCTTTTCATTCTCTCATGTGTTGTCAAAGTTTAGATGATTTCTCTAGCTGGATGGTTGTATATTGTTTACTATTAGATTTGACTATTGGTTTAGCGCTGCGACTACCGTCTGAGTCTCACATACCCATACGTGCTTTTGCACAAGCCACTCCTATACCCATGCCTCTTTACCACCATTCTGTTCTGAATACATGTACTTGGTCTGTATTGTGAATGCGCACTAGTTGGAGAATCTACTATCACATTAGATTGCATGCATGTTTCATAAGTTGAGTAAGTGTCTTTATTCTTTCTATCTTACATATATCTCACCCCTTATGAGTGCATGAGTGAAACCGCGAGAATCCAACGGAATTTTCTTGCAAGGTTGAAAAACATTTGGCTGAGTCTCAGTATCATGTCACATCTTGAGTAGAGCTGCATTAATCTGTTACCCATGCCTTTGAATTTGTTTTATTAGCACAGTTTTTGGTCATTACTTTGTTATAGATATGGATAGCTGGGATTTATATGTGCCTAGACATTTGCTCTGAGTTATTCATTTACCATTTGTATGTTTGTCTTTTATATGGTGTGATTGATTTGCTTGAGGACAAGCAAAGGTTTGGTTTGGGGGAATTTGATGTATCACTTTCTTATACACTTATAACTCCTTTCGTGATGATTTATTTACCGTTTTCGTGCCTTTTATGTCATTTATATGCCTTTTATAGTGAATTGTCGATACTGCCGTTATTTTGTGTTTTGATGCAGAAATGACGCATTACGAGGATAATCGAGTTGAGATGAGCATTGCGGATATGGCATAGTGGAATACACGAAGCATGGCACGAGAAACGAGGTGGCTTGAAGATTAGAAGTGAAGAAGACGAGAACAAGCCCTGTGGAGCTTGTTCCTCGATCGAGTAATCCTCCTCGATCGAGTGCTGCTAGGCTTGATCGAGGAACCTGTCTGACGGATTAATTTCCGTATTTTCTGGTCGGACTCACTTGGAGTTAATTTCGGCTACTTGTCGTTAGGAGCACCTAGACCAAAACAATATTTATATCTCCACAAACAACTCTACTATTAGTAAAGAGGCAAGTAAAGGTCGGATCCCAAGGGACGGGTATTGATGTAGGATTTTCGATTGCAAGTAGCGGTGTCTAGGGGTGTCACGATTTGGGTTGAGATAAGAAGATCACTAAACTAAATAGCAATAAAAGTAAACAAGCAAGATGATTAAAATGAGATGTAAACAATTGATTAAAAGCACTAGGGTGTCATGGGGTCATAGGGGATTCATGGGAATTGATCATACAAACATATTCTCAAATTATAAGCAAGCAATTATTGTTGTGATAGATCGAGTTGGTTTATATCTTACAATCCTAGGAAGGTTTGGGTCCCGGAGCCGAATCGATTAGATTGTACAACACCTACAAGTCGACTTAATCCTCCCTACTCAACTATATGCATGGTCTAATGAGACTCGAGTTGGTTTATATCTTACAAGTCTCATTGAAAAGGTAAGTGATGGGTAAAAAATGCAAAGATTCATAGGCTCGCATTTCATCAAACATAACATGTGCATAAGTTGAGATCACAACAAGCAAGCAAATAAATTATGAAAACATATTAAATTAAGCATGAATCATCCCCCATGTTGGTTTCCCCTACTTACCCATTAACCCTAGTTAAGGAAACTACTCACTTATTATCAAGTTTAACATGTTAACAAGGTTGTCAATCATATTATAATATGATTGACAACCTTGTTAACATGTTAAACTTGATAATGAGTGAGTAGTTACCTTAACTACGGTTAATGGGTAATTAGAAGAAACCAACATGGGGATTGATTCATGCTTAATCTAATCCTTAGTCTAAATACCCCATTGTACTAATTAGATTATCATGTTCTTCTTATGCAATTTTAATCTCATCTTAATCTTGTAATAAACTCTTAATCTGGCATTAATACAAATCTCATTCCTTAATATTTCCTTAATTTCTCTATTGTTCATCATTTATTTTGGGTAATTGAAGATTATTTGGGGTTTATTTTGGAGGATTGACAACCTTCCATCAATCATCAAGTACTTCTATTATTCTTTGCTTTATTATTTGGAATCATTATTAGGTATAATTCTCTTAATCCCTTTTTAATTATTGTTAAGCATCTTCATTTGTTAATTAACAAAGCAAAACATGATGAATAAATGAAGTTGATTAACAATAATTAAAAAGGGATTAAGAGAATTATACCTAATAGTGATTCCAAATAATAAAGCAAAGAATAATAGAAGTACTTGATGAATGATTGGAAGGTTGTCAATCTCCCAATAATAACCCAAATAATCTTCAATTACCCAAAATAAAAGATGAACAAAAGAGAAATTAAGAAAATGAGATTTGTATTAAGACTTGATTAGAAGTTGATTACAAGATTAAAGAGAGATTAGAATGATATAAACTACACTAAAGATTGATAAGATGAACATGCTAACCTAATTAGACTAATGAGGTATTTATAGTGGAGATTAGGTACACAAGTTAGGGTTTACTAAGGGCTTAAATGACGATTAAGTCCTTGAGGAATCGCTCCTCTCAGAAGAGATGCGAGTCTCCTTTTTGCTAGTCTTCCGAAAATATACGCATCTTCAATGTGGGAAGAAGAGGACGTGTGGGTCTGTAACACAATCCGAGCGTCCAAGGGTCGGGACGAGCGGATTCTCGGGTGGCTGGACGAGCGGATCAAATATCCCCAAATCGAACCAAATGTGCTCAAATAATGGTCACATCAAATATCCCCAAATCGAACCTTTGCTCGTCCCGAGTAAAGAGGTGACAAGAACTAGGACCGTTATTTAAACTAACCTACTAACATAGCCGATATGAGACAATTAGCGGGTCTCACTCCGCCCCTTCAACTCACAACAAGACAACCATGAGGTAAGATGCTTTCTTGCAAGGCAAGGTGGGTCTTGCCAAAATGGCGACACATCCAATCATTAAAGCACACAAAACAAGTAATGGATGCATCTACAAAAGAATATCCACTTTCCTCATCTAAGTGGCGGAAATTATCTAAAGGAGAAGCAATTCAAGGGTACACACTCCTTCATAGATATGGTTTCTTCAAACTACTAAGCCTAGAAGGATACCAATAAATCACCTCCAAGTTGTGTCAAGCTAGGGTACCTTTGTCCTCAATCGTTAAATGCTTTCGTCAAGAGTAGACTCCCTATGGTGTTAGAAACACTGGAGGATCGCGGAATTCCCCTTCTTGTCTAGACAACAAGAAGGGTCGTCCCCTCTCTACCATGCACAAAAGTGGATACGATGGATAAAGGGATCAATAAGATTTGAGTTTCATTTGGGAGTTTGCTTTTGTTGTTGTTTCTCCCCCCAATTTCTTGTGGCATATAACTTTTGAGAACATTTTTTTTGCCATTTCTTTTTTATTTTTGGCATTTCAATACTTGACAATTTTTCAACTTTTCTTTGCATTTCTTTTTGAACATTTTCAAAGTCACTCCATATGTAGGGAGGGTGCTTATATTTGAAGCATAGGAGTTTATTTTTGCTCCTCTTTTCTTTTGATGCAATTTGCAAACTTTTTCACTTTTCTTTTCTTTTCTTGAACTCAAATTTGAACAATTTTTGTGCCCATTCCCTTTTTGATGACAAAATATATGGGAGAAGATGGATGAATGATGGTTGCATGGTTTCAAGGGTCACCTTCGAATAAACGGTAGTCAATGAGTTATCACACCACAAGGTACTCTTGACTAGGCCTTAATCCATGGGTCAAAGGATACTAGCATGACACATCCTAGGGTGTTTTACAAGTATTATAACAAGCAAAGTCTTAAGAAGAAAAAGCATCTACTAGGGCTTATGTACACTTGTCAAGCTTCCCAAATAGACGGTTTCACAAAATTTTTCTAACATGCAACTACATGCCATGATGCAACTAACATTTATACATCCTAATGCATATGCTTCTACCAACTAATATGCCAAATAATCTAAATGCAATTCCTATAATCACATTGTGTATACCGCATCAATCAAATTGAAGCCACATAGTCATTAACAAAAAGAGGAAAAAGGAGATTGGAAAGATCATACCATGCGGTCTTCAATATCCTCATGTATCGGATGCGGCGTAGTCAATCAATGTGAACAAGGATGAACAAACACAATATATACAAAATTATACTATAAAGGAAATGAACATGTTTTTGATTTTTCAATTTTTCAAATTTTTATGGTTTTTATGATTTATGAAATAAAAAGACATGTTTTTGTATTTTTCAAAATTTTTCAATTTTTATGCATTTTGAATAAAAGTCAAGTTAGAATTTCCCATCCCCACACTAGTATGGGAATTGTCCTCAATGGCCAATACGATAGGAAATTTTGTAAGTATGATGCATGATTTCTATACTAAATGCAAATTATACTAAGCTACACTACATGATGCATGTGTTTTTGTTATGGCGGAGAGCGTAATTTAAATTAGCTCCCAATGCATATGCATGGACTTCCCCAAACCAAAATAGACATTATTTCTAACGTCTTGAATT
Source organism: Silene latifolia (assembly GCF_048544455.1). Lineage (NCBI taxonomy): Eukaryota > Viridiplantae > Streptophyta > Magnoliopsida > Caryophyllales > Caryophyllaceae > Silene > Silene latifolia. The sequence goes on from NC_133531.1 coordinate 104,551,710, forward strand.
TCGGGGTAGTTCATGCACATGGAATGCAATGCATGAAACTACAATTTGTCATTTTAGATTTTACAAGTTGGGAACAATAAAAAGAACACCTTAATGAAGCCAAGGTGTTAGTCCCCCATGTTGCTAGGACTCTTCAAAATAAATGATCAAGATAAAATATAAACGAGAGAAGTAGACAAACCATAAGGGGGGTGAAAGAATGTAGGAGCCTCCAAGGTTTGCTAATCCTCACCCATTGTATCATCATCATCACCATCTCTTGAGGCATCATCAACCTCCATAGATGTGGAATTATGTCCACTCTCACTTTCACTTGCTTGTTCTTCCTTACTTTCCTCTTCCTCCTCTTGAGCTTCTTCTTCTTGAACCTCTTCTTGGTCACCACCCTCTTCAACAACCATCTCCTCTCCACCCGGTCTTCCACCACTAGAGGTGCTAGGAAATAAAACTTCCCTATCCGCCCAACTAGGCAAAGGACAAGATGGATCAAGAAGTCCTTGCCTAGCTAGATGTAAGAGGGGCGGATATTGGGCCTTGTAAGCATCCACTATATCATTGTAAGCTTGCTTGTGCATTTCCCTCATGAGTAGAGTCATGTAATCATTTCCTACCTTGACATCCTTGGGTTTGAACTCGTGATACTCAAATGGGTAGGGTGGGGTAATAATGGAGGAGGAGGGCTCGTCAATCTCGCCTCCTTGTTGTTGAATAATATACTCGGTCTCCTCGGAGAGTGGAAGAAGGTAGTTCAGTCGGTGAACACTCAATCGACAAATCTTTGAAGGCAAGGTGAAGGATCTAGCTTCATTGGTTAACCACCCATATTTGGTGTCAAGAGAATCATGCTTGACCCACTTAAACTTGTGAATCATGGTGTCCATATCAATGAGATGGTCTCCTTTAACCGCCACATAAGTGTTGTCTTTGTTGAAATTTGGGTTAAAGTGCTTGGCCAAATGGGTAACTAGTCCTCCATTTACAATAAAAGCGGTGCCCTCTTTACCACAATCGACATTAAGCCATCTTTCAACCAAAAGTCCTAGAGCATTATATGGCTTGGTAAATTCCCTTCCTATGTTCAAGGCCGACTCAAGAAGAATACAATCGAGTTTGGTAAGATGATTATTGCCATTTCTTTCTATCAAAGTATTACCAATGACCTTATGCCACACTCTAATGCCCGGATGGTGGACTAATAGAGCACGACAATCATGAAAGCGCACAAATTCTTTCCTGAAATTTCCTCCCAAAGAGGAGCAGGGTCATATTTGTCGGGGATCTTTGTGTATTTTGGGGTATCGCTAAGGCCTAAAATCTTACTAAATTCGCCATAAGTGATGCGTATATCAATATTTGCAAGACGAAACTCGACGTGGGTTCTAGTCTCCACCCTTGTGACTTTCAAGGAACTCAAAAATTCCAAGGTGAGGGAGGTGTATGTCAATTCTTTCATGGTAAACAATTTACCCAATCCCATAGACTCAAAGAAGGTTTTGGTTTGTTCAAGAACACCTAACTTTGACAATGCATCTTCATAAATAAATTTTGTAGGCATAATGGTTTTCTTAGCAAAGTGAATGAATTTCTTCCTATGAGAGTCGGAAGTGAAAATTACCTCCGGATAATCCGATAATTGAGCAATAACCGGAGTTGTTGATGTTGTAGCTTCCATAGAGGGACCTTGTTGAACCTCCAACCTTTCCTCATGGACTACCAATACCTTTGACAATTGTTTTTCTTAAAGAGCTAGTTGCCTTTTTTAAAGTGTCTTCTTTTGGGGTGCCTTGTTACCTCCTTTAGTTCTTGCCATTCTTGATTACACTAAAGAAAGATTGAAATCTCCAATTTTTAGTTATGCCCAAATCGATTTAAGATGAAAGAATGTTGCTTTGTATCTTAAAAATCGACTCAAAGGTTGAAGATTTTGGTATTTGAATCAATTGTTGTTGCAAAAGGAGTGATTAATTTTTGTTGTGAGGAAGTTTGGATTTGATTTTGTTGAATTTGGTTGAGGAAATTTGGTTTTGTTGATGTAGAGGATGAGGGTTTTTGGGGTTTTTGGGTAGTGTTTGAATGTGGAAGAAATGAAAATGAATGAGGGAAGAGGGTTTAAAAGACCCGTTATGTTTGAAAACGCAGCAGGGGACGAGCGGCTGAGGGTTCGGGACGCTCGGATTCTTCGTGTTTTGTCTCAGGAAAAGACGCCATAGGACGAGCGTCTTTCAGCAAAGACGGGCGGATTTTTCAATTTGAGACGAGCGTCTTCCTGAGCGGACGCTCGGATTCTGTTCCAGGGGAAAATTTTAAATTTCAGCAGCAAAAAGACGAGCGTCTTTGTGGGAAGACGAGCGTCCAGAATCAGACGAGCGGATTCTCAATTGGGACGCTCGGATTCTGTGACAGACCAGTTTTTTTAATTCTGCAGCTCTACCAGACGAGCGGATTGTAGCTTAGACGCTCAGATTCCTTCCCGACGAGCGGATTCTCAATTTGGCCGCTCAGATTCTTCCTTGTCCACACGCAGGTCCATCCATGGGTACTGCATAACCCGTATTATTTTCATTCTTCAATTCTCGTGTTCTTCATTGTGGGGGCACTACAAAGGCATGAATAGCCTAGGCAATTGCTATCCCCACACTAAGTCAAAGCACTACACATCAATAAAATCGTAAGTCCCTCCCTCACTTCTCTCAAAATGATGAATATCTTGATCAAGGCACAAAAATATAAATCCAAAAATGACAAAGAATGCAATGTAAAAATTGAAATACAAGTTAGGGAGTTAGAATATTTACAAATGGTGGTTTAGGGAGGACTCCACCAAACTCTCATCCAATGTGAGATGTCAAAAGGGCATGTTCAAGGTGTTGTTGATGTTACTCAACACCTTGAAGAAGTAGTCAAAAGCTTGCTCATTATCATGGTAAAGATCCTCAATAGATCTTTGCACTTGTTGTTCTCCGTGATGGTCTTGGTTCATAGCATTACCAATGTAGGGATTGAATATCCCTTCAAACTCATCATCCCAAAGACCGCAAACTTCGTCTACTTGATCACTAAAAATTTCTTGAGTTGATAGAGACAACTCTCCTTCTTTCTTGTTTTGGCCAATAAGGCCATCCTCTTCATTGTTGGATTTGGGTGTGCTTTTCAAGCTCTCTTTGTTGCTATTCTCTTGCTCATTGAATGGAGCATCATCAATTTTATTTTTCCATTGGAATTCCGACTTCTTCCTATCATCCTTCCGGCTATAGTGATCAACCATAAAGCATGGTTCATGCAATCGGGGAGCTTTCATGGTCTTGTCAAGATTGAAAGTTATGGTCTCATCTCCCACTTCTAGAGTAAGCTCTCCATGCTTCACATCTATCACCGCACCCGCGGTGTGCAAGAAAAGTTTACCTAGGATGATCGGAATATTGGAGTCTTCTTCCATGTCAACAATGACAAAGTCCACCGGGATGAAGAATTTGCCAATTCTCACGGGAACATCTTCCCATATCCCTAACGGTGTCTTCGTCGATCTATCGGCCATTTAGAGTGTGATGTTGCTACATTTAAGCTCTCTCATCCCTAGCCTTTTACTAACTGAATACGGCATAACACTCACGCTTGCTCCTAGATCACACAAAGCCTTGTTGATCGTGATGTCGCCAATAGTACACGGTATTGAGAAGCTTCCCGGATCTTTAAGTTTCGGAGGTGAACTCCCTTGAAGGATTGCACTACTCACCTTAGTGAAGGCGATAGTTTCAAGCTTCCGGATCGACTTCTTTTTCGTAAGGATGTCCTTCATGTATTTTGCATAGGCCGGCACGTGATTGATTAATTCCGTGAAAGGAATCGAGACTTCCAAATTCTTTACAATTTCCATGAATTTTCCAAGTTGGTCATCAAACTTAGGCTTAGCTTGACAACTCGGGAATGGAAGTCTAATCACAATGGGCTCCTTCTCTTTCGCCTTTTCTTCACTTTTCTTTGAAACTTCTTCTTTTGTTGGTTTATCTTCCTTAGAGTTTTGCATAACTCCTTCTTTGTCACTAGCTTCCACAATTGCATCCTCAACTTGCTTCTTTGGTCCTTCATATCTCGTACCACTCCTCAAGTGAATGGCACTAACCATTTCATGTCTTGGGGGATTACTTTGAGGTGGTAATTTCCCCTTTTGTCTTTGAGAGTTTGAAGATGCTAGTTGGGTCTATTGAGTTTCCAACATTTTTGTGTGGGCTACGATGTTGTTGATGGTGATGTCTTTTGCTTGACTATCTTTTTGCATTTGAGTGAAAAATTCTTGTTGATTTTTTTGCATTTGGAGGACCGCTTTTTGAACATCAAAACCTTGGTCATTTTGTTGATTGTATGGAGTTTGATTTTGATAACCTTGGTTTTGGTTGTAAAAGGGTCTTTGATTTTGGTTTCTCATGGGAGGTTGGGTGTATGTTGGTTGAGGGTTTTGAACATTTTGGCTTTTGTATGAGAGATTTGGGTGGAATTTGGTGTTTTCATTGTAATAGTTGGAATAAGGGGTGCCACTCTTGTATGCTTGAAAAGCATTCACTTGCTTATTTGTTCCCCTACATTCACTTTGGTCATGTCCCAAAGTTCCACAATTCTCACATATCCCACTTGGGGTTGATGAAGATGTCACCATGGCATTAACATGATGCTTTGGTGATTTTGAGGCTTCTTCAAGCTTAGCCAAAGTTGATGGTATCAATATGAGCACTAAGTTGAGCACCCAATTGAGTAATAGAGTCCACTTCATGATTTCCTCCTCTAGTAGCCTTGCGAGGTCTACTATATTGTGAATTATGGACCGCCATTTCCTCAATTTTGTTCCAAGTTTGATTGTCGTCAACTTCGGTGAACATACCATTTGATCCCATGTTGAGAATGTTTCTTGAGTCTTCATAAAGACCGTTCCAAAATTTTTGAACCAAGAACCACTCGCTAAGTCCATGATGAGGACATGAGCGACAAGTTCCTTTAAATCACTCCCAAGCTTCATACAAAGATTCTTCATCCCTTTGCTTAAAACCCGTAATTTGAGCTCTTAGCATGTTAGTCTTTTCCGGAGGGTAGAATTTTTTGTAGAAAGCTAGAGCCGAATTTTTCCAAGAGTCAATTCCAAGAGTAGTCTTATCAAGGCTCTTCAACCATTGTTTCGCGGTACCAATTAGAGAAAAAGGAAATAAGACCCATCGAATTTGGTCTAGAGTCACACCGGTTTGTGAAATCGCATCACAATAGTCACAAAAAGCCTCCATGTGAGAGTGAGGGTCTTCACTAGGCATCCCCCCAAATTGGCTTCTTTCGACTAATTGGATAAATGCGGATTTAGCAATGAAATTTCCGGTTAAGTGTTGTGGTGTGGGAGTATCATTGGGTAGGTTATCTTCGGTTGGTACGGAATGTGATGAAAACTTAGGCATTGTGGGTTGATTTTGTGGTTGATTTTGTGTTGGGTTCTCCTCACCTTCTCTTGCAAAAGGGTTGATGAACTCAATAGTATTTGGTTGAATATCTACAACCTCACCAATTCCTCTCAAAGTGTTTCTAGCAAGCCTTCTATTGGTTGTCAAAGTCCTTTCAATCTCGTGATCAATGGGTAACAAGTTACCTTGTGATCTTCATGACATGCAAAATATCAAACAAGTTGAAAACAATTATAACAAACCTTGAGGAGTTTTACTTCCCCAAGGCAAAAAAAGACACAACTAATAACAATCAAAGAAAATCAAATCAAGTTAACACCGTCCCCGGCAACGGCGCCATTTTTGGTCGGACTCACTTGGAGTTAATTTCGGTTACTTGTCGTTAGGAGCACCTAGACCAAAACAATATTTATATCTCCACAAACAACTCTACTATTAGTAAAGAGGCAAGTAAAGGTCGGATCCCAAGGGACGGGTATTGATGTAGGATTTTCGATTGCAAGTAGCGGTGTCTAGGGGTGTCACGATTTGGGTTGAGATAAGAAGATCACTAAACTAAATAACAATAAAAGTAAACAAGCAAGATGATTAAAATGAGATGTAAACAATTGATTAAAAGCACTAGGGTGTCATGGGGTCATAGGGGATTCATGGGAATTGATCATACAAACATATTCTCAAATTATAAGCAAGCAATTATTGTTGTGATAGATCGAGTTGGTTTATATCTTACAATCCTAGGAAGGTTTGGGTCCCGGAGCCGAATTGATTAGATTGTACAACACCTACAAGTCGACTTAATCCTCCCTACTCAACTATATGCATGGTCTAATGAGACTCGAGTTGGTTTATATCTTACAAGTCTCATTGAAAAGGTAAGTGATGGGTAAAAAATGAAAGGATTCATAGGCTCGCATTTCATCAAACATAACATGTGCATAAGTTGAGATCACAACAAGCAAGCAAATAAATTATGAAAACATATTAAATTAAGCATGAATCATCCCCCATATTGGTTTCCCCTAATTACCCATTAACCCTAGTTAAGGAAACTACTCACTCATTATCAAGTTTAACATGTTAACAAGGTTGTCAATCATATTAACAAAGCAAAACATGATGAATAAATGAAGATGATTAACAATAATTAAAAAGGGATTAAGAGAATTATACCTAATAATGATTCCAAATAATAAAGCAAAGAATAATAGAAGTACTTGGTGAATGATTGGAAGGTTGTCAATCTCCCAATAATAACCCAAATAATCTTCAATTACCCAAAATAAAAGATGAACAAAAGAGAAATTAAGGAAATGAGATTTGTATTAAGACTTGATTAGAAGTTGATTACAAGATTAAAGAGAGATTAGAATGATATAAACTACACTAAAGATTGATAAGATGAACATGCTAACCTAATTAGACTAATGGGGTATTTATAGTGGGGATTAGGTACACAAGTTAGGGTTTACTAAGGGCTTAAATAACGATTAAGTCCTTGAGGAATCGCTCCTCTCATAAGAGATGCGAGTATCCTTTTTGCTAGTCTTCCGAAAATATGCGCATCTTCAATGGAGGGAAGAAGGGGACGTGTGGGTCTGTAACACAATCCGAGCGTCCAAGGGTCGGGACGAGCGGATTCTCGGGTGGCTGGGCGAGCGGATCGCTGGCTTGGACGAGCGGATTCTGGCAGTCTTGGACGGGCGTCTGGGAAGCTTGGACGAGCGTCCTGGGAAGATTCTGGACGGGCGTCCTGCCTTGTTAGACGAGTGGATCTCGTCCCAGCCTTTCTTTTCTTCTTTTCTTCTTCTCTTCTCCCAACAATCCTCTGGGATTTTGTCGGGGATGCAAGGATCTTCTTCATCGTTGCCCATCTACTACAATATGTACAAAGGCCTTCTAGTCTTGTCTTCTCTTGGATGCTTGGTCATTAGTGTAACACCCGCGAATTTTCCATTTTGACATTTAAAATTTATTAAACCGTTTGGTTACCTTATTTTATAATTTTGAATTATTCTATTTAATTAATTTTATGTCAAACACGATTTTTAGAAACGTATTATATAAAAGTTCATTTTTATAAAAAATACGTATTATTAAATTATAATTTTCAAGACATAATTTATATAAGAGTAAATGTATACGTATTTTAGTCGGACAGTAATAATAGTGACAATAATAATAATAATTTCCGTCTTAAATTCCGTCTAACATTAGACCGTCACATTTCAATGGGGAATCTTATCTAAGCACGGACCAATCGAAAAGTGACAACACGCTCACCTACCCTCTTACACCCTACCTTTAAATATCTCTTTTATATATTATAACTAGGTAGTATCCCGCGCTTCGCGCGGCCTGTTTTAAAATTTTAAGATTATAATTGAAGAAAAATTATATAATTCATATATGACCTTCAATATTTTCTCTTATAAATATTTTTATCTCAAATTTAATTTTTTTTAGGTTTAAGTTCAATGTTTTAAAATAAAATACTCCCTCCTATTCTACATAACTGTCCCATTGTCCATTTCCGTCTATTCAAAATAATGTCTCATTGTCTATTTTTGGTAAACTTTTATACGGAGTACTTATTTTAATCACTTCAACCCACAACAATACCCCACCCCACCCCACAACAATGCTTATTTTAATCACTCCACTCACAATAATACCTCACAATACCTTCTCTCTCTCCAATTACCTCACCTCACCACAATACTTTACATTATTTAACTCCCCTCCTTAATTCTTGTGTCATCCACACAATGAGACATTTATCTAGAATATGAGGGAGTACATAACAGTTTTAATTAAAACTAATAAGTGATAATTAGTTATGCATGATTAATGTTTTATAAATAAATATGTGACTGGTGAAATATCATATTAATCAAAATAAAATTTATTCGAAAAATACAACAATCAACTATGAGTTCTCAAATTATATCATTTCACGATACTTTATGTTTCAAATCAATTAATATTTATTCAAAATTATGTGAACATAATTTTATGAATTTTTTAATTTTTTATGTATTACATGTGACATTTATCTATCAAACAAATAGAGTTCAAACTCAACTTATTCAAATGTTTTGATTGTGTCTTGCATGTGATATGTGTCAAACATATCTATAAGAAATTTGCACCTTTTGTTTTTTTTTAAACAACTATATATAATGATTTTAAGAGTTTAGCTCTAAATGTAAATATAATAGGTTGAACTTTCTCAAATATTAGTTTTTAATGTTTAACTTCAAAGTATTTAAAAGATAACATATAAAATATTTAACTAAAAGTAATACGGAGTATTTGGTTAGTCATAATCAATAATTTATATTTGACTTATAAATATTTAATTAACGATATTAAAGAAAAATGTAACGTGTTTTCTACCTATTAATGTCGTTTATAATACTATATTACTTAATAATCATTACTTTTGTTTTGATTATTCAAATGCACTTGCGATCACTATATACATACACACTCGTACACATACTCATTATCACACTATTGAAACCTATCAAAATCTCATATGTATTCAATTTGTCCGATATAGTTTTTTTCATTCCCACACTATACAAACCTATCTCTTAGTAGTTTTTTTAAAGTTGTGTTTCTAATATATACACTGACTCTTTCAAATATATTTTTCTTAATGGATTTAATAGTCTAAGTTTTATAACTTTCTCAAAATATTTTTTTACGTAAATGTAACACTCACTTTAATCATCTATACATATCAAAATAAATATTTCAATAAATATAATGAAAATTATACTCAATTGAAAGCGTTTTTCACAATGAACGTAATTATTTACATTTTCAAATTTGTATCAAAATAACTTTTTAGTAATTTAGAATCAAATCACCATAACTATTTAATATAATTTTAAAATAAAATTTATTAAACTATAATTAATATTTTGCTGAGATTTTTACAACATTTATTATGTTTATATTTAATTTCAGCTGTAATTAATACGTGTATTTAAAGCTGGGTTGACACGTGGCGCATCCACAGCGTTTCAACCCAGTTTTATATATATATATATATAAGATTATTATTATTATTATTATTATTATTATTATTATTATTATTATTATTATTATTATTATTATTATTATTATTATTATTATTATTATTATTATTATTATTATTATTATTATTATTATTATTATTATTATTATTATTATTATTATTATTATTATTATTAATCTTACTAAACCCCACAAGGCCACAACCCGTCTTTCCCCTTTCTTTTGTTGAATCACCTGCAACCCCACCCTTCTTTTTCTAAATTAACCTGCAAACAACAAACCAACAAACAGTGAGCTGCATCGCCATTTTCTTCTACCTTAAAACTGAGATCCCTCCCTCATTTCTCGACCAAATTCGATAATTCTTGCACGATTCTCCTCCTTATTTCCTTCTTCATCTTTCAAGGTAAGAAAGACTCGTTTTTGTGATGATTTCGATTTTCGCCGTCTTATAAAAGTTTCGGTTTTTACCTCAATCCTTTCGTTTTCTTGCCCCTTGATGAAGGTTTTGAAGACCCGGTGGAAGACCCAAGATTTGGGGACCGTTTATTCGAAGAAAAAGGAATGTTTAAGGTAACGGTGATAGGTTACTCGACAATGAGTCGATATTCCATCCTTTCAACTCGTTTTTTTTCCTTCGTCTTAAAGTTTTAATCTTTCTGTGTTTCTCATGTATGGAGTCAAGTTTAATGCTCGTGGGTAATTCTCATGGTCGTTGTGGGTCGAAATGGTGGCCGTTTTGGGCGGTTTCCGGCTCTGTTTTGGGAGGGTCGTTGTGGTAGTAGTAAGCAGTCAGTATGGGGGTTGTGGGTAGTCTTGAGTCGGGTCGGGAATGGACTTCTAGGACCGGGTTTTATGCTGCGGAGGTTGGCCTGTCACCTCTGTTTTGGGACGGAGTTTCTGTGCAGGTTTTGAGGCGGTTACTTGCCGAGTGTTGGGGTGTTTTATACGTGTTTTTTTTGGGTCGTTTATTGGAGCCGTTTTGGTACTCCCTTTGGGTACGGTTTTAGGACCGTCATAGGTGGCTATGTCGTGGTGTATGAGGGGTTGATTTGGGTCGTAACGTCGTTAGTAGTTTCGGTCTTGATCTCATCTCAAACGTTGTCTTCGTATAGCTCACCTTTGGACTGCCTTATGCGGAAAAAGAGGAAGTAATTTAGGACAGTTTTTACACTCTATTTTGGGTAGTCGAAGTTTTGGTTTTGACATGGTTTTGGGGCTCATGTGGAGCTGTCCACGGCCTGTTAAAGACTTCGTTAGGGACCGAGATTACTAATAGCATTCAATTAACTACCTAAGAGGTTAGTAAGTTACATGAAAGAAATTTCCAATCGCATATTAGATGATTAAATCGTAGAAATATGGATTAATGTAGGTTTACTTAATTCGCATATTAGAACTGACATATACGGCAATAACCTGCTAATGCTTATGAATTTTAGAACCCAAAGCCAAAGGTATCACTAGTCAAATCTAAATTATTGTGATGGTAGTCTTTGTATCAGTACTACTCCGTATTATACGTATTCCTGGTCATTTGTTTACGTATGAGATATTTATTGTTAAATAATTATTTGTGAAGGGTCATATCCTTGATAATGTCTTGTATTGTTCGGTGGTGTGAGTCGTGGTCCTATCGGACACTAGGGGTGAGCCATAGGCCCTCTAGTTGCGATATGATCGTCGGGACCGATGTTCCCATCCGTACTTATGGTGAGATGCAAGCCATAAGTATGAGTGTGACATTAATAATCCCGTCCCATGTACTTGTTTGTTGTACTTGTTTATTCTATTTAACGGGCATGTATAATTATGAAATGGAATGTTTATTTATATGTTACAAGCATGAAAAGCTTATTATAAATAATTACTTATAAGAGTCGTATTCTTGTAGAAATGCCATATTACCATCGTATATGCTTGACATACATTTTTGCCCGGCTTGTGCTGTTCTGGCAAGCACGGGTTTGACCTACTTGTGCTGTTCTGGCAAGTACGGTTTTGGCCTACTTGTGCTGTTCTGGCAAGTACGGCTTTTGGCCACTTGTGCTATTCTGGAAAGTGAGTCTTATCTTAGTCTTTCTGCCACTTTCGTGCTGTTCTGGCGATTGGGGTACTCGGTCTCCTTAGTAGTCGAGTCTTGGGTGCGTGCTGTGCTGGCGCACGTCGAATCGGGATGTACACCCGAGAATCTGCAGATTTAGACTAGGACCATATCATTATCGTAGTCCTACTCGGGGAAATTATAGTCTAAGAGTAGTAAATGTCTTGCATTATTTGGATGGTTACTTTGGTCATATCTCCTTGAAATATGTGCTCGTGGCTAAGTGGCCGTGTCGGTTTCCTTATCCTTCTTTTCCATTTATTTATTGTTGCTTATGCCTTACTTGTTTATTCCATCATTTCTTTTACTCTTGTTGGTTTAAACACGTATAATCCCATGTTTAGTTATGATTCGATTCACTCATGTCTTATCTAATATGATTGTTTGTTTATATTTTTTTGTCATGTTCCTTTCGACATATTGTGGCTGGGAGAACCTTGAGTTACTCCCCACTGACTGTGGCGTTCATGTTTACATGAATGACAGGTTGTGAAGATGCTTACGTGGGGAAGACGTGTGGGCTAGCGAGAACTAAACCCTTGGAACTTAGTTTCTAATTTAGAAACCCTTTATATGTTTATTCGTGGGATATCTTTTCCCCGCCTTCTAGACTTGGGTTGTAATAACCTAATTTTGTCTATTATTGTATTTGTTTTGGAAGGGTCGTTGTAGTAGTAGTAAGCAGTCAGTATGGGGGTTGTGGGTAGTCTTGAGTCGGGTCGGGAACGGACTTCTAGGACTGGGTTTTATGCTGCGGAGGTTGGCCTGTCACCTCTGTTTTGGGACGGAGTTTCTGTGCAGGTTTTGAGGCGGTTACTTGCCGAGTGTTGGGGTGTTTTATACGTGTTTTTTTTGGGTCGTTTATTGGAGCCATTTTGGTACTCCCTTTGGGTACGGTTTTCGGACCGTCATAGGTGGCTATGCCGTGGTGTATGAGGGGTTGATTTGGGTCATAACGTCGTTAGTAGTTTCGGTCTTGATCTCGTCTCAAACGTTGTCTTCGTATAGCTCACCTTTGGACTACCTTATGCGGAAAAAGAGGAAGTAATTTAGGACAGTTTTTACACTCTGTTTTGGGTAGTCGAAGTTTTGGTTTTGACACGGTTTTGGGGCTCATGTGGAGCTGTCCACGGCATGTTAAAGACTTCGTTAGGGACCGATATTACTAATAGCATTCAATTAGATACCTAAGAGGTTAGTAAGTTACGTGAAAGAAATTTCCAATCGCATATTAGATGATTAAATCGTAGAAATATGGATTAATGTAGGTTTACTTAATTCGCACATTAGAACTGACATATACGGCAATAACCTGCTAATGCTTATGAATTTTAGAACCCAAAGCCAAAGGTATCACTAGTCAAATCTAAATTATTGTGATGGTAGTCTTTGTATCAGTACTACTCCGTATTATACGTATTCCTGGTCATTTGTTTACGTATGAGATATTTATTGTTAAATAACTATTTGTGAAGGGTCATATCCTTGATAATGTCTTGTATTGTTCGGTGGTGTGAGTCGTGGTCCTATCGGACACTAGGGGTGAGCCATAGGCCCTCTAGTTGCGATATGATCATCGGGACCGATGTTCCCATCCGTACTTATGGTGAGATGCAAGCCATAAGTATGAGTGTGACATTAATAATCCCGTCTCATGTACTTGTTTGTTGTACTTGTTTATTCTATTTAACGGGCATGTATAATTATGAAATGGAATATTTATTTATATGTTACAAGCATGAAAAGGTTATTATAAATAATTACTTGTAAGAGTCGTATTCTTGTAGAAATGCCATATTACCATCGTATATGCTTGACATACATTTTTGCCCGGCTTGTGCTGTTCTGGCAAGCACGGGTTTGACCTACTTGTGTTGTTCTGGCAAGTACGGTTTTGGCTTACTTGTGCTGTTCTGGCAAGTACGGCTTTTGGCCACTTGTGTTGTTCTGGCAAGTGAGTCTTATCTTAGTCTTTCCGCCACTTTCGTGCTGTTCTGGCGATTGGGGTACTCGGTCTCCTTAGTAGTCGAGTCTTGGGTGCGTGCTGTGTTGGCGCACGTCGAATCGGGATGTACACCCGAGAATCTGCAGATTTAGACTAGGACCGTATCATTATCGTAGTCCTACCCGGGGAAATTATAGTCTAAGAGTAGTAAATGTCTTGCATTATTTGGATGGTTACTTTGGTCATATCTCCTTGAAATACGTGCTCGTGGCTAAGTGGCCGTGTCGGTTTCCTTGTCCTTCTTTTCCATTTATTTATTGTTACTTATGCCTTACTTGTTTATTCCATCATTTCTTTTACTCTTGTTGGTTTAAACACGTATAATCCCATGTTTAGTTATGATTCGATTCACTCATGTCTTATCTAATATGATTGTTTGTTTATGTTTTTTTGTCATGTTCATTTCGACATATTGTGGCTGGGAGAACCTTGAGTTACTCCCCACTGACTGTGGCGTTCATGTTTACATGAATGATAGGTTGTGAAGATGCTTACGTGGGGAAGACGTGTGGGCTAGCAAGAACTAAACCCTTGGACCTTAGTTTCTAATTTAGAAACCCTTTATATGTTTATTCGTGGGATATCTTTTCCCCGCCTTCTAGACTTGGGTTGTAATAACCTAATTTTGTTTATTATTGTATTTGTTTCATTTCATTTTGGCACCCGCGTGTTAGTATTTAACTAGTAATCTAAAAGTTTTTAAAATCTCATAAAATTCCGCTTTAATTTATTAGTTATATTTTCCGCTTTATCGCGGGGTGTCACAATTAGATTGGATCAATTTAGCTCTATTTTGCCATGAAAATGCAAGGTTTGCACTCCTCTCCTACCAAGGAAACAAAACCTCAAAGAATATGCAAAACAAAGGACTAAAGATAGTAAATGACCCAAATATGCACTAAAAAGCATAGGAACGAGGCTAATTCGGGGACTAAATGTGCTCAAATAATGGTCACATCATTTTCCTAAACCAGTTATTTTGTAATATAAATTCTAAACAATCTTAGCTTGGAATTCTAGTTCTTAATCTTTCCTTGTTGCTACGATATTAATCATTCTTCGTTAATTATTCATTCAAGTTTATGCTCTCAATTAATTGTTCTTATTTCATATTGTTAATTATGTCTTCAATTATCATTATTGTTGTTGTTACATTCGTTATAAGTAGCTAAATTCTTCATCTAGGATGAAAGGGATCTAGGTTAATTGGAAAGGGGATTATTAATTGATTGCTAGTGAAATCGTATAAGTTATCGTTTGATTATCGTTCTTCTTCTAGTTAAATAATTTAGGCCTGAATTGTTAACTAGTGTAGCGAATTAATACTTTCACCGACAGGGTTAGAATTAATATAGGATGCGATATCAAATAGATTGTGTCTAATTATAGCGATTGCATGTTAGAATCGATCTAAAGGGCATAAACAGAATTAATCAATCTTATGACCTTCGATAACTTGATAGACCTAACAATTAATTAAGAGACCTCATATAATTGACCTAGTGAACCGGAAATCTTAGACCTTTAATATTATTGTTATAAACCTTTCATTCATTCGTCATTAGTTGATAGAAAACAAACCAAAACCCCCAAGAAAACGGTTACCTTCAGACGATCTAAATATTAGCAAACTGACTATTACCGCCTCCCTGTGGATTCGATATCTGTCTTACCACTAGCTATTTTTGTTAGTACCGAGATAGTTTTATTTTGATATTGGTGATACGACTTAGCCATATCAAGTAGTTCAGTAGCTTCAGTAGAATCAGTAGGTGGTTCAACACGTCGCTTCATTCTGGCTTGACTTGCTTCCTACTGCTCAGTAAAGCCTATTATTCACAAAGCAAGGGAAATAAGTTTACAAAATAAAGAAAACTTCACTATATTTAGTTTGTTTATTATTTAAATTAATACAGCAAACTTCATTAATAAGGAAATGCAAACTAAGGAAAGTATACAACAATTCAGTTACAAGTTTCAGAATGTTATGGTCAAGATTCAAAAAATAAGTTCCAAGGTTCACAAAATAAGTACTAGCATTCACAAAATAAGTTCCAGCATTCACAAAATAAGTTCCAAGATTCACAAAATAAGTTCACAAAATAAGTTCCAGGATTCGCAAAATAAGTTCACAAAATAAGTTCCACGATTCACAAAATAAGTTCCAGCATTCACAAAATAAGTTCACAAAATAAGTTCCAAGATTCACAAAATAAGTTTCAAGATTCACAAAATAAGTTCCAGGATTCACAAAATAAGTTCCAAGATTCACAAATAAGTAAAATAAACATCATAAGTGAGGATCAACTATTCATGACCAAGTAATAACAAAACAAAGGTAAAGGATTTAAAGTAGGAGGTCGGGTGTCCTAAAACGGGACGGGAAAGGGTTTAGGGTTGGATTAGACGGACCGCTACCGCGGATCCGCCTAATCCAACCCTAAACCCTTTCCCTTCCTACTCATTCGAGCGGTAGGAAGACCAAAAGACACCCTACAGGGGGACGGGTGAACCCTTTTTTTGGGGGACGGGATTTAAAGTACGAGTCCGGGTGTCCTAAAACGGGATGGGAAAGGGTTTAGGGTTACCGCGGATCCGCCTAATCCAACCCTAAACCCTTTCCCTTCCTACTCATTCGAGCGGTACGAAGACCAAAAGACGCCTTATAGGGGGACGGGTGAACCCTTTTTTTGAGGGACGGGATTTAAAATAGGGGGCAGGGTGTCCTAAAATGGGACGGGAAAAGGTTATTGTTGGATTTGGCGGATCCGCTCTTCCTACTCATTCGAGCGGCAGGAAGACAAAAAGACACCCTAGAGGGGACGGGTGAACCCTTTTTTTGGGGACGGGATTTAAAGTAGGGGTCGGGTATCCTAAAACGGGACGGGAAAGGGTTTAGGGTTGGATTAGGCGGACCGCTACCGCGGATCCGCCTAATCCAATCCTAAACCCTTTCACTTATTTTGACGGAACCGTTTCCAAGGGCGCGTAAAAAATTTCATAGAAAAGAGATTGATGCTAATATTGAAAACAAAGTTGAAGGTTACATGATAAATGTTGTTATCTAAAATGGTAAATAAAGAACTACATTATTATACAAAAGGTTCCCACAAGAGTTGCATAATTATACAAAAGAGTTACATAATTATACAAAAGGTTAATTATACAAAAGAGTTACATAATTATACAAAAGCTTGACTAAAGAAGTACATAATTATACATAATAACTATTAAAAGGCTAAGAAAAGGGCAACTGTAAAACCTTAACCTTAACGGTATGAAGCCCTAAGTATACAGAGAGGACATTGGCTAAAAGTGTGGCAAACTTGGCCTATATGACGAGCTCAAAAGGGAAATCAAGAAAAGACAAATTTTCATGAGGTAGTAGCAATTCTGTAGCAATGCCAATTGCTCTGTCTCGTGCCTCAGATGGCGTAGCCAAAGCACGCAAGAACTCTTAAAGTTGGCCCATTGCAATATCATCAAGATCGCTAAGATTGGGGCTCTGGTTCTGATTTTTTGCTAGGTGATTATTGAGGATTAATTTGACTGTCTGATTCACCGTCATAAAACATTTGCATCTTTTATAAACTATTCTAGGACCCCTTACGAATAGTCCTTACACCAATGGAATCATTTATGACTAGAGAATGCAAGTATGCCATATCAACACGAATAGCAGTTGGGTGGACAAGAAAGAGTTGAGACCAATTTCTACAAACGATGGCCATGTTTGCCTTATCTTCGTCAAAATCAAGGCATGTGAAGATTTCATTCATTAGATCTTGATTATTGAAAACAACATATTGTGCTTGATAGCGTCTCCTATTGACTTTGACTTCCTTTAAGGGAGCAAATGAAAAACCCATAGCCGTTTGCTTTTCAGTTACATAATTTTTAACAAAGTCTGCTTTATCTTCTGTTATAATATCCAGAACCCACCCCTTGCACCAATTTTCCATAGATGTTTGTTTAGAGAAACATAATTGACACGTAAATAGAATGGACCTACATTTCAGCAAGTTAGTAAAAGACATTTAGTTAGACACAATAAAACTCAAAACACCTAAGAAAAAATTCTAATTGTAGAATCAAAGTATTAAAAACATCAAACGTTTAGTTAGAAACAATCATTCTGCTGAATTCCGTGCAAGTAAGCAAACGAGGGGAATGGGTTCAACTGAGAGAAATGGATTCAGAGGGTGCATATAATGGTTAGGTGAAGAAGCTGACAAATTGCGGGTGCATATAAATGAAGTAACTACCCTAACGAGTATAAAATTCCCGCGTTATTTTATAGTCAAATTATTTATATGCAACATGCTCAAACATTGTGTCCAGGAGAAGAAGGTTACGTATGAAAGTTGTTTATTTTTTTTTTGTGTGAATCAGAGACTTTAGTTAGTGAAACTAGAAGGTAATTTTGTGAAACTTGGAGTGAAATGGTCACGGACAATATAAGAAGAGAACACAAATAGGGCTATAAGAAGAGAAGACAACCAGGGACACACAAACCCAAATACGCAAGCAGCCGAAAGCAAAGAACAACTAAAAGCTAGCAAGCGCATTCAAAGTATATACAAAGAATGAAAATGCTAGGTGGAAGAATGCAAGCGCATTCGAAGTATAAACAGAAGCAATGGAACAATCCAGCAACAACACATTTTAAAAGACAGAATAGCTACTGAAATTGATTAAAACCTTCGAAAACAAAACACGTAGCAAAAGAGTGACAAGCAAATGACAAAATACAAGCAAGCGGAAGAATGCAAGGATCCTAAAACTCGCAAAATAGAAGCGAAACTTCTAAAATTAACTATGAAGTAACAACAACAAAAGGCAGACTAAAAGGTGTATCCACAGAAACAAAGGTATAATGAGCAACATTTGGTACACATGAGGTTCGTGACAAACCTAGGTTACATGAAATCAGTCATAAAACTCATAACTCATAATGAACAATAACAATGAAACTTCAATTAAAAGCATAATAGAGCAGAAAAGGGAAAGGGACATACGAAAAAGCTTAGAAATCGCCTGCAATTGATTTTATGCGCTCCTATTATGGTCGGTGATGCTCAATAAACGATTAAGACCTGCAGAATTCAGTCCAGGTTTCACAATGTGAGATTGTTGTTTCACAAATTGACCTACTAGTTTCACGAACTTAGATATAGGATTCATAAACGCAGGAAAAATAGGAACGTAACAAAGTAACCAACCAAAATTGAAATCGTGGTAGTAAGGTAAGCAAGGGGAAGGACCTGACGAAAAAGCGAAGAAATCGTCTGCAATTGATTTTATGCGCACCTATTGTGGTCGATGATGCTCAAAAAACGATTAAAACCTGCATCCAACCGCCATTAATAAGTAATGAAAATAGTTGAGCTTGAAATTAGCGAAGTAAATGGTAGAAGATGAATCACAGAAAGCTCGATAGTACACTGATAATGGCGAAAAAAGATGAATCACAGAAACGAAATGAAATTAAGGATGAATTGAAATGAATACTATTGAATCGAAAGTACCTAAGCTGAGGAGGATAATGGCGGTCGGAAGCGCAGTAGTAATGGCCGTTCGAAGCTCGTTGAAAGCTCGGTAGTAATGGCGGAAAAGATGAGTGAGCTGAAGAAAAGTTTGAAGAGAGAGAAAAGAAGCGAAAAAAAATGAACGAGTAAATGAGGGTGAAGCGTTAGTTGGGGAGTATATAGAGGGGACACGTATCAACATCTGGTACATCTGTAATAATAAGATCCAATGGTTTAGAAAGGGTTCAGCCGCCTTACCCCAAGGAGGGTGCTTGACATGATTCAATTTCTATATATATATATATATATATATATATATATATATATATATATATATATATATATATATATATATATATATATATATATATATATATATATATATATATATATATATATATATATATATATATATATATATATATATATATAAATATATATATATATATATATAGGGTCGATCCGGTGAGAACCTATGATATAATGAGAACCATGAGAACCTCTTATCATAAACCACTAGATTAGACACGATCCAATAATTGATATCGATCCCGTGTTTGTATATCATTAGCATCTTAAACAGTTTCAAACGATCTATGTCATTAAAAACACACACTTTTCTCCTCTCTCTCTCTCCTTTTCCTCAATCACTGCGCGTCTTAGCTTCGCCATTGCCGACCACCGTAATTTTCCTCCTTCACCATCGTTAATGAAGGTAAGTTTAATGTTCAGATATATTCATTTAATTGATGCCAAATTTCTTTAATTGATTATTTTTAATCTAAAATTGATGCAATATTAAATTCTCTTGCTTGATATGCATTAAACTAGGATTCATAGACAATAAAATCTGAAAATTAGGCCTTATTTGATTTTTGTTTGTAGTTAATTGTTGTTTGTATTTATTAGTCCTAATTCTATCTTAATTTGATTTTGACCTAGGTTCTTATAGCAAGTTTGTTTAGTTTTCCTTAACATTATCAAGCTCCTAAGTTGCATATTTGAGTTGAAGAAACGCACAACCTCTTCTCTTTAATCACAGGGAATTTTATTTGTTATTTTTGTGTATGTAGTGGTTATTTTCGTGCATCTACTGAATATTTTTATGCACATAGGCTTATTTTTGTATACATAGTAATAAATTTGATTAAGAGTGTTTAAAATATACTTGCTTAACGGTACGCTTACTCATCTGATTTGAAGTGGCATGACTCTCCCGAAGACTTTTATTGTGCTTAACGAGTAGTTCTACCATTATTTGTGCTTTCTTTTGTGTCGCTCTCTGCATCGTTAAATTCTAGACAAAAACAATGTCTTCTAGTAAACTAATGTACTGTAACTGAATGTGCCTAACTGCCTGAACTTCAAGCATCTTTACTGATTGGCAACCACTTTTTCATAGAATATCAATTGTAATTTGAAGTTTTAAGTTTCGGATCAATTCTTAGGTTTAATGATTTCATCAATAATTTTAAGGTAAGGTGAAACATGTACATAATCGGGTGACTATCGAACACTATCCGTTGAATCAGAGGGAATACTAGTTTAAAGCTCCATATCTTCCGCACTAGCATAGACGAGGGGTAACTAAAAGTGAGATTTGGAAATATAAAGTCCAGTTGTATAAGTAGAGGTTGCTTATACCTTTTATTTATACTCATACATGTTTTACAACCAAAATTATAACTTCATTTCACATACATGTTTTACAACCATTTCTTTTTTTTTTTTACTACTCCACCAGGTTAAGTACGCTGGAACTGGGTCCGTCATTGAATATGCAAGTTTTGCACCCAAAGGTGAGCAATTGACTATCTGGACGTCCTTAGAAATATCTCCATTCAATACAACACATTGAAATGAAGTTAAATTGTTCAAAATAATGAATTCTCAGGTGGAGCACATTGTTGTGATTGGGCACAATGCTTGTGATGGAATCAAAGGGATCATGTCCTTCCCTGATGAGGGGCCAAACACGACGTAACTTTACTATATCCATTACTTTCATTTCATGTACTTTAGTTTATAGTTAGCCTCCTATAAGACGGTCTCAAATTAGATATTGTGAGACATATATGAAGGTGTATTAATGGACAACTATTTGGTAAATGGAATGGTCACACAAGAAAAAAAACACGAGACAACCTCGTTAAAAGTTTGTTTTGAATCCTTTTACCCTTTTCTGATTGAATCTGTTGTATGTTTGGCTAGTGGTTTATAATATCGTCATGACGTCACTTCCGTTTTAACCTTATGAATATTTACGTTTTACTTATTTTGAAAGCCAATTAGCTCAAATGGTAGAGCATTGCGCGATGCACAAAATATGGGTTCGACTCCCATATTGGCTATAAAATACCATTCTTTCTTTTACTTTTTTTTGTAGTCAGGAAAATTTTCTATTAGCCCTTCTAAGATGTAACTAAGGTTTAAGAAGTCCTAAATGCAAATTTCCTACAAAAACTAACAGACTAGTATATGTAGCCTAATTACTTGAATGCAGTGACTCATGATTTCTATCTCTTGCTCTCCCGTGAAAAAGAGTTACAACTCATAAACTGAGTTTCACAGTAGAATGGTTATGCTTGTATGGGTACTGCTCTTTGAACTCCTTCTTGAGATGTTCTCTTGATTCCATTTTTGCTGCTAATACAATATTTTCAAGAAATCCTCTGTGGGAATTATTCTGGAACAAGATTCCGCTATATTTTAAACTGATCATTAGCTTCTTTTTCTTTGTCCCATAAGCTGTAAATTCTTCCAAATGTATTAACTAATTTCTTTAAGATTGAAAAACTGTGTGTAATTGGTAATTCTATTTTGAAGTGTAACATGTATGCTAATAGTTTTGATACATATGTTAGTCTTTGAAATGCTTTTCTTGAACTTCTGATCACTGCACAACTATTAAATTGGCCCATTGCCATTGTTGCTGCTCGCTTGAGTCCGATCATGATCTGCCCGCCATTGCCCGAATATGATTATGGCCTCCTAACTAATTGTACCGTGCTGCTTGCATCATCACATTTTCTTATCATTGCATTTGTGATTTATTAGGCTATATGGGACTCGAACCCATACCTTTGTGCAAAATTTGCACACTGCTCTACCATTGAGCTAATAGCCTTTAAAAGACGCAAAACCAATACGAGTATGAAATAACGAGCATATCATATGATTATGGCCTCCTAAATAACTGGCATAAGTATACTGAAATGTTTCTGACATATTAGCAAGATAAGTAATAGATAAATTAAAATGCCTTATAGTTACATAAAAAGAACGGTAAATACATTAAATCTCCTCCACAATCATTTCCCTTATTTCATGTACATCGAACTTTTTTTCATGCACATAGAACCTTATTTCATGCACATAGGACCGTATATCATGCACATATAATCTTATTTCAAGCCCATATAAAATTAACGTCCTTGATAAATAGTAATTAGTATCATAATATAACCAACTGATGCAACTGAAGAACTTTTTAATACACATAGAACCTTATTTCATGCACATAGAACCTTATTTTATATACATATAACCTTATTTCATGCCCATATAAAATTAGCGTCCTTAACTAACAATAATTAGTATCATAATATAACCAACTGATGCATCTGAAGAGCTTTTTAATGCACATAGAACCTTATTTCATACAGATAGAACCTTATTTAATACACATAGGACCTTAAGCATGTTCAAAACTATAATTTCATACATACTGGAATTTTTGCAAGCTAAAAAGTAAGAATTTTCATCAATCAGTAATAACAAAATTACACCATTCATACAAAAATCAATTCCACTAACTATTTTAAAAAAAAAACCTATACTAACCCCAAAAATAAATACAAACTAAGGAAAAACACGTCGCTACAGCCTCGTTATCAAATCGACTTAGAACATATTCATAATCTAACTACAATCATGTCATAAGTTGCATTTGCACAACAACAACATCCATCCTTAGTCTGCAGATTCCATAGCAGCATTCAATAATAATATTCATATTATAGTCCACCTCATGTTGTATTCTCCCACACCAATCAAGCAAGCAAAATTCCAATGCGTCTAACAGCCACACACATAGGAATCACAATAAGTGAGTGTCTAGGATGTTTCTTCTAACTTCGAATACACTAGCTAGAGCTCCAGTTATACATGATGCTTCAGTCCCTTAACAATCTGATAGGAATAGGCTTGAGAACAAAACAAGCTCCCTCTAAAGATTAAATTAGTCCAACCACTTACTAATCAAGACATAAGACCAACAATTAAAATTTCATTATCAAACCCATGAGTACTGGCTAATATTCTAAGGTAGACAATATATAATGGAGCTACTAAAACAATACAATATCATAATACCATGGTTCACCTGTGAAAACACGATAATTTCATTCCTTCCGGAGCAAATATACTGAAGCGAACAATGGACACACGTGCCAGTTTCGTAACCAACCTTCTCATTCTACAAAAAAAAAAGCAAAAAAAGATAGATTAAATATGGTACCAAATTTTATACTATATTACTCATCCGTATATGCACCATTAATAGTGTATTGGCTCACCTTCTAAGAATATATATCACCTTGCTAATAAGATATACATCAAGAATAAAAATGGTAGCTCCAAGATAAATCAAAAGACTTATTACTTCTTTCCAACATATCACTCTATACTCTTTAAATAACAAACAAGTTTTTAAGCTAAATACAGTGCTTAATGTATAAATGGAACATCCATGTAAACGCCCCTCACGCAGACACCTCCGACTTGCCTCAACCCACCCTTAACACCACATTCATTTCTACCCTTCAACCATCCTCATTCTACCCTCAAAATACATGGAACAGCAGCTAAACCCACCACAAATAACCTCTAAATTGCAACTATAAGCAGCCCAAAATCCGTCTGAAATAGCCCTACTGCAACCCATATCAGACGTACAAACAAAGTAACAAACCAGTCCCTATTTTTGTCCCTTTTACCCTCTTTACCCTCACAAACCAGTGGCCATTACAATTTCATGACAACCTTATTTTTTTTGCCGAACCTGCCATAAGACTCCTCAACCTTACTCTAAACCAGCCCTAAAACACCTCAAAATTGTTTAATAACAAAATAAAAAAAAATCACCTACTACTAAATTCACATTATTGAGAAGTGACAGTCTAATATTAGTGATGAAGTCGGATAACAACCAAAATAACATCAGTGAACATAAAATATTCGGGAATCGCTCAAACTAATAAAATTCACTAATCACCAATTCCTAATTTTTATTATTCGAGTAATGATATCGAACTTGAAATTAAGAGAAATGAGAAAATATGTCAACATTGACAATTACTAAACCCTTATTTTTAATGAAAAAAGACATGGATTCGAAGCATAAAAATCATTAAAATTGAAGAACTAGAAAAAAAATAGGGGAAATTGAGAAATTACCTAAATTTTAAAGAATAAAGCAAGAGAAACGAGATGAAATCAAAGCAAACAAAGGAAGGAAGAAGATTGGATTGCGGTCGATCGTCTTTGATGAATGCGGAAGTGATGAAGATATACGTAGATGGAGATTGAGATCGAAGAGAGAGAAAAAAAGTGGAGTGAGAAAGGAGATTTTGTAAAATGACAGGAAATAGAGGGTTTGGGGGGTACGTTTCATTTTTGTATAATTTTCCATTTGTTTAGTGACTTCATCTCAGCCCTTTATTTTCATGAGATCTAAGGGTTGTGAGAGGTTCTCACAGTTCTCATTATCTTAGTGGTTCTCATAGAATCCCGAATCTATATATATATATATATATATATATATATATGAAAAAAAAAAAAATTCGGGATCCTATGAGAACCATCAAGATAATGAGAACTATGAGAACCTATTGAGTGGCTGGGATTAAACATATCGAATAGGCCAACCCGTCTAACCCTCCATTTTCCTATCATTATTATCACGCGTTTTGCTTGTTCATCTTTTCGTTCGACTTTCTCTCTCCTCCATCATCACATCCTCTCTTTAGCGATAACTTCAGTTCAAGCTTCCTTCTTCATTCTCGTTGATTTCCAAAGCATTATCAGAACTCGACCAAAATACTTCATAAATCCGACTTTAATTTTGCTTCCTTCTTTGTTCTCGCTGATTTCATCATCGATTTTTCTGATTTTGAGCATATAACAATTTAGGTAATTCCCCCAATTTCTTTCTTATTCATCCGTTTTAATGATTATTATGATTCAAATTAGTTAATTAGGGTTATATTCCTGTTTTGTACTTCTTTCGGTCGTTTCCATTGATTTCAGTTTCCGTTCTTAGTTCATACACTTCATAACATCTGTTTATCTTTGTCCCTCTAATAAGAGAACTCAAATTGCGGGCTAATGTGATGTGCATAAAACTTGCAGGGTGTGTTGGACGGCAAATATGATGACCTTTCAGAGCAATCTTTCTATATGGTTGGAGGAATCGAAGAGGTTATTGCCAAGGCTGAGAAGATTGTCAGAGAATCTGCAGCTTAAACCAACCGAGATGTGTTGCTTTTTTTTATCTCCTTCCTCTTTGGCTCGTAGTCGTGATAATCTCGAAAAATAATTTCAAGTTGACAATGTCATTGCCAGCTTCAGGATTTAAAATTTTTTGGAAGCTGAACATGTGATAGAGAAATTTACATTTTTGGTTTATTTATCTTTGTTGCACAAGTGTGATGCTCCATTTGACGCGGAGCAGAGGGCTAGCTCACAGCGTAACCCCTCCCCTTCTCTCTGTCTGTCTTTGAATAATGTGAACAAGAGATGAGATATGGACCCATGTATATTTTTTGTTCTAATGTGATTTCTCTCTGAAATGGGTTACATACATACATTTTAAGTGTTGTTGCTCTATTGTTTTTCAATTGTTGCTTTTGGGTGTTCCACATTCGAAACTTTACTGGTTTGTTATCCGTTTTAATGCTTAACAACGTATTTTTTCCCTTGTGGTTTCACATTTTCCCCTAATTTCGTCTTTGGCTAATTTGACGTTCATTCTCTTGTGATTAGCTAATTACCGGTAGTCTGTATTGAAAGTAAAATTTAAAAAGCAATACAATAAGTAAACTTTTAGCATCAGTTCATTTGTGATTTGAGTTTCTTCCAAGGATTTTTGGATGTGCTCTTTTATACAATAGTTTTTTTAAGACATTTTATTTTCATGAAATATGATTCTATGTGCATGAAATAAGGTTCTATGTTCATGAAATAAGGTTCTATGTGCATGAAATAAGTGTTGGCATATATAAAATTATATTTGCATGAAATAAGGTTCTATGTGCATAAAATAAGGCTCTATGTGCATGAAAAAGTTGTTCAATTGCATCAGTTGGTTATATTATGATACTAATTACTTTTGGTTAAGGACGTTAATTTTATATGGGCATGAAATAAGATTATATGTGCATGAAATAAGGTTCTATGTCCATCAAATAAAAATATATGCGCATGAAATAAGTGTCTATGTGCATGAAATAAAATTATATGTGCATGAAATAAGGTTTTATGTGCATGAAAAAAGGTTTTATGTGCATTAAAAAGTTCTTCAGTTGCATTAGTTTGTTATATTATGATACTAATTACTGTTAGTTAAGGACATTAATTTTATATGGGCATTAATGAATCATATGTGCATGAAATAAGGTTCTATGTACATAACATAAGGGAAATGACGGTGGAGGAGATTTAATGTATTTACCGGTCTTTTTATGTAACTACACGACATTTTAGTCTATCTATTACATATCTTACATATCAGTTATTTAGGCTGCCATAATATGAAACACCCGTTATTTCATTCTCGTATTTGTTTGGCGTATTTTAAAGGCTATTAGCTCAATGGTAGAGCAATGTGCAAATTGTGCACAAAGGTATGGGTTCGAGTCCCATATAGCCTATTAAATCGCAAATTCAACGATAGGAACGTGTCATGATGCAAGCAATACAAGACAATTATTAAGGAGGATATAATCATATTCGGGCAATGGCGCTGGCGCGCAGACCTTGATCGGACTCAAGGGAGCAGCAACAATGACAATGAGCCCGTGAAATAGCTTTGCAATTATCAGAAGTTTAATACAAGCATTTCAAAGACTATCATATATACCAAAATTATTACCATAGATGACATACTTGAATTAAATGGGATTACTAATTACACTATTTTTCATTCTTAAGAGTAAAAGAAAGATTTGGTATTTCATGGCCAATATGGGAGTCGAACCCACATCTTGTGCATTGCACAATGCTCTCCCATTTGAGCTAATTGGCTTTCAAAATAAGTAAAACGTAGAAGAAAGAAAAGCTCGTGTATTTTACTCGAAAAGCAACGACATCAAGAAAGTGACAGCGAGCAAAATATTTTTGGATTCTTTTTTTACATATGAAGCAGACAGGAGAGCCAAGTTAGAATTGCAAAAAACGATGGAATAAGAATGAGAATTTGAAGCTGTTATTTAACCTCGACATGGGAAATAATCACTTAGATGGTAGCATTCCTGATTGGATAGGCAAGTTACAGTCTTTGCAGTATCTTGATTTATCTGCCAACAACACCATGGTTAGGCCCAACAGCCTTTGCCTGTTCTCTGAAAGTGGTCCTGCAGCCGGAAAAACCAAGGTATATACTGTCTCCCTCAGTGAGAAATGAATAACTGGGAAAACAAGAATCAAGTGAAGAATGTATCCAACCCTAACCACATAATTCAAGGCCGGGCTATAAGGAATACCAAGATCAATGTCGAAATTGGTCAGAACATCAGATTCTGTAGTCTTCCCAAAAAGCAAGTAGCAGGAAAATGTAGTAAGGCCATAAACCACCACACAAATAACAGTTGTGATTCTCCCTATGAGATTCATTTTTTTAGGAGAACGTCCGTAAAGCTCATTATATATAGGTTGTACATTAAAATGGCATACATATGCATTCGTCATAATTGGAATCACCACAAGCAAATCCAAAATCGCCTTCTTAGAACTAAAATTTGCTGTCATCCTAGGAGTCTCAATCTTTCCTTCAAAAAGTTTAATAAATGCAATGGTACAAGTAACAACAACAAACACCACAGCAAGAACTACCGAAGCAGATGAAGTCAAGCTCAAAGAATCAATCTTTTCCAACGCACACAAAGGCGCTAGAAACACGAGTAAAACCACTAATATTACGAGCTTTCTTTGATCCCAAACCCGTTACCCATCATTTGATCAAACACCCCAACATGATGAGCTGAACCAGACATCACATCACCAATAATAATCAAATAAACAACCAAAACTCCTGCATTGTTGATGATAATGAAAATTTCCGACAAAATCCTCGCAGGCCGACCTAATGCAAATTGAACTATCTCCCCATATGACATTGCCTTACAATGCACTCGCAAATCTTATTAGCAATTCAACAAGTAATTTCGACAAAATTCCCAACAGAACTATCTCCCCATATGGCGCTTATCGAGCTTGAACTTGAGTCACGACGACTTACCCGGACAGATACCCAACAGAGCTCAAGAATTGAATCAACTTCCAAATCCTATTGGATCTCGAGCAACTCTCTTTTCGGGCCCAATACCTGATCTTGACAAGCTGGGATCCTTACTAGACATGAATCTCTCCCACAACCATCTCTCAAGGTCGGTCTCAGAACTGATCAATAACTGAAAAAAAAAGGGGGGAAAAATATGTGATCATCAAGATTTACATTTCCTACTCGACATTAAGCAAGATAATCTTCATCATACTTAAATCTGATATTGCAAATTCCATTACAATCCAACGCAAGTGATGAGGCATATTAATGAATTCAACACAATGAAGCAATTGAGATAACAAATAATCAGATTCAACATAACTACATCCAATTGAGAAACAACAAGATAATTTGATCTAGTAAGGAGAAAAAAGAGATGGACCCTAACAAAGCGGAACCTGAAATCAAACACGTCCGACAACAGAGTTAGCACCAGCAGCAGCAACAGCAGAGGAAGCAGCGCCACCTAGAAACGACAAAAGTCCAGCATTAGCAGGCTCCTGCTCATCCAAGAACAAATCCTCAGGATCACGAAACGCGCCATGAACACAGACAACAGCCCCACCAATAAGCACAACAGAAATAAGCAACGATCCCACAGAGGTCAAGAACACAACAACAATAGATGAAACAAGAAGAATCCCAAGTGTCACAACCAAGTCATCAAATATAATCCATCGCAACCAAATTTCTCAATCTACAACACCAATTTCAATTCAAAACTCCAATTTTATGTGTACAAACTCGAATCAACAATTCGTTAACCCTAATTTGTTGACGAATTAACAAATTCAAAACGCAAAAATTCGAAATTAGGGGGAATTAAGAGAAATTAAACAAACCTCGGTGAATTTTGATGTACGGTGAAGTATAGTTCGATTTGCGTCTCAATTAAAGAAGGAAGCATCAGATTTTCGAAGTTTGTTCTTCAATTCTAGGAAGCAGTTTGATGATGGGGATATAGAGAGTAGTTGGATAGAGAACGTAATTTGGGTAAATGACACGGGGTTGGACGAAAATTTGTTAAATGACATTGGTAGGATCTCAGGCATTCATTTATCTAAGATCTAAGGGCTGTGAGTGGTTCTCACGGTTCTCATTATATGGGTGGTTCTCACCGGATCTCGACCCTATATATATATATATGGGTGGTTCTCACCGGATCCGGTGAGAACGAACACTCGGTGAGAACGCACTAGATACACTTGAATATATGTTTTTACATAAGATTTTTTTTTTTTTTTTTTTTTTTACCAAATCTCAGATACACATTAGAATGTTGTAGATACGCTTTTTTTTTGGTATAATGTAAGCTTTTTATTAATCAACATAAAATAGGACAATGAAGTACAATTCTTGGTGCTACTACAATAAGCCAACAGCTAAAATAAAGTATTACAGATGAATATCTAATTGCTGCAGCCAAACTTTATCTCTGTTAGGCACTCTAGGACTTATCTTCTGCAACAGACGAGTCCTGATACAATGCTTCAGATCAGTTATCTTCTTAGCAGGTGAGGTAAGAGCAAGATTCAACCTGCAAGAGTTCCTTTCCTGCCAAATGTAGTACCAAAGAAAGCCATACAGGCCATCCTGCACACAGATTTCTGCAACTTAGAGTAGCCATTCTGATGTTGAAAATGCAAGTGCAGCCACTGCTCAATTCCAGTAATAATCTGAGAACTATAAGTGCAAGACCTAAAAAGGTGAGTGTGAGTCTCCACAGCTTGTTCACATAAGGCACAGTTATCACTAGTACAAATCCCCAGATGCATCAGCTTCTCCCTGGTCTGCAATCCTCTCTGCATAATTAACCAGCCATTGAATGAATGCTTAGGCACGTTCCAATTATCCCACACAGTTTTATACCACTAGGCAGGGGGGTGTGGTCCCTGTAGCCAGTGATATCCAGCCCCAACAGAATACCCTTTAGAGTTAGGTATCCATTGGCCATCAATAAAGCCACCTCTCAAAGTATCTTTGACTCTACAAATATTTCTCCAATTCCAGTTAGAATCAGGATGAGGAGAATAAGTATGCCAATCAGCCCCTTTCATATAAACATGGTCAATCCAGAGAACCCAAAGCCTGTCAGCCTTGGTGTAAATCCAATTGACCAATTTTCCAACAGTTGCAATGTTCCACACCCCAGCCTCTTTGATATTCAAACCTCCATCTTTCTTACTACAGCAGACCTTGTCCCATGCTACTAAAGGACACCTATGATACTCATTATCACCACTCCACATAAAATTCCTGCATATAGCTTCTATTCTTTTGATGACACTTTTAGGAATTAAAAAGATAGAAGACCAGTAATTATGGAGGGTATTGAGAATAGAATTGATGAGTACCACCTGCAAAGATAGCTAAGTTTTCTAACCCCATGCTTCGACTCTAGAAGTAATCTTTTAATAAGGATATTGCAGTCCTGTCTGGTCTCCTCTCCTGGTTGTATAGGAATCCCCAAGTATTTGAAAGGGAGAGTACCTTCCTGAAATCCAGAGATAGAAGTAATGTCTTGCTTTAAGTCCTGAGAGACTCCATTAAAAACAACCTCAGATTTAGCTGCATTCACTTTTAAACCAGAGGCAACAGAGAAAGTTGACAGGACCATAAGTACGAAAATAATAGATTTAGGATCACCCTTACAAAACATGAGAAGATCATCAGCAAAAAGAAGATGTGTCAGCTTCAAACTTTTACATAAAGGGTGATATCTGAAGTACCATTTATCAGTTGCATAGGCCATAATTCTTGTTAGGTATTCCATACAGATGCAAAAAATGAGGGGATAAATAGGATCTCCTTGTCTCAATCCCCTCTTACCCTTGAAGAAACCAAACTGAGCCCCATTCAAGCTAAGTGTATAGGTAGGAGAGGTAATGCAAACCATAAGCAATTGCCTAAACTTGTCAAGAAATTTTAAAGCTTGTAGCATGTGATCCACAAAAGACCACTCAATAGAATCATAAGCCTTCTGCAAATCCAGTTTGAACATACATCTAGGGGAGGCCATCCCCCTATTATAAAGTCTAATAAGATCTTGACAAATTAAGATGTTCTCAAGAATAGATCTCCCTTTCACAAAGGCTCCCTGGTTCCTACTAACTATATCATGCAATATAGCAGCAAGTCTAGTGCACATGAGCTTAGAGATGGCTTTGTAAAGCACATTGCAACAAGAAATAGGCCTAAAATGTTTAACACTAGTTGGCCTGTCTATCTTAGGAATCAGAGTAATATTGGTAGCATTGATTTGAGTTAAAAGTTTACCAGTATCAAAAAAATTAATAATAGCTCCACATATCTCATCACCAACAATATCCCAAGCATCTTTGTAAAATTGGCTAGTAAATCCATCAGGCCCAGGTGACTTTCTATTAGGAATACTAAAGATACTATGTTTAATCTCATCTGCAGTGAATGGTGCAGTCAAGATTGCCCAGTGAGCTTTAGTGCAGCAAGGACCTCTACCAACAACATGGGGTTGGACATCAGTCACATCCATTTGAGTCCCTAAGAGCTCCTGATAATACCTTAGGAAAGCTTGCTGTATAGCATCACCCTCAGTACATAAGATGCCATCCTGGTCCTCAATCTGAAACACCTTGTTGAGCATCAGTCTCTTTTTAATTGTATGATGAAAAAATGAGGTGTTTAAATCACCCTCAAGTGACCATTGAATTTTAGCCTTCTGAGATAAGAAGCTGTTTCTTGCAATAAGAAGCTCCCTAAGATTGCAGGCCAAGTCCATTTCCTTCTGTATAAATCACAATTTCCAGGGTTGCTCACAAGATCCTTCTGAATCTGTTCCAGAGCAAGACTGGCAATATTAGTATTATTTTCAATATCAGAGAAGCAGTGTTTGTTGATGTCTTTGAGTACAGGTTTAAGGGCTTTCAACTTCTTAACCACACTAAACATTCTAGTGCCAGGATAAACACGATCCCAAATAGCCTTAACACTGTCCTTGAAGCAATCAGCAGATCCCCACATGTTAAAATATTTAAAACTCTTCCTACCACCAATATCAAAACGTTTGTCCACCAAAGTGCAGGGACAGTGATCAAATAATCCTTCAGGGTGAAAGTGATCAATGTAATCACCAAATAAATTCATCCATTCCAAATTTTCCATAGCTCTATCAAGTCTACTATAGACTCTATCAGTAGCTTCCTGCTTGTTGGTCCAGGTAAAAAGTGCACCTGTAGCTATGAGATCTTCCATACAACATAAGGAAACACACTCCTGAAAGTGTTCCATTTCAGCATCAGTTGTATTCCCTCCAAGTCTTTCAATAGGGGACAGCACAGTGTTGAAGTCACCCAACCAAAGCCAGGGTTCATTACAGTGAGTAGCCACTCCCTTCAGGAAATTCCATAAAGCTATTCTTTCATATAAACCATTAAAGGCATAAATCATAGTGAGCAAAAATTTCTTCCCATCAGTCTTAGAATGCACCATCATATGTATAAATTGAGCATCATATGCTAAGAATTGAATATCAAAACATTGAGATTTCCAGAAAATCCAAATTCTACCTCCTTTATACCAACTGCAGTTAGTAGTCACACTCCAACCATCACAAATTGAAGTATCTCTCTTGAGCAAAGTACTGGATTTAAGAATGTAGATACGCTTTTTACCTGAGGTTTCTATATACACTTTTTAAGAATGTAGATACACTTTTTTCAATACTAGGTACATTTTTTACTCGAATTCTATATACACTTTTTTGTATCCTAGATACACTTTTTACTTTAATTCTATATACACTTTTTTTTATCCTAGGTACACTTTTCTACCTTTTTTCTATTCTATATACACTTTTTTATTAAAGTGTAGATACATTTTTTGATAGTGTAGATACGCTTTTTAGATACATTTTTTTTCACATTCATCGTAGGTACACTTTTTCAAGAATTCTAGACACATTTTTTTACTGTCTAGATACATTTTTTATCATCTTTTTTATACACTTACCGCTACTAGATACATTAAAATATATCTCAGATACACTTTTTTTTTTACTTACGATTAGTGTATCTAATAGTATAATTAATGTATCTAGCAATATTTTTAATGTATCTTATCGTAGATACAATAAAAAACACACTAATCAACTATTTGGAACAAAAATGTTGCGTAAACCATCACTAATCACTAATATCTAGTAGACACCCTTAAACCCACTTTAGATATACTGCATACACAAGTTTCATCCAATAATAAATCAATAATATGTTCAACATCATCAACCACATTATTCAAACATCAGTACCATATAAATTGAACAAATAAAGACAATACCTGAAGTGATGATGACAAAAAAATGCAGAATTACATACAATAATTACAAACATACGATTATAAATTAATCACAATGACAGAAATTTAATCCAATGGAAGATCAAACATGAAATGAAGATCAAATCGCAGACGTGAAAATTGATTTACAGTTTAGTTTTTGCTGGCGAACAGAGCAACAAAGGTTGTCTCTAGCGTGATTTGCGTGTCCATCGAAGGAGAAGACCGTCTCCGGCACCGACGTCGACGAATAGTAGGCCACCATCATCAGTCCTTATTCCACATTCGACAACTCTTCTCCACATCGTCTTTTATCTCTGGCCTTTCCCCACCCGACGCCGCACACCAAGAACCACCATTCGATAGCGCACCATTGAAACAAACACAGCTAAAGCCGTCATGAAGATCGCACACGGTGTTCGGAGAAGAGAAATGAAAAAGGGAAATAAAAGTGAGGGAGAAATAGACTCGTATATAGACTAAACATACAACACAAAAGACGTCGCCGACAACGTCGCTGGAGAAATATTAGTGGTCCAACCTTCGTCGGTGTCAAGCCGACAATTTAGGATGGTGGGTGGTGTTAGATTGTTAGGGGAGAAGAATGAGTGGGAAGTTTTGATTAAGGTGATCAATGATTGGGTTGTGCGAGTTAGAATGTGGGCCGTTGATTCTTTTAATCCTATGGTCAATATGCGTTCTCACCGTTCTCACCGAGTATCGTTCTCACCGGATCTTGACTCTATATATCATATACTTCTCTAATGCAGCTACCAAAAAGCTGACATGGCATCACAACCTTTCACTTGGAGATGATGTGTCACTATATTAGCATTAGCATTAGCATTACTACTAAAAAAACGCAGTAACCCGTGCAAAAAAAAACGGATCTGGCATACTCATTAATAAGAAACGAATCTGGCATATACCATATAAAGAATGGAATATTCACGGTATTATTGCCTTTTTATTGGCTTATTTGATTTCATTATGTTAATTATGAAGATTTACCAAAAATTAAAAAGTCAAATGCTAAAATCATGGACATTATATTATATACTACAATCACAACTAAAATCAGTTAACGCAGGCAACTAATACTAAAATACTAAACTTAAACAACCGATTTCCTGTAT
Source organism: Silene latifolia (assembly GCF_048544455.1). Taxonomy (NCBI): domain Eukaryota; kingdom Viridiplantae; phylum Streptophyta; class Magnoliopsida; order Caryophyllales; family Caryophyllaceae; genus Silene; species Silene latifolia. Next base: position 104,586,837 of record NC_133531.1, read on the forward strand.
TTTAGAAAGGAGAGTATGAAATAAAATAAGAAATGATATCAAATCAAATCATATCCATATTGAGAATGAAATTTTGACGAAATTGGCTATCAGATTGGTCTTTTAAAATTGATTTGATATGATTTCATTATGTTAATAAAAAATGATATCAATTTGGTCTTTTAAAAACCCAATCAATTAATAATAATCAATTATTATTATCCTCCCAAAATATAGGTAATCATCAGTTCAACCCTATTACGTAAATCATTATAAAAATAACATCAATCCACACATTTTCATCCATCTCCATCGTTCATTCATATTTTTCAAAAAACCAAGAAAAAATTTATCAACTTTCCCATGGCCTTCAACTGCACTCCGGTTGCAATCTGTCACCTGAAAGAAGATATGCTCACCGCAGAAATTGTCGTGCGCGTTGTACACATATGGAAAAGAAAAAGTTTCTACAACAAAGACGAAACATTGGCATTAGAGATGCTATTGTTAGATGCAGAGGTATCATAGTAATGTAACGAGTAATGCGGACTCGGTTAAAATGTTGCAAATGGACTCGATTTTTTACCCGTAAATTTTTATAAATTTTTTATATTTTATTAATGAAAATTGAAATGTTTAATCCTATAAGAGTTTGATTGAGTGCGGCTTAATAGATATAATTGTAGTCTCAATCTATCAAATTTAATTATTTAACACAACTTTGTGATGATATTTTTATTAATCGAGTTTTCTAACAATCGGTAATACACAATATTTTTTTTTTTTGACAATTAGCAAGAGTGAGTTTAAAACAAAATGTAATACACAAATTTTAATGTAAGACTATTTTTATATATTTTAAAAACTGTGCAATAGATAATTAAATGTGTACTAATTTTATTGTAAGTCTTAATCATAGTACTGAACACGATATAGCTGAAAGATGAATAATTATTCGAAAATAATAACTACTTAAATCTTTAAACTATTTATTTTTGTTACTATTAACCATACTCATCTAACTCTGAAAAATGCAGACCCGTGAATTTCACGGTTTTAACTAGTATATATATATATATATATATATATATATATATATATATATATATATATATATATATATATATATATATATATAGATTTGGGATCCTATGAGAACTAGTAAGATAATGAGAACTGTGAGAACCTCTAACAATCCTTAGATTTTAAACAATTAAAGGGCCGAGATTCAAATTATTTGGAGGATGGTCAAATCCGTCTTTACCTTCTAATTTTCTATCATTGTGCCTTTTACTCTTTCTCTCTCCTCCTTTATCAGACTCTCTCTTAAGCAATAACGTATGTTCATGTTTCCTTCTTCATTCTCTTTGATTTCAAGCGCCATTAATATAATTTCGACCAAATTACTTCGTACATTAGAGTTCAAATTTGCTTCCTTCTCCTTCCTCGCTATTTTATCATTGATTTTCCTGATTTCGAGCATATTACAATTCTAGGTAATTTCTCAAATCCCCAATTTCTTTCCTATTTCCCAGTTTTTATGGTTTTTATGATTCTAATTAGTTGATTAGGTTTGTATTCATGATTTGTATTTCTTTCTTTTGTTTTCGTTTGCTTTCAGTTGTCGTTCGATTCGGTTACCTGCATTTTTCGTCAATTACCTATTAATTACTTTATTTTACGTACTTAATCATTGATCTCTCACTATAATCTTTTGTGTTCCTTGGTGATTTTGAATTCTTTATTTAGAATCTTAACCCTAAATTTGTGTTGCATTATTATTATGAATGGATTCTTGTTGAACACTTGGCTATGTGGTAGAAACTAAATTTCCATTTAATTTTCTTTCAGATACTTGTATCGAATAGTCATCCAGCCACACTGAGTTCTGGTAATTATTTCACTATCGCGTTATAAGGTTTGTATTTGATTTCATCAATTTTCATATCATGTATTCTCATTCAATTTTGTCTTCTTTACATAACTGACTATGATATAATTTCTTTTACTGTTGAGTTGATAAAGTTATTACTACTTATAGTCTCATAGGTTCACACTTCACAATAAGGAAAAGTGAAACCATTTTGAGGTAGAGAAACTATAATACTATGCAAATCACTTAGGGCTATTAGTGGAATTTTAGTTTCAGGATAATTACTTAAATCTGAGTGGCTGGTGAATGACAAGAAACCTACTGCAGAAGATGATTTGAAGAAGATCCTTGGATCAGGTATTTCATTAAGTTTAATTGTGCTTGATATCATTTACAGTATTGATCTTTGAGATATAATTTTTATGTTAGTTGTGTTTGATGAATTCATCTTTTTGCTGCAAATGATTATTAATGTGGGATTGAAGTATTGTTTTGTTAGTGGTAATGATCTCATGGGTTTAGTGATTATAGATGGAGATGACTTTGTACTCCCTTTGTCTCGGAATTACCTTACAAAATACTCTTTCCGTCTCAATCATTTTTTTACCTTTTAAATTATTTGTGAATAGTATTTTAATTAAAGCTAAACAAATGATTGGGATGGAGTGAGTATGAAATTGTACGATTAATACATAATCTCACAGTCCATACTGAATTCTTGTTTCAAAGTTAATACAAATGAGTGAGCTAATTTATGTACTAGTACAGTAGTACTAGTCCTTAAAAAGAGTAGGAGAATAATGAAATAGTATCTCAGAAATGGTGAGAATTACGGAAAAATAGATGGTATATACCTGATATATACCAAATGCTGATGGAGCTGATGATAGTATCTTGATGCAAGTAAGGAATGCTTTTCTGAATAGGAAAGCAAGTGACATGATATGGGTTATTTAATTGGAGAAAATTGTTAGTGACTAGAAAAGATTTAACTCTTTCCGTCTCAAGCTTAAGATGGGTCAAATACCTCCACATGGTGGTAATAAAGACAAAAGTTTTGACATTTCCTAGACAGTTTGTCTTGTGATTTGATAAGTATTTACCATGTCTTAAGTTTAAGACGGATAACACCCGTCTTAAATGAGAATTTGTGAACCTTTATTATCTTTGCAATAGCCATTGTTTTGCTTATAGCTTGCCGCATTGCTTTAACGATAATTCCATTGGCCTGTTTGTCATGGACAAAATTTTCAGTTCATAAAATAGCCTTGCAGATGCATGAAAAAGTGATACATGTGCATTAAAAAACCTTGTACATGCATGAAATATGTAAAATCTGCATCGTTTCTTCTTGTATTTTTTTTTGTGTTTGATCCCTGTTTGAATAATTGCTTATGTTTTTTGTTTTTGATCCCTGACCCAGGAATAATCGTAAGAGTTTAGGGTAAAACGGCCTTATTAGTGCATGAAGTACCCTTCTAGATGCATGAAAAAGCGATATATGTGCATTAAACGACCTTGTACATGCATGAAATATGTAAAAATGTGCGGTGTTTCATCTTTTATCTCTTTAATCCCCTTTCGAATAACTTTTTCGAAAAAGGGTACCGCGGAGTTGGCTAATCCTACCCAACCCTTTGCCCCTCAAAAGGGTTTAGTCTGCCCCTCTAGGGTATCTTTTGGTCTTCATCGCAGGTTTGGCTAATCTCACCCTAAACCCTTTTCAGCATACTCAAGGACATTGTTCCCCAAATTTAAACTCGTTCCCATCATAAGGGAAAAAGGTTAGGGTTGTATTAGGCGGCATGGTTCACTCTCCCCCTGTATGGTTGTCTTTTGTTCTTGTTGTCGTTCGAATGACAATAAGGGAAAGAGTTTAGGGTTGGATTAGGCGGGTCCGCGTACCTAATCCAACCCTAAACTCCTTCCCGTCCTAAATTTTAGGACATTGTTCCCCTAGTTTTAATCTCGTTCCCTAAAAAGGGCTCACTCTTCCCCTCTAGGTTGTGTTTTTGGTTTTGGTGCTGTTGGAATGAAAATAAGGGGAAGAGTATAGGGTAGGATTAGGGCGGTCCGCGAAACGGTCCGCTTAATCCAACCCTAAGCCCTCTTCCTGTCCTAAATTTAGGATACTTGTATCCCATCGTTTGTCCCAATAATAATGGTAAGGGGAATAAACTCATCAATGCATGAAAAAGCCTTGTAGGTGCATGAAAATTCAATATATGTGTATTAAACAACCGTCTATGTGAATGGAATAAGTGTTATATGTGCATGAAATAAGATTATATGTGCATGAAATAAGGTTACATGTGCATGAAGTAAGCTTGTACATACATAAAATAAGCTCTTATTTATATGTATAATTAAACCATATATGTGCATTAAAATGTTCTTCGCTTGCATCAGTTGAGTATATTATGATACTAGTTACTGTTACAGCTGTTCCTCGTAACAAAAGCAAAGTTAACGAGGAAGTTTTACCAATAAATGTGCAACCTAACAACAACAAAATGAAGCCATATTTTCTTGGTTTATGTAATATGTTTTGATTTATCTCTTTGGAACAATTGTATTTCGTATAGCCCTTATTTCATCTTTGTTTAGCGTATATTAAAGGCTATTAGCTCAATGGTAGAGCAAAGTGCTAATTTTGCACAAAGATATGGGTTCGAATCCCATATAGCCTATTAAACAACAAATTCAATGATTGCATCTTGCCGAGATGCAAGCGGTACAGTCCATCTAAGATTAGGCATGCCATATTTATATATTCATACTTAGGCAAAGACGAGCATGCCATAATTAGACTCGTGCGTGGAGCAAGAACACCAAGGAGGGAATGTAATAGCTTTGTAGTGATCAAAGGTTCAAAGACTAGCTTATGCATATATACTATGACCATACATTCTGGTTTTTGGCGATCTCAGTGTGTTTTCTAGCCAATGTGGGAGTTGAACCCACATCTTGTGCATTGCACAATGCTCTGCCATTTGAGCTAATTGACTTTCGAAATAAGTAAAATATAAGTATTCGACACGTAGAAACGATAATGACTATATCAAAGATATTATATAAACTGATAAATTCGTTCACCTCTATACGGAGTACAAGTTTGAGAAAACTATTGTTGATTTTCTCAATGGACCATAGACATTTTAATCACGGCTGTAGAGTATCAAATAAAAGGTGAAAACTCTTTGTCCACAGTCAATGAGACTAGGATCAACTCCCAAGCTAGGATTTTCTTCAGAACTATGTAGAGCCATAAAATCAAAAGACAGTTTGATACATTCCGGAAAAACAATATTCGATATTCCTTCTGTTGATAGTGTAAAAGATTCGATAAAATCAAAAGTGGACACTAGAAATAAACATTACTTCATCATAGGTTGACTTTTATCCAAATCATATCCTTGATCCCTTTCTCCTGCAACATTATTTTCAGCATATGCATTTACTTACTTCATTTTCATGAATCTTTTACCAAGCGATTATCCATATCTACAGAGTGAATCGAGAGTGAACCGTGGTATCCACATATGCATTACATTCAGAAACGTTCTTCAACTCTAGAAGAAGTTTTAGTCATCATGATGATGCAGAATTCACAACAACAAAAGTTACTAAAGAGAATAGGCCTCGCGTAACCCTGAAAAAAATGATAGCAAATCAACCACTTTGAATAACAAATATGCCACCATATGACATGAACCTTTCTATATCTACATAGAAGTATTTACGGATAAAACTCTACTTGACACGTACGGTGTGTTCACAGTTTCAAACTTTACAAGCTACTAGGTCACTTAAGTTTCTAAATTTTAACAAGTCATAGCCTTATTCACGTAGAAATTTGCTTACGTATCCGACTCATATGATTTATTATTTTTACACTAAGAGAGTATTATGCACGTAGAAATAAAGCTTAGGTGCATAGAAATATTCAGTAGATGCATGAAAATAATCAGTACATACATAAAAAATAAGCATTAATAACATTTACAAGGAAGTGAGGTTGTGCCTTTCCTGCAACAAATTCAAAGAATTTCCACTCTTCCTAAGTATGGGATGTCATCGGCACTGAGAAAAGCACATGTAGGTATCCGGCTCATCCGACCAAATTTACACTCAATCATTTCATATACTCCTACTATACAACAAAACCCATAGTCTCAAATCAAGTAATCACTGCTACTTGATGGAGCGATATCGTGGACCTAGTACCAACAATATGGCACAAGGATCTACCCACTCAATGGTAACCCATCAACAAGGGGGATTAAAACACCCGTCTTGCTACCTCTCAATTAGACTCACCTAAGACTACTTGCAACTATACAAGCAAAAAAGACCAATCCACTTAACCCGTTGATTTCAATCGACCCAAAGCATCTTCAGGTTAATAATATTATTTTCAAACTGTGGGATCGGGAACAACGAAAAAGAAAAACAATTAACCTAACAATGACCATAACATTCAAGTTTCCATAAACACAAACACACTTTATATGCTTCATGTCTCAACCAAAATGTAAACAAAGTACAGAAGTGATATCAATCATAATAATAACTCATAAAACTAAAAGAGATAATAATACATAGATAGGAATCATTTAAAGCAACACATGTACCACACTTACTGTTTCTAATTCACTATAAAGACAAATTGTATAACACACCGCTAAACACGTCATATACAAACAATCCACACCCTTAAAACTTTTATTTGATTATGGTCCATTCATATAATTGTACTCTAAGTATACTTATGGGCCATTAAACCAATAGTTCTCCTCAACATCACACAATACAATGACCAAAAATAATAATTCAAATCATGGTAAACATTAGAAATATAATCATCCAAATCATGTCATTCACACTCAACATCATACAACCATATTGGGTCATTTGAGGTTAAAATTGTTAAAATCATACACAATGTAGCTACAATTGTAAAGATTGCATTTCCTGCTACATTTTTTAACGTTCCAGCATTATTGGGTCATTTGAGGTATTAATGCTGTAATTACAGGAGAAATTGGCAGATAATGAGATTTTCTTCATCATATCTAGGATTTATTTCCTCAATTGTACTTAAATTTCCAAACAAAATTAGCTGAAAACCCCCAAAAAAAGCCTTATTTAATTTAGCTAATTTTTTGTTCGGGATTCAATAAACCGGTAACAAATGAGATGTTTCCATTAAACACCAAAATGAATCAGTCATAACACCAGAATTCGACAACAATAATTGACGATAACGAATTATCATCATCTAAATTGATGAATATGAAACCTAATTGTCATCAACGAAAAAAATAAAAATTACATTATATTGATTAATATAAACTCTAATTTCGACTAATTCGACTAATTTAATTGATGGGATCGTAAAATTAAAATGACATAAAAATATAAACCCTAATTTTACTAAAATAAAAATCAATTTCTAGTGTGTACCTTGTCCAATCCACGACTTTCAATGATGAAGAAAGCATGACAAAGTTGAATTCACAAACACTGGAATGTAATCAAAGAGAGAAAGAGAAAGTTCGTAGCTACGCGGACTCACAAGATTGATGTTAGGAAAAAAATGTGCAGTAAGATTTGAAGAGAGAGAAAAAAAGGAAGGGTGAGAATAAAATTGTAAAATGTCGAGGATGGAGGGTTTGGTTTTGAGTGTGGGGAATTAGATGAGTTAATCTAGTCATTCGCTTATTTAGACTAACGGTTATAAAAGGTTCTCACAGTTCTCATTATACTAGTGGTTCTCACCGGATCCCGACCCTATATATATATATATATATATATATATATATATAATTATCAATTTAAATTATTAAGTAATACACTAAAATATAATTTTTTTATAAAAATAGTGCATACTTTGCGTGGGATCTATACTAGTCGTGTAACAAGAGTAAAATTTAAAAGGTTAATTGGTTAAAAGTATACTGGATCAATTAGTCTCCTTTGTGACGGAGTATATCCGTCACAAGGTGAAGACGGGCCAAATCGATACCAAATTGAGTAATGTGGATACTAGTGGGGCATGGGTAAGTTATTATTTAATATATTGCATGTTGGGAAAAGTAAAAGCAACAAATAATAAAGAAATGGGGAGCTCCCCATATTTCGTCTACTGTCAGAGCAATTATTCAACCTCACCTTCTCTCATCTCTCATCACTCTCAGTAAAACACCTTTTTTTTCACTCTCTCTCATCACTCTCACTTATCATCTACAATAATAGTCATATTGTAATTAAAAATCGTCATTTTCTCAGTCTTACAGCTTCGAAAGTTCCGTCCATCAACTTCATCTCTTCAAAAATTGAATATTCAATGGGTAAGAAACAAATGGCGAGGAGGACACCCCTGAAGAAAATATGGAAGGTATGATATTATTGAATTTGTTGAATGTTGTTTGTTGTTGAATGTTTTGTCAGAAAATTGGTTTTTATTGTTAAAGAAATGGTAAAAAATGGTTTTTATTGTTAAAAATTGTTGATGAACCGTGCATGCATGAGTAGATTTAAACAATGCAGTTGTTGAACATGGTCATTTTAATTTACTGAAAGATGGTATCGTCAATGTATTTAAAATCAGATCAGGTTTTGTTATTAAGGATGGTATCATTAGTGTAATGGGAAAAAAAACTTCAGATCTAGTTTTGTCAGTGTTGTTTAGTATGCAATAATGTCAGGTGAAGTCGGGTTTTGTTTAGAAATTGTCATGGTAGTCAGTTTTATCAGATTTGTTGAGATTAGGGTTATTGAATTTGGTTTTTTTGGTAAAATGAATTAATTAGACCTGTCATTGATTAGATGAGAAGAAAGACAGAGGAAAGCAGGCGATGCAGAAGGGAAAAAAGAAGGTGAAAACAGGGGTTTCATTTAGAGAGCCGATAGAAACAGATGAAAGGGAAGAAAGTGATGCGTCAGACGACATCTCAGAGGATACAGAAGACACTGGTGAGGAGGGAGGCAGTGGTGAGGAGGAGAAGGAAGACAGTGGTGAGGAGGAGAAGGAAGGCAGTGCTGAGGAGGAAGGCAGTGGTGATGGTGGTTTGGCAGAGGTACTGAATAAAGTGGTGAAAATGGCCGCAGCTCTTGGTGCAAAGAGGATAAGCAAGGAAGAGGAGCACGACAAATGGTAAGCTATGTATGTGACCATTTTATCTGCAAAAAGTGACCACTTTAACTGGTAAATGTGACCCTGTCATGTTTGTTAGCTGTAAAATGTGACCAATGTGGGTATTAGATGGTAAATTAGTAAACTTGCTTGCATTTGTGATAACATCATAACATATATATTGATGACATAGTGACATTTGCAAGTTGTGACCAATTTATGCAGAAATGTGACCCTGTTAATATATATGTGAAATTGTTATCTGCAAAAAGTGACCAATTTGGGATGATTTGAACTAACATTAACAGGGTAACAGCTATAATTACCACATGGTGACATTTTTGTTATGTGTAAAATGTGACCCTGTTAATGTATATGTGAAATTCTTATCTGCAAAATGTGATCAATTTAACTTATAAATGTGGCCATAACATATTTCATATCTTTCATATCTTTAAAATGTGGCCATATATTATCTGATGAATAAAGCTTAAGAGGCTAACATACCCTTGTGTTATGTATTTACTATGAAATGTGACCAGTTTACTGAATGATCTTGAATCTAGGATGGTAACATAATAGAATAAAGATAGTGTCACCACTTTAGTGTACCTTTAGTTTCTTAAAATGGTGACTTAATGTAAACTCAATATCTTAAGATGGCCTCATAATAAACTGAAGTTCCTGTTAATGTATATGTGACAGCTTTATGAGCAAAATGTGACCAATGTAACTAAGAATTGTGACCCTGTTAAGGGATAAGTTGTGCTGTTTGGGTGATTTGAATTATCATTTACAGGGTGACATATTTGTAATATGTAAAATGTGACCACTTTAGGTAGTAGTTGCACCATATATCATGTGATGAATATAGCTTACCATCTTTTTGAGATAAATTGATCACATTTTTGCATATATATGTTATCAAGTTAACCCTACATTACTGAGTTACATTATTGTGTAAGCTATCAACATTTGTAATTGAAATAACTTTGTCACCACCTGAACTGATAAATGTCCCTCCTTTTACCAGATTTCACCATTTTCAATTGTCATTGTCACCAGTTTTAGATTTTTGACACTTTGGATAAAAATATGTCTTGTTGTGGGATAAACCTGTGAACATGTCACCATTATTAGTGCAAAATAAAAATTAAGATGGTCACATCTGGTTTGTTAATGGGTTCATTCATAAATGTAACCATGTTAAATAGTCGGTAATGTGGAAACTTTGGAGTGTGTACAAGAAAACAATCGTAAAAATAGTTACATTTATAATTTATATGGTGTGTCAATATCTTATACAGACCACATTTATCAGTGAACATGGTATCATTTGGTAAATTTTGTACAATGTTAGTATAAGATGCTATAAATGTAACCACATTTCAGGTGCATACAAGGAGGAACATATATCAGCTCAGATGGCGACATGTTAATTAGAATTACAAAAAGTTGGTTGCTTAGAAAGTAATGTAAGCAGTATAAAAAAATATTAATATGAAGTGGCAAATTTGATACCATTAACATTTAAGAATGAAAATGGTGACATGATATGTTTGGTTCATTTTTCAGATTGACAGAAGGAGGGACATATATGAGCTCAGATAGCAACATGTTAATTAAAAATAGAAATGTTGATAGCTTAAAGAATAATGTAAGCAGTACAAGGATGATTTATACAAAGTGTGAAAATCTAAAACTAGTGACAATGTGATCAATTTATCTGCAAAAAGATGGTAAGCTATATATGTGACCATTGTATCTGCAAAAAGTGACCACTTTAACTGATAAATGTGAGCCTGGCATGTTTGTTAGCTGTAACATGTGACCAGTGTGGGTATTAGATGGTAAATTACTAAACTTGCTTGCATTTGTGATAACATCATAACATATCTATCATGACATAGTGACATTTGGAAATTGTGACCAGTTTATGGAGAAATGTGACCCTGTTAATATATATGTGAGACTAGTCAGATTTCAATTCTAATGAGATAATGTCAAACCTCTTTGATGGCATTTGCTATTGCTTGGTCTTGGTCAGTAAAGATAGAGACTGGTCGGATTTCATTTCCCATAGATTCATTGAAAATTTTGAATAACCACTCAAATGATTCTTGATTCTCGTTCGACAGGAATGCACACCCGAACACAACATTCGACTAATGATTGTTGATACCAACAAAGGCTTCACAAATAAGATTGTACCTATTCGTATGATAAGTAGTGTCGAATATGATTACGTCTCGGTACAACAAATAGTCCTCTCTCATCATTGCGTCCCGCCAAAATATGTTACTTAATCTTCCTTCTTCGTTAAATTGAACACGAAAGAAAAAACTTGGCTCCTCCGCTTGCCTGCTGGTCAGAAGGTTGATCAATGTTACTGCATCACCTCCTTCAATTTTTTTCATCCGCAATCTGTTTACATAGTTGATATGATCTCGCTTTGTGTGCCCAACGAACTCGTCGCCACCAGCAGCTACCGCAGCAACTCTGAATTGAACCGAAGGGGGCACATGAGCTTCAGTCATTGCCTTTATTAGCTCGCCCTCCGCTTCTGAAATCTTGCGCTCAGACCTATGGTGATGCTGCCACTCGGGGGGGGGTTAACGGTGATTGTGCTCGATCTCATGCTGCAGCACCTCCCATACTCCTTCCTCATTAACTTGCGTCCTGACGCAGGCTTTGCACTCACAACGAGTAATTGAAACATTCCTCAAATTGCTGTTTAAAACTTCAACGTCACCATTTAAACTGCCTTTACTCTTGTTCCCGTGATTTCCTTCGCAAGAACACCTAAAGTATCGCTCAATGAACGGTCTGTCTTTCTTGTTAGCCCGCCGAGATGTCGATTTCTTGACACTAAATCCAATGTGTTGCGAATGTTTAATATATAAAGCGTAAATATGCTCCCATTTCGCTGCTTTGATTCCAAGAAGAGTTCCGGATAAATCAGTACCTGTGACAAATGCATCCGATTGTGTTAGAATAATAGCACTGTGCAAAGATAATTTAAACTTCATACTCAGAAAACCTAAAATGGAAGTAAATATGCATAAACATGATAACTTCTGAATCAGTGTGGCACTTTCAGCAACATAATTACGAAACTAATATTTCTACAGTCACGAAAACATGAAAATATGAATATTTCATAGTAAGCTACAACATTTTTGTAGAACACAACAAATAAAATCTTTAAATGTTAAGCGTATTATCAGCATCGTCATAGCTTCATCATCGTCACAAATTCATTGTTGTTAAAGATTTAATAACCACAATAAAATTTAACAACAACACAACAACAAATATTACACTAGCTTGAGTTATATTGCCCTAAATATCATCAAAAAACAGAACATAACAAAACTTACAATCATAATAAGGGAAAAAAATGAACCTTTATTTATCACCATGGTCACAAATTCGTCGTCAGTAACGACATGCACTAGACTATCATCGTTATCAACAACACCCATAGGATCTTCTACAACCGTCTCTAAAGCCAACAGAGAATCTTCCTCCATTTTTTCTTAGTGATTAAGATTTGAAAAAATAAGATGGTTATATTAGTTGAAGATTTACATGATGTTTTTGTGAGAAATTATAGGTTGATAGAGCTTGAAGATGAAGATGTATGAGAGCTTGAAGATGAAGATATATGAGATTTTTTTTTGAAAGGAGATGGTGACTAATAGGGAGGGTAAGATGTCCTAAAAAGTATGATAGCTTGGGCCTTGGGGTAGGAGTGGGGTTGGGGGAAAAAACAAATAATTTCTGAGCACAAAAAACGAGATTGAGTGTAATATTTTAATCAACCCACTAGCAAACCCACCCGCCCAAATCACACGGATATCGTACTATTTGGCCCGTCTTCACCTTGTGACGGATATAGTGCGTCTTCAATGAGAACTAGTTTGAATGCCCGTGCGTTGCAACGGGGTAATTAGTTTATTTATAATGCAAAAAAAAACGTTATAAGCGTTTAATGTTTACATTATATGTCTAATGATTTGTTTACATATTATTAAAATATCTCTTTCAAAAAAAAATAAAAGATTAATATATACGTGGGCTAACTCTTATTTATAATCACCCCACCTTATACTAATCTTTCGATGTGGGACAATTATACTATTTATAAGTAATATATTCACAAAAATTGGATTTTTTTCTGATGTGGGACAATTCTAATACTTATACGTAATATATATTTATCAACCCTGCATTATTTTTCAATGTGGGACAAATAACATACTCAGAATTACTCCATCTTTTTTGTACTTAGTTCGACATCCAACCAGATCTCGAATACCGAATACAGATAATTGCTGCTCATTATATCTAATAGTTATATTTAAATTTAATAATATGATCAAGTACTCTCCATTAATATTTGTACGTTGTTTTTCTTCAAAAAAAATTTAACATAATTGAGATACGGAAATTTCCCGTGGTACCCCTTAATTTTGTTAGATTTTCCATGTTACCCCTACTTTTAAAAATCTGCCTATAGTACCCTTGAGGTTCCATTTTTTTGTCCATGGTACCCCCTAATGTAAAGGCTGTTAAATGGACGTTAAGTTTGATGGCGTGGCAATAAAATAACAATTAAAAAATAGGGTTATTTAATGACAATAATCCAACCTAAGTCTCCCCTTCCCCATTTAATCCAACCTATTGATTTTCCCATATTAATCTGATCTTTACTACCATTTAACTTATTTTGATACGTTGGAAAGGCAACCTATTAAACAGGTCATCCTTAGAAATAAGAAATAAAAGAAATAAAAATACAATCATTAAAACAACAACAGTTCTACATCCTCTTCAACCTTCAATCTTCATCCCCTTCAAGCTTCAATCTTCATCCCGTCTCAGCCTTCACCAAACACTAAAAACCACAGTCACGGAACCGTACCGCATGTCCACCACCACCACTGAACCGCATCACTTTAAGCCCACACCACCGAACCACCTAAAAATAACCGCATCCTCACCCAACCCTCCTCTCTCACCAGGTCACCACCCGCACAACCACTAATGCCCAACTGACGGTGACCACTCCCTGCCGCCGATGGAGTTCTGACGACAACCCCAGCCACACCACAGCACAACAACGGAAAACCACCAGCCCTTGTTACGGACCCAGATCTCGTGGTGGTGGTTGTTGGTGTCGGTAGTATTGTCGTTATTGTGGTGGTTGTGGGTGGTGGTGATCATGATTTCGAGGAAGAAGTAAAACAGCCGCTAGAAATGGGTTCCGACGATAGTGTTACTTGCGAATCTGGTATTTTGTTAGATCTCCTTTTTTTTATTTTTTGGGTGGTTGCAGGTGTGGGGTTCGGGTGGTGATGTCAAATGTGTGTGGTGATGTCGAAATTGTGGGGATTTTTGATGTTTTAGGTGATGAAGGATAAGATTTATGAAGAAGGAAGGAGAAGCTTTGAAGAATAACAATGGAGAAATGAAGAAGGAAACAAAAAAAAAAAAAAAAAAAGGAGATGACCTCTTGGGCAACCGGTTCTAACAGGGGTCAAATATGGGACGAGATCAATGCAAGTTAAATGATAGGAAAGATAAGATTAATATGGGATAATCAATAGGTTGGATTAAATGGGGAAGGAGAGACTTAGGTTGGATTATTGTCATTAAATAACCCTAAAAAATAATACCCCCTTTATTGTTTTATCGGTTTTATTGGTACGGATATCTCTCTTTTAAATGCAAATTTTATTAACTATATCATTATAATATTGGAAATTTCTCATGTTAACCTTGAACTTTGATAGATTACACATGCTACCATGGACGTTTGTTTTCTATTTTTTATCATAATTAAAATATGTGCAAATGATAAGAACCTATACTCGAATGATAGAATATTTTTTAACACAATTCTAATTATATTATTTAAACATAGTATATTTACCACACCTACATTATTTTTCAATATGGGACATATAAAATCTATAGGTAGAAAATATAATGATATAAACTTTTAAGAGCTCTCCAAGACAATACTTAAGCGACTCAAAAGATTTTGGGTTGATGCCTAAGTTCCAAGGATGCTCATAGAATCACTCACCTTATGCTATATTTCGATATGGGAAAATTCTATTTTTTATATGTAGTATATTTATCACACCTATATTATTTTTCAATTTGGGAGATATAACAGACTATGAAATACACCATCTTTAATATGTGCAAATTATATGAAATCTATATATACTCTAATGATAGCATTTCTTACCATGAATCTAATAATATTATTTTCATAATTTTTTTACCTACATTATTTTGTCAAATGAAATTTAAAAGTTTTTATATAAAAATTAGAAACATTACTTGAATATAAAATAAGAAATACATAGTATATATTATAATAACTAAAAGATTTTCCAAACATTATTAGGTTAGAAACCATTATTGTAGAGACAGTAATACAAACTCTTTTAAGAGTTATCCCTGATAATACTTAAGGGAATCAAAAGATTTTGGGTTATGACTTCTATTTATAATCATAAGATCACCATGCCTTATGATAATCTTCCGATGTGGGACAATTCTAATATTTATATATAGTATATTCACCACACTTACGTTACTTTTCAATGTAGGACAAATAACATACTAAGTACACCATTTTTTTTGCACCTAGTTTGACATCAACCCGAATTAATAATGAGAAAATACAATACAATACATTATACACTCTAATGATAGCATTTTTTTGTCACAATCTAATTATATAATTTTCATACGATACTTTTTTTTTCAAATGAAATATAAAGTTTTTATATCAAAATTATAAACATCACTTTAATATAATATAGAAAATGTATATATATGGGACATATCTATTATTTATACATAATATATTCACAACACCTACATTATTTTTCAATGTGGGACATATAACATGCTAAAAAGTCTATATCTTTTATATCAAAAATTTTTGAATTAATACATAAGTTTCAAGGATGCCTCCTATTTATATTTATAGAATCACCCTACCGTATACTATTATTTCAATGTGAGATACATAATTTAATTATTTAGACGTAGTATGTTCATAATGCCTACATTATTTTTCAATGTGAAAGATATAACATACCAAGAAATACATGTCTCTTCTTAAAAAATCACTATTGTATACATATTATTTTTCTTTGAAAGTAAAATCACTTAGTCTCGATCATTAGATATGGACCTCTACATCGTACATATAACGACTCATTAACGCTCTATTACTGCATTCAAAAGACAACCATTAGTAAAATCTTTAGTTTTGTATTGTGTCAGGAGATTACCATTAGTAAAACCTTTAGTTATTTTTTGATTTTCTTGTTCATGTTCTTAACTCTTTCCCGGGTAGTTCCCAACGATTTCCATTTTATTTTTTATATCATATCGTAGATAATGATAAAAAATCTTAAGAGCTCTTTAAAATAATATTTATGAGACTCAAAAAAATTTGGGTGGATACATAAGTTTCAAATATGCATCCTATTTATAATCATAGGATCACATCATCTTATACTAATCTTTCGGTGTGGGACAATTCTACTATTTATATGTAGTATATTCACCACACCTACTTATTTTCCAATATGGGACAAAACATACTAAAAAGTACACAATTTTACGTATTAAGAAGTACACCATCTTTAATATGTGCAAATAATATGAAATTTATACTCTAATGATAGCATTTTTTAATACAAAGCTAATTATATTATTTTCATAATTTTTTTAACGATATTTTTTTGCCAAATGAAATGTAAAAGTTTGGTATAAAAATTGGAAATATCACTTGAATATAATTTAGGAAATAATCGAGCTCTTTATATAATCTATATATATATATATATATATATATATATATATATATATATATATATATATATATATATATATATATATATATATATATAAAAGAGAGTTTTTTCGAGCGATCTGAGAGCGTCCACATCATCAAAAATAAATTTAGGAAAATATAATTTTTTATGTAAAAAATAAACTGGAAAATTTTTTAATTATTATAATATGTATATTTCCTAAATTATATTCAAGTGATATTTCCAATTTTTATATCAAACTTTTACATTTCATTTGGCAAAAAAATATCGTTAAAAAAATTATGAAAATAATATAATTAGCTTTGTGGAAAAAAATGCTATCATTAGAGTATAGATTTCATATTATTTGCACATATTAAAGATGATGTACTTCTTAATACGTAAAATTGTGTACTTTTTAGTATGTTTTGTCCCACATTGGAAAATAAGTAGGAGTGGTGAATATACTACATATAAATAGTAGAATTGTTCTACATCGAAAGATTAGTATAAGGTGATGTGATCCTATGATTATAAATAGGAGGCATATTTGAAACTTATGTATCCACCCAAAAATTTTTGAGTCTCATAAATATTGTTTTAAAGAGCTCTTAAAATTTTCTATTATTATCTACGATATGATATAAAAAATAAAGTGGAAATCGTTGCAGGGAACTACCTGGGAAAAAGTTAAGAACATGAACAAGAAAATTAAAAAATACAAAACTAAAGGTTTTACTAATGGTAGTCTCCTGACATAGTACAAAACTAAAGATTTTACTAATGGTTGTCTTCTGAATGCAGTAATAGAGCGTTAATGGGTCGTTATATGTACGATGTAGAGATCCCTTTCTAATGATCGAGACTAAGTGGTTTTACCTTCAAAGAAAAATAATATGTATACAATAGTAGCTTTTTTAAGAAGAGACATGTATTTCTTGATATGTTATATCTTTTACATTGAAAAATAATGTAGGCATGATGAACATACTACGTCTAAATAATTAAATTATGAATCTCACATTGAAATAATAGTATACGGTAGGGTGATTCTATAAATATAAATAGGAGGCATCCTTGAAACTTCACAAATTCTTGTTTCAGACGGACACTTTTGGTCTTATTTGTCAGACGGATAAAATGTTGCCATTTTTTAAGAAAATGTAACCAATTAATTCACAAAATGTTATGACTAGAGGTGTCATTTTTTACTCTGAAAATGATGTGAACAATAATGGTAACATGTTATCAAAAAATAACAACATTTTTTTGTAAAATGATGACATGTTAGCCGTCTTATTTCAGACCAAAAGCAATGGTCTTAAGAAAAACGGACCGTTGAAACTTAGGTATTAACCCAAAATTTTTTAATATAAAAGATATGTACTTTTTAGTATGTTATATGTCCCACATTGAAAAATAATGTAGGTGAGATGAATATATTATGTATAAATAATAAAATGTTCCATATATATACATTTTCTATATTATATTAAAATGATGTTTATAATTTTGATATAAAAACTTTATATTTCATTTGACAAAAAAGTATCGTATGAAAATTATATAATTAGATTGTGACAAAAAAATGCTATCATTAGAGTGTAGATTGTATTGTATTGTATTTTCTCATTATTAAATCGGGTTGATGTCAAAGTAGGTGCAAAAAAAAAAATGGTGTACTTAGTATGTTATTTGCCCTACATTGAAAAGTAATGTAAGTCTGGTGAATATACTATGTATAAATATTAGAATTGTCCCACATCGGAAGATTACCATAAGGCATGGTGATCTTATGATTATAAATAGAAGTCATAACCCAAAATCTTTTGATTCTCTTAAGTATTGTGAGAGAGAGCTCTTAAAAGAGTTTGTATTACTGTGTCTACAATAATGATTTCTAACCTAAGTTAATCTTTGGAAAATCTTTTAGTTATTATAATATATACTCTGTATTTCCTATTTTATATTCAAGTGATGTTTCTAATTTTTATATAAAAACATTTACATTTCATTTGGCAAAATAATGTCGGTAAAAAAATTATAAAAATAATATTATTAGATTCATGGTAATAAATGCTATCATTAGAGTATATATAGATTTCATATAATTTGCACGTATTAAAGATGGTGTATTTCATAGTATGTTATATGTCTCATATTGAAAAATAATATAGGTGTGATAAATATACTACATATAAATAATAGAATTTCCCACATCGAAATATAACATAAGGTGGGTGATTATATGATTATAAATAGGAGGCATCCTTGGAACTTAGGCATCAAGCCAAAATCTTTTGAGTCTCTTAAGTATTGTCTTGTAGAACTCTTAAAAGTTCATATCATTATATTTTCTACCTATAGATTTTAAATGTCTCATATTGAAAAATAATGTAGGTGTGGTAAATATACTACGTTTAAATAATATAATTAGAATTGTGTTAAAAAATATTCTATCATTAGAGTATAGGTTCCTATCATTTGCACATATTTTAATTATGATAAAAAAAAAAATAGAAAACAAACGTCCATGGTAGCATGTGTAATCTATCAAAGAGGTTACCATGAGAAATTTCCCAATATTATAATGATATAGTTAATTGAATTTTCATTTAAAAGAGAGAGATATCCGTACCAATAAACAATAAAAGGATATTAGTTTTTAATTGTTATTTTATTGTCATGCCATCAAACTTAACGTCCATTTAACAGCCTTTACATTAGGGGGTACCATGGGCAAAAAAATGGAACCTCAAGGGTACCATAGGCAGATTCTTAAAATTAGGGGTAACATAGAAAATCTGACAAAATTAAGGGGTAACACGGGAAATTTCCGTATCTAAATTATGTTAAGTTTTTTTTGAAGAAAAACAGCGTACAAATATTAATGGAGAGTACTTGATCATATTATTAAATTTAAATATAACTATTAGATATAATGAGTAGCAATTGTCTGTATTCGGTATTCGAGATCTGGTTGGATGTCGAACTAAGTGCAAAAAAGATGATGTAATTCTGAGTATGTTATTTGTCACACATTGAAAAACAATGCAGGTTTGATGAATATATATTACGTATAAATAGTAGAATTGTCCCACATCAGAAAAAAATCCAAGTTTGGTGAATATATTACTTATAAATAGTAGAATTGTCCCACATCGAAAGATTAGTATAAGGTGGGTGATTATATGATTATAAATAAGAGTTAACCCACGTATATATTAATCTTTTATTTTTTTTGGAAGAGATATTTTAATAATATGTAAGCAAATCATTAGACATAGAATGTAAACATTAAACCCTTATAACGTTTTTTTTTTTGCATTATAAATAAGTTAATTACCTCGTTGTAACGCACGGGCATTCAAACTAGTAATTAAAAGATTTTCCACTTTATTTTTTACATCAAAAATTATACTTTCCTAAATTGATTTTTGATGATGTGGACGCTCTCAGATCGCTCGAAAAAACTCTCTTTTATATATATACTAGATTTCATGCCCGGGCGTTGCCCGGGTTATAACGTAACAATGGCTTTTCAAGAATTTATGATGATGTCATAATGTCATATAGATTATATCGTAAAGGTTAGTTAAGATGAGTTAATACTCCTAAGTTCGTTCAATAAAGTAATGTATACTTGAAATTCTTTAGTGTTCGTACACAATCAAATACGGAGTTAAAACATAAACCTAATTAATTTAACTTTTAGATAATAACTTAATTTTATACTAATAGGAATATTTATAATAGTTGGGCCTCAACCATCACCTTAAGGTTTTGGTTGAGGCCGTAATTCGTAAATAATATTTTGTTCGTTATCTTGTTAATTACCCCGTAAGAAAATCAAATTCATGGTAGATTTTAATATTTAAAACAATAATACGGAATTTATATTCGTAATAATAGTTTATAAAATATGAACTCTTTAATAAAATAACTAAGAGATACGGAGTATATAAACATATATGTAAATCGATGATAAATTGTCATTATTGACAATAAGGTCATTGTTAGAAATTAGAAATTCTACACAAATTTGATCTTCTAACCAACTTTTACTCGATATGTTATATGTTGAAATCCTTTATTTTTTAGCTTTGGGAATAAATACATCTTAATTACTTGCTCTTGATGAGTCACATTGCAGACTAAATGAGAATAAGACCAGTTCCACTACTTAGCAAACATAGTTCTATTTGGGTGGCACTTTGATGATAATTCTTAGTTTACGTGCGTTGATATCCAAGGAATAGTTATGAAGCTAAGCAATACTGAAAAGTGCTGGTTAGCTCGATGAATTTGGTCACCTTCTTTTACCTCGTTTATTAGCTCAATAATCTCCTATGACCCGTTGACGGGCAGAATTGCACAAGAAATACCTCCTTATTACGTATTCCTTAGCCGTTTATTATAAATATAAAATAATAATATGTTATATGCCTCTCTTAAGACGGGTATATCCGTCTTCAGAATAAAACAGGTCAGATACTACACAACTTGCTTAGATAGGACTATGATTATAAAACTCACTGATCGATGATGAAGGTGATTGATTATAAAGAACTTGGCCACACTCACATCCTCGAAGGATGTTCACGATAAGATGAAAAGAACGGTATATTTGTATCGAATTATATTTAGTTTAAACATACGGAGTTTATCATGAACTAAACTCTTGATGAATTGGACGACATCAATACAACATACCCCCATATTAACATAAACAATAATCGCCTTACTCTATAATCGCCGACCATCAACAATGATACTAAGGCGACCTCTTCAGATGATAACTATCTTCCGACAGCGCAAAAGTTGTGTCTATCGCCTGCTTAATTATTCTCCTATGATCTCCATTCCTACAAAAATAACGAAATTATAAAAGCAAATTAATGTACACTCAAGTATAGAAAAAAAAATATAAAGTAAATAACATATTAAATCATTCATAATTAAAAATCAATATACGGGGAAATGTCAAATATGCCCCAATTAAAAGAAAGGGTAGCATAATTTGTGGAGTTAGGGGACACAACAATTTATTTATATAGCCTCAATCAATATAGAGGCCAGGCAAAATGCAACTATAGGTTCGGTAGGACTCTAAAAATCAACCGCATGTTTATTCTAAAACTTTATCTTTTGTCTTATTGGATTTTAATCTCTTTTATATATTTTTATTTTTATTTTTATATACATAATTTATTGAACAACAGAAATAACAAATGAAATCGCTTCAAAAGTTCCTCTTTTAAAAGAAAGGGTAGCATAATTTGTGGAGTTAGGGGACACAACAATTTATTTATATAGCCTCAATCAATATAGAGGCCAGGCAAAATGCAACTATAGGTTCGGTAGGACTCTAAAAATCAACCGCATGTTTATTCTAAAACTTTATCTCTTGTCTTATTGGATTTTAATCTCTTTTATATATTTTTATTTTTATTTTTATATACATAATTTATTGAACAAAAGAAATAACCAATGAAATCGCTTCAAAAGTTCCTCTTTTAAGTATATACTAGATTTAATGCCCGTGCTATGCACGGGCCATTTGTAAAATTGTTCTTAATAAAAACTTGGCATCTCGTTCTTTATCTACTTCAACACTCAGGGAAGGCCTATAGTAGAACTCAACCAAATAGGGCCCAAAATAACTTCTCGTGAGACTAATAGTTTGTGTAGCTTAATTACGTTTTAGTCTCATCAAAATTTTATTATCTTAAGACATCCGTCATGCTTGACAATTATAAGCTAGTTTTAAAGATCAAGTTATAAACAGGATACACTTTATAATATTACCCTTTCTCCCCTGCTGGAAATTGTTGCCCCTATAATTGTATTACTATTTGCCAAATTTAGTGTTGGTTGTGTACTCACTTAAACTTTTAGCCTATGTTAATTTACATAGGGAATACACATCAATTCAAAAACACTTTCTATAGAAGTAAAACTTTTATGAGAATAACTCCATATCGTGTATTAGTGTGTACATTCAATGAATGACTTGTAAAAAACTACCTCTCTACAAATCACCTTTATTATCCGTTCTTTATTTGATTTTGTAAGCATTGAGCCATTGAGGCACACTAATTCCCGAATCGAGCACTCTTTCAAACATGCCAAAAAATAAACTTTGAAGAAGTAAGCATTGTATATACACAGGGGCATATGCTTAAGAGAATTAGAAAGACGAGCAACTAAATTGAGGTATCAAATATTATTGCATG
The DNA here is from genome assembly GCF_048544455.1 of Silene latifolia. Classification (NCBI taxonomy): domain Eukaryota; kingdom Viridiplantae; phylum Streptophyta; class Magnoliopsida; order Caryophyllales; family Caryophyllaceae; genus Silene; species Silene latifolia. The sequence continues at coordinate 104,609,913 of NC_133531.1, forward strand.
GCATTTTTTAATTTCTAATTCAAATACAGTTCAAAACCGGGTAAATATTCTAATTGATAGATGCTAAAAGAAATATTAGGCGGATTAATAAAAGAAAAATAGTTTTTTTATTCTTTTTTATATATACAGAATTTAGTTAACGTACACAAATTCAATTACTTAGCATTAGTAAATACTATTGACCACTTAATTTGTGATCGAGTTCCTGAAACTACGTTTTGTATATTTTGATATTGTTTCAATGTTGGAATTTTAGACACATACCCGACTTTATCGTATGAGCAAAGTAATGCTCCGTACATAGAGTATAATCATGTCACCAACTCACCATCTTCTTGATTTAAAATTCATTGAAAGTAACTTTGTAATATATTCTAAAATTATTAAATTAAAGAAGTATTATTATCTGAATTTCCTCATTGATTAGAAATTATTTTAACTTGGACACACACAAAAGTATTTAACGAACCGAATTTGGGAGTCATTTTTAAATATACCACAAACCGAAATAGGAAGTCATCTCAAAAACAGAAAATTAAGAGAAATTACGTTATGACATAGAAATTTATAAAAATTTAATTTGTCTCAAACCGTTATTATTATATGCTTGTACTCCATATACAACGTTGATTTGATATTGGCATCGTGTTGTTTTCTCGATAATACCTGAAGAATTATTATAGAAGTTTAGGGCATGGATTAGCAAAAATGAAATAAAAATTACGATAAACGAAAATAGATCATACAACATGAAAATCATATGCACATAGAGATCTCTATAGAAAAATGTCTCAAACCAGTCATTATGTGCTCGTACTCCATATACAACATCGGTTTGATATTGGTATCGTGTGCGGTGTGCCGTTTTTTGATAATACCTGAACAATTATTATAGAAGGTTAGGGATCAATTTAGCAACAACGAAACAAGAACAAATAAACGATAAACAAAATTGATTAGCTAATGGTCCTAAATAACACTAATCAATCGTGTACGGGGAAAATATATAGACTTCATATTATATATATTTATATAGGAGTATGCATTAAGAATATACGTAGGAGTATGCATAAGAAGAGTCCTACATTAATTTGATCTTACCAATTTCTATCTTGTATGAAGTAGTTATAATAATATATAGATATTGATTGATATTGATGATATATATATAGATTTGTGATACTGGATAAGTAGAAAGCGCATCGCGTAAATTAACACTTTAAACATTATTTAAAAAAAAAAAAGATTCCTACTTAGAAAAAGCAGTTCGCCAAAAGATGGAGATGCGGGGTATCGATCCCCGTACCTCTCGCATGCTAAGCGAGCGCTCTACCATCTGAGCTACATCCCCATTGTGATTATGTGTCCTTCAGTTTATTTAATAAAATAAGTTAATAATAAATACTCCGTATAAAAGGAGAAAAAAGAACATAAAGAGTCAACTCGAGGAAGAAGGTAGACGACAAAGGTGAGATACAGACCTCCATTTCCTTCCTTCACCATTTTTCATCCGCCATTTCCTTTTTTGTATTCTTTCTTCATTTCCAATTTCCCTCCATTAATCGTCCCGGAGCAACCAACAATAACAATGTTCGCCAAAAAGTTATTGAATAAAGCCACTCATCACCACCATCATCAACATCATCAGGTATATTTCTATTTCCATCTTTTTTTTTTCTCGATTATATGTTTTTGATTGCGTATCTACCAAAGCTAGGTATTTCCAAACTTCAATTATCGTTTTCAAATTAATCACACTTTGCTTCTGCTGCTGCTAATAGGAGGAAATTTGAATATGTAATGTGATTTGTGACGAATATGTCCGTCTTAAATGAGAATTTGTGATTCCTTATATACACATGACATGGTGATTGCATTTTGTTAGCTTACAAAATGCACTGCTTACTGTTTTTTTCTTCAGTGTCGGATCTTGAACTAAAATATAACGAGGGGGCCATTATCAGAACACTTAATCACATGTGTCAATACTTACACTCGACTACCCGGTCAAATGGGGCAACTGATCATTCACTCACTCAAATGTATATCAGACTTAAATGATCATATGGCCGGCTCCCCTTCCGCCATAACTAAGGTTCTCGTTCTATCAGACTTGTATTATACGACTACTAGTGTAGACCAGAGACTACACATTTTTGTATTTATTAAATATTTATAGTGGATGCCGGAAGGGGGTGTCATTTTGGATTGTCAAGGCATATAGAGTTTTGGGTTCTGAATCAAGGGGTGCTCGCTTGTTCAGCAGAAATTGTGAATATGGTAGCAGGATACCTTCTTTTGTTGTCAACGCTCCATTATTATTGATGTTGTCGTGATTGATTATGCAGCGGGAAGATCAACATGGGAATCCTAGGCAAGATGATTTTGATATACAAATTCTAAGTCACCTTGGCATTCCTATAACTGGATCTATTCTTGATGTTGATCCACTTCAGCAATTACTGGCCATTGGAACGCTGTGAGTTTTTTGTTTCGCGTTTCTCAGCTTCCTGTCATCCTTCATTGTTGGTTGGTTGGTTGGTTAGTTATCTGCTTGTATTCGGCTCTAATTCTGTTGAGTAATTTGTATAATTCTGGTACCAAGTTAAAGTTTGAATGCAATGATGTACAAGGCCTAGAGTTTACTATATATAAATCTTGTGTCTTCGCTTTAGCGTATTGTTAAAAAGTTTCCGCCTTTAGAAACACTTTTTCTGTGATTGATGCCATGAAAAGTTCGTTTCCAAATTCCTGATTCGGAGATCATATAAGCCTAACACCATTAGATAATCAAACTCCATTTCCATGGACACTGTCTTGCTGTTATTGTTACTTAAGTCCATATTTTGCATAACTAAGAGGTGGTGAAGAGAGCTAGAATATACAGAGGTCTAAGCCAGCATTTTAACTGTTATGGCATGGTATGTTATGTGTTCATCATCTTGCCTAAGAGCGGGGTTGAATTGAAGGGAGGGATGGTGAATAAGATAGTTCAAAGATGGGAGAATGCTGAAGACAGGTGAAAAACAGAAGTTTTTGTGGAAAGATCAAAGAAGAATGATACATTTAGTTTAAAGAATTGTCTGGGGGCCAAGAGAGGTTGCAGGGTGTCGTAAACTTGGTTTCTGTGTGTAAGTTTTACTTTTGTAACCAAATGTTGTAGAATGAAGGGCAGTGCCCGTCTCTTAGAAACATGATCGCGCCTAATGAGCACGGCTTAGGTGCTAGGATTTGAACCTCTGCTGAACATGTTAATAACAAGTAGTTAGTCTTCCTTCCGATAATCTTTTCTTGGACACTAGATACATCAAATGTGTGAACATAAATTGTCAGGGAGCCCCAGCCCTGTGCAACGAACTTCTGCCACTGCACAGTTCTGATACTTTTGTGTCATATAATGCATTAGTTGATTTTTTTTCGTCGTGTCATCTGGAAACAACATATTTATGTTCTGGATTCAGATATAATGTTGTGGTAGCGGTGGTGAGTCTGGTGACAGAATATTTCAGAATGTTGTTATGCGTTTTACTTCTTTTTTTATGCATTTTGGACATCCTAATTAATTGGAGCTGCGTAAGATGCTAGGATTCTGGATTTCTGGTACTTCCCTTGTTATCCAACCGCGCAATTTCAATGACCTTTATTTGATCTCAAATGAGGTCTCCTTGTATCTAGGCAAATTTAATTGGTTTTTAACAATGTGTTTGGATACACTTTTAGGAGGGAGGCCCAGGGGAATGAAAGGGAGGGAAGGGGAGGGGAGGAATAATGATTTTTTTTTCCCATGTTTGAGGTATTTTATTAGGCGTGTAGGAGGAAAAATAGATCCCCCATTTTGTTTAGGTAAGGCCCCCAACCCATTTCGCTCCACCTCCAATTCCCTCCCAACCCATTTTGCACAAGGGAAAGTCCCTCCCTTTCCCTCCATATCCCTTCACCCAAACAAAGGGTAATGTAATTTTTATTTATCCTTTAATCTCTTTGAAGAGTTTGTCATAGATATATCTGAAAAAAGGATAAGGAGTATTGGCCTTGTTTCATTTACATTAACTTGTTTGTTCTTCCGTATACGCAGTGATGGTAGGATCAAAGTACTTGGAGGAGACAGTATTGAAGGTCTTTTAATATCCCCTAAACAATTGCCTTACAAAAATTTGAAGGTATGAGCAATGAAAGTTTAACCATGTATCCTGCAAATATTATCATTTTACATAAAGTATTTTGTTTGTCTGGTGTCATGTATGTTACTATTGTACACCTTGTTACTCTTCTGATTGGGTTAACCTTAATTCCTCTTTGGGCACAAGAATACTATGTGATCTTGTGGCTTGAAGATTGACAAATGTCAAATGGTATGAAATCCATGTACGAGTACTAATTGTTTTAGCAAAATATCGTGTTGGGATATATTATAAAGGTTCTCCAGAGTGGAAGTTTGTCACTTCATAATTCTTTGAATGACATCGTGATGGCATTGCATAAGTATTTGCGTTTGTGCTGGGCATCTACAGGGGTACACAACCCAACATTAGGGTTACTGCATGCAATAAATAAATAATTGGGTACTCTAATGTGCACAAACCAAACCCGAGGGTATTTTGCGCACCAGTTTCTTAACTCTCTTTTCTGGTGTATAAAAATTGCATTTATTTTCACTGACTGCCCCATCATATTTTTAATCATAAATATTGTTATTTGAAGAGAAACAAATAGACAAGCATTGATTAGCAACTTCATTTCGTTAGGTTAAGTGTTTCTAAACTCCTAACGAATAAAAGGACAAGTATGTCCCTACTCCCTACAGCTTTATTTTGTGACCAAAATTTGGGAAATGTCAGCCTTGAAGTTAACAAATTTACGGAATAAATTACATTTGAGTGATATAAAGGACCGACAGTGAATGAATGAAAGTTAAGGTGGTTCTGTAATGCTGGAAATAGTTACTCTCTTTGTCGCTGTTTTCTTTTCAGCCGTATCTATCAAGAGGTTACATTTCTATATGGGCATGGTTTGGCGACGGAGATTACATATTTGACATCGCCAATCGACCATGACCAACTCTTCCCTATTCTCTACCAGCCATGGTAGTAAATTGTGGTATTCGAATATTGGCAATGAAATATGAATTAAGCATGTACTGTTGCTATTCATCGGGGCTTGTTCTTTATCAGTCATATCGGCAGTCTGTGTAGGATAGATTGTGCCTAGGAGCATCCAATGTGTCTGGAATGACAAGCAATGGCTATTCTTATAGTAGTTTATATAATTGAAAATTTAGTCTGGTTAAGTTAAAATTTTGTACGTAATGGCGGATATCTTGACTCTATGTTACTCCGAGTCTTCACTTTGGTTGCGCGACGCGTGTCCAACACTTGAGTGTCGGATACGACACGACACTTCAATCCTTCATTTTACACCAACAAATTGAAAACTTCTTGAAAATAACCGTATACGACACTCCGACACCGTGTCGTGTCCGACACTTGAATCTGAGTTGGAGTAAGATAGCTTGCGTGTAGTTCGATATTTGATATCATATTGTGATACACCCTAGACCCTAGAGCCTAGACCAAGCTTCCAGATAGCCGTAACAGCTGCCACCAGCCTCAACCCAACCCTCCTCTCCCAGCACAGACAACCTCCACCATATCTGATCATTGCTGATAAATGTTTAATACTATTTCCAGTTCCAATCTTAGTCGCTCCAACACTTCTCCACCACCCTAGCCTTCACCCACAGTACCTATACGTCCCCCCCACCCCACACATTCTAGATTCATCCACAAAGTCACACGGCACACCTGCCCTCTTAATGATAATTGTAATGGTAGTAGATCTTGAGCCCTCAGCCCACACAAAAATGTCAAGCAAGAGAAGGCGCAAGGATAAAAAAGGCCATGTGCTCATGTCAGTGGGGTGAGTCGTGGAGGATAGAGAAGGTTGTCTTGTGGAGAATTGGAGACTTGAGGTTGCCAGATTCTGTGATTGAGGAGAAGAAGCTCGGGAATGGAGGTAGTTCAGGGGTGGTGGACTGCGGTTGATGCCTTAGGCAGAAGTAGTCTTACACTCTTACCCTACTTGTCTTGCTCTACCTAAACAGCCATTCAGAAACCAAACTTTAACTATTGGCTCAAGCAAAGAGAGTATAATAGATGGTTTCTTGCAAAGTAACATAGTATATATATGCTATACTCCCTCCGATCCACACCAAAGGTAACACTTACCTAAAACGGACGATCCACACTAAAGGTAACATACCTGGCCCACAACATTACCAAGTTGTACTTATACCCATTTCATATTTACACAAAATGCCATTACATACCCCACATACCATCCCACAATTACATGACCCACCTATTTTTTCCCTCTTTACCCTTACTTTTTCCATCTTTTCTTAAATACCCCATTTTCCCCTATGTTGCCTTTGGTGTGGATCGGAGGGAGTATTTGGTAAATTCTCTTTACACATTGCTTGGAAATTGCCTCTAGCAAGTGAACTTTGTGCGGATATGTTAAGATTGTTACAAAGTTAGGGCCATTCTTTTTGCATGGTCCAGTATTTTTTTTTCCTTTTAATTATCTCATGCATTTTTTTTTCTTGCAGTTTCTGCAAAACAAAGGTTATTTGGTTGGAATCGTGAATGATAATGATATTCAGGTCAGTACATAATCTCTGAGGAGTTAACGATCAGACAGCCTTTTGAATATGTGATTGCTGGATGTAATATATGTTATCCATGGTAACTACTCCTTCCGTTCGGTTGAATTACATACGTTTGCTTTTTACACAAGATTTAAAAAAGTGGTAAAAGTACAAAAAATAATGGAAAAGTAGCTTAAGTTATGGGTTGAAAAGTGATTGTACTAACCTACCCTTATTTATAGTAGGTCAACTTTATATGAATGAGAACAGATGAGGGTATATTGGTATTTTTAAGTGGGTAAAGTTACATTAAACAGAAATGTATGGAATCAAATTGAACATCCCGAAACGGAACATGTAATGAAATTCAACCGAACGGAGGGAGTAGTTTGTATCTTTATATTGGTTCTCTGAGTGTTATGTGCTAAGCCCTCAGATTGAGAACAATGATGTAGCAAGAGTATGTCTCGGTTTTGTAGCATATGTTGGTCAGTCAGCTGTACTTATATCAGATTTTAGGACGAAGATAAAGTGTACAAGGTCACTTGAATCAAAGGTGTAGTTTTTGTAATCTGATAAAAATTTCTTTTGCTGAAATCGTAAACTTTTGGTAGTATTGCTTGGCAAATAATGAGTGATATCCAATGCTTCTCTTCTCAATGCAAAGATTCTTGGAAATTGAATGGCTTTCTAACATTGAAAGTTGAAATGATGCACTCATGAGCAGTAGAGTCCTCAAAGAGTCAAAGTTACTGAGATTTAGTTTGAAGTAGATTTTTTTTTTTTTTTTTTTGGTGACGAGGGGTTGAATCCCCCCGGGCACATGCAATACCCTGCAAACCACGTGTGCCATGTAAGACATCCTTTAGGATGACAGGTAACCGCAGCACTCCCGTGTAGGGAGTCGAACCCGGGACCTCTCAATTCGTTGCCATTGCAACGCTTTGAGGCACTCCCGCACTCCACTACACTCAAGCCACTTTGGTTTTGAGCATTACCTTTAACTCACCAGACAGTCTATGTAACAAGTAAACAATGTGTTTGGAGTTAATTATATGGCGTTCTTGCCTTCGTGATGAATACTAAAACAGAAATGTCCTACAATACTAGCAATGAAAGAATAGTTTGTCGAGGAAGGTTCTCTGATACTGATAGTCGTGTATAAATCTTCGCTGGATTCTTACAAGTTGACTTGGCGTATTATTACTTCTCTAGAGGGTTATTCTATTTCTTTTATACTGTTTTAGATATGTGAACATCTGTATAGGCAGATATCAACAGTGTAACTCAATATACAGCACTTCTATTTTTCAGGTCTGGAATTTGGAGAGCAGATCTCTGTCGTGTAGTCTGCAGTGGGAGTCCAATATAACTGCTTTTTCTGTAATTTCTGGGTCCCTGTTCATGTATATCACCAATACTTTCTTTTAAATCTATTCAAATTTTCTTGTTGGATCTTGGATCTATTTTTCTGCTTGGGGAACTACATCATCTAATGTAACATAAAACGTTGTCTTTTTCATTTTGTAGGATATTAGGAGATGAGTTTGGAGAAGTCTCAATTTTGAAGTATGCTCCTGAAGGTGGAAAACTTGTACAGATGCCATATCGTATTTCTCCTCATATAATTGCTGGTAACACTATTCTCAACTTCCTGCTATACTGATATTCTTTTGCTTTTTGGCTTTTTGCTATTCTGATTGTACTGGAACTCTGGATGGGCAAGTTTTTAGAGTCAGGTGTGGGTTGTCCAACTATTTTGTTAATATATTGTTGCATTATTCACTAGCTTGAGTATTCAATTTTTCAGTAGTTTGTTTACACTCCGTTATAGGAATAGAATATCATCCATTAAATACATATCATAAATGCCAAAATTGGAGCAGAAAGTTACCCCCTCCCCTTCAAATCCAAATACCAAACACCACAGTCCCGCCTTTTTGTGAGGGGCATTTTAAATTTATGAGGGGTGTTCAGATTGGAAAGGAGGGGGTATTTTTTAGTGTATCAGAGAATATGTTGCCTTGTATTGACATATCTTTGGCTGTTGTCTTACCTCCTATATTTGCTCTTTTTATTTATAAATGACACTGTTAGTTGGCTGCTTTTTTGCACAAGATTATCTTAAGCAATCGAGTTGACTGTTTTACAGAGAAGACTGGCATCATTATTCCTACTGACCAACCTGTTGCTGGGGTTCTTCCTCAACCTTCTTATTTTGGTGACAGGCAAGTGGTTGTGAACATTTCTTGTTTTTTTCAATGAATGATGTTATTTTCTAAGGAGTTTTGTGTTTAACAAATATGCTCTGCTCCTCATTCAGTCAAGCTAGAAGTTCTACTACCGACTACATATTGCTTAATGAAAAAACTTACATTGAAATTTGTTATTCGGTGCTATAAATTTCAGGAAAGCTATTATTTATTCCCTGATCTATATACTGTTATCATCTTGCAGAATTTTGATTGCATACCAATATGGGTTAATCATTCTGTGGGACGTTATTACAGCTGAGGTTGTAGTCTTTAAAGGCGACAAGGATTTACTTATTAAGGGTCACTTGTCTGATTCGTCTCGTAAATTAGATGTTGATCCACTCAACAACGCACTTGAAGATATGTATGAAAAAGAAATAAGCGCTCTTTGCTGGGCATCTTCGATAGGCTCAATCCTTGCTGTTGGATATATAGATGGAGATATATTACTTTGGGATTTACGAGCTCCATTTAAGTGTAATAAAACTGGTGATTCATTCAATGATGTTGTAAAGCTTCAGTTATCTTCAGCTGAAAAGAGGCTTCCTGTCATTATTCTGCACTGGTCTGAGGTTAACGTATCTCAGAACAGCTCCAGTGGCCAACTTTTTGTTTATGGTGGCTGCGAAATTGGATCTGAAGAAGCTATAACGGTTAGTTTTCACTCCAGTTTTGGCTCTCTTTGCTGCGGATATTTCACATGGTACCCCTCAATTTTTCGACTTTCTACATTGTACCCCTACACTTTTTAAAACATACATGGTACCCCTAATTGTTGTCATTATCACTAAGTGTACCCCTAAACTTTATTTTCCGTCAATTAAACTTAGTTTTAGACGTTAAGTGATTACTTGGACGCGTAACCAAGTTTGTCATTTATCATCCAATGACATAAGAACTCTATTAGGGCTCAATATCCATCTTTGGACGTGATAATTTGGCAAAGAATCAATAAATTTTCCGTCAAATTTTTTTTTGCCCATATATATCAATAAATATTAGGATCGAGATGGATATTGAGCCTAATAGAGTCCTTATGTCCTGGAATAATAAATGACAAGTTTGGTTACGCGTCCAAGTAATTACCTAATGCCTAAAACTGAGTTTAATTGATGGAAAATAAAGTTTAGGGGTACACTTAGTGATAATGACAATAATTAGGGGTACCATGTATGTTTTAAAAAGTGTAGGGGTACCATGTAGAAAGTCGAAAAATTGAGGGGTACCATGTAGAATATCCCTTGATATTTTTGATTGTTTTGTTCCTCAGTAGTTTTGTTAGCATTTTAATTGTCGATTCCATAGCTATAAGTAATGTGTTGGTGGCTTGGTGCTATGAGGACGTGACCTGAGTTGCTCCACTTGTTTGTGTCATTTTTGGATAGCATTAAGCTCTTTCATTGTTTTTTGCAACTCTTTGTGCCAATGATATTTTGACCGTCAATTCCAACTGGAGCCATTTTGTCTGTCAGGCACTCAGACGCTTTGATGCTAGTCTAAAGGGGAAAAGTTACACTTTTTCGTTGCTTCTCTTTTATTACCTAAGGAAATGACCTCTCCCATGTTTTCAGGCTTTTGTAAGTGTACCCTATATTTGAAAGTGAAGGATGTTTCGTGTCAGACTCTTGGATCATACCCAAGTCTGACACCTGTACCCAAGTTCAAGCATGATAGGTCTGTGCCGCCCGATGTAAGCAGGTTTATATTTGGAAAGCAGAGCACTCACTCACTCCGGGATCATGGATCCTGTGGGAGTGAAGAAGTGTGGAGTTGGACAAAGATTAGTATGTCTTTGATGTACCTCTTCACTTCATTGGAGTAGCTGTTGGTTTCAGAAAGCAAATGTTTTACGCGATAATGCATTACTGCAATATGGCTTATAAGATTTTTGTTATTGTGTACTAGAGTTTATGTTGTGCATTGAGCGTCGTACTAGATTAAGTTTATGTAGTTTGGTGTAATTATAATAAAGATTGGTGTGTGATAGATATGTTAGGATAGGACTTATAGGTGTCTGTTTTTCTTTTGTCTTCCATTTTGGTGTTAAGTAAACCCACCGTTACTCTTTTGTACTCTTATGGAGTGGAGGGTTCTCTAGAATAGTTACAACATTACAGGTAGTGTCACATACATCTAGTCATACCCAAAGACTACTAGGGATGGGGTCAATGGTGAACTGCTGTGGGAGAAGTTGGGCATCACCCATTTAACTCCTGTGTTATCACATTTTGTGTCAGGTTGTGAGCATGAAATGGTCTCCTGGCATGGAAACTTTAAAAAGTGTTAGCCGTGTGGACCTTGCCGTGCATAGTGCTTTTGCAGACATGGTTTTCTTATCTTCTCTTGGGACGCCTGCAAAGGGTCAATATGATGGCCTTTTTGTATTGACAAGACCTGGCGAGTTGCAGTTTTATGATATGAAGTTTTTGTCTTCTTTAGCTTCTCAGCATGAGAGAAAATCACATGCATCAGGTGTTAAATTTCATGTGGCAATCCCCACTACTGATCCACAAATGACAGCTACCAAACTCAGCTCGCATGCATATGATGGAAATGTGTCAGCGTGGTTGTTGGAGGTACATAACTTTTGTACAGCTTCACAATCATGAAATTTATTACAAATTTTCCTGCTCAAGAATTTTTTTATTGGTGTAGATAACTTCATTTGGTTCAACACTGAGCCCAGGTAAATGCACAAAGTGGCCATTAACAGGGGGTACATGGAATGAAGGTTCATCTGCTGATGAAAAGCCAGAGAAAAGAATATACATAGCTGGGTACAAAGATGGAACTGTCCGAGTTTGGGATGTAACTAAATCAACATTTTCACTGGTGTCCTATTTAGAAGGTCAGGTTAGTGTTCCATCAATTGTAATATTGCTAACTGTTGGAATATTATAACCCACATGTGAGTGTCCCACATTGCTTGGAGAAGAGAGATTGTACCTCCCTTGTGTTTGTCAAGTGGTCCGTCTCTCCTTCGTTCGGGTAAGGCCCAGTCCCATTTTCATGTTCTAACATGGTATCAGGAAGGGACCTCACATGTGAGGGCGAGTGTTGGAATATAACCCACATGTGAGTGTCCCACATTTCTTGGAGAAGATAGATTGTACCACTTTATAAACCAACGGGGCTACTCCTCCTACCGACAATTGGTTTTAGGATGGAACCTCCCCTGTGTTTGTGAGTGGTCCGTCTCTCCTCCGTTCGGGTAAGGCCCAGGCCCATTTTCATGTTCTAACACAGACCTTGGATAATTCAACAACGCCGGCAGCGTAGTGTCTCAGAATGGCTATATCATTATGACCCAAAGTGGTAACTGTATAGATAATTGTGTGAACTGGTGCTATTTCAGAATGTAAGAAACTTCAATAGTTTAATGACTCATTTTTTTTTTTTTTTTTTTTTTTGCAATATAAATGAAAGCCATAAAATATTAAGGGGAATTTGGTAAGGGGTCCCATATTCCCATTCCCTTTGTTGATGTTTGTTCGATACTTTTTCCCATACCCTTTACCCCTTTTTAGATTAGTTTTACACCCCATTCCCTTAGATTGATTCCCGCACCTGGCCACCCCCAAAGGGTTTCCCAAACCCTTACCTTATTAGTTATTACCTCTCGTCACCACCCCTTCAACCACCAACACCCATCACAAAGCCTCACCATCAACATTGGCACCACCACTAGCGAAAAAGTCGGCTCGCCCTCGCTTTGCTGTCCCCCGTCGACCTCCTCCATCCCACCCACCCTCGTCATACCCCCACTTATTCCCGTCGGGATCCACACTCCTACCCGCTGAATCCCATACCCAACCTTAGACATCCCTTCACCACCCCTCGAAACCCCTTCCCCACCCCCAAAAACACACTCCGGATATCAAGTGTGGAGGAGGCAGGAGAGAATCTCGGCTCCGATTCTGGCGGTGAGTAGTGGTGGGGGTGGTTTGTGGTGGTAGGAGTGGATTTGGGGTGGTTGGTGGATTGGAGGGATATTTTGTCACACTGTTACCTATTCAATAACAAAACACATGATAGAATGAGGGGTTATCCCTTTCCTTCACTTAGTTTTCCTTTGGCTGATTCCATTTCCTTACCTCTTCTCAAACCAAACTCCCCCTAAGTATTTAGCTTTACTGGAAATGGAAGCTTGGGTAAATGGGTATTAGAACATGTACAGTAGTAAAACAAGGAGCGCTCCTCTTTCGCTCTTGATGTGCACTCCCGCTCATTAGAAATTGAAAACCAATTTTACACCTACAATAACAAAACTCTTTTACAAGCTCTCCACTTGAATTTTTGTCCCGTATTATTTATTTATTTATTTATATATATGCAAAATATTATTGAAAAATAATTTTTTCTCTCGCATTTTCACTTGTTATTGCCCACTTTAAGTGAAGAGCTAGCTCTCCTTTGCTCCTCTCCATTTTCACTTGTCAGTTGTCACAGGGAGCTCCTCTCCATTTTTATTGATTGAGAGTACATAAAAGCCAAGGAGAATGCCTTAATGTGAGGAAAAAACACTAAATTTTGCTCTCTAATATTGGGGAACACTTTGGAGAGCACCTTTGAGAGCTCTTATTGTACTTGCTCTTAGATAGTGCATTCAACTTATGTTAAATTTGTAGTGTTGTTTGGTTTAAGCTATTGTCTCAATCTCTTCAGGTGCCTGGCATTGAAAATGTGGGTTTAAATATCTCCGTGACATCATTAGACTTTTGTGAGTCAACAATGAATTTGGCTGTTGGATCCGAGTGTGGTGCGGTAAGAAAGTTTTTCCTCTGTTTTTAGGAGGATTATCCATTATCAAGTTCATCAATGACAGTATTTGATTATTTCACCTTGCTATCCTGTACTTAGGTTCGTGTTTACAGCCTGACTAGTGGGGGTGGAACAAAGCTTCACTGGGTGAAACATTCTGAACAGAAAGGTGATTCCGGACAAACTTGTAAAGTTAAACAGAGTATATAAGTTGTCCATATATTTGCTGCTGAGCCTACTTGTGTTGCTTTGAGCCTCCGGCTCAGGTGCAAGTGTCCTACATGACATGTCTTGTGTCGCACACGGCTATTTTGTGAGAATTGAGAAGGTTCGTGTTTTTGACTAAACTGAAGTGCTGAAGTGTCATGTCACGTTAGAAGCGCACAGTGTCGAACATGTGGCGCTCAACCAAAGTGAAGTGTCCCAAGTAACCTAGATGCCTACTAACCTTTGGTTGACGACTTGACGTTTGCTATATAATTACAGTTTATGATATGCCATCAAGTAAGGGACCTCACTGCAAAGCTGTATTCTCGCTGGTGAATGCTCGTGTGCAGTCACTTCAGTTTTCTCTGTCTGGAATCAAACTTGCTGTGGGGTTTGAAAGCAGTCATGTTAGTTTTCTTTCCCCTTTCTTTGAATGCAGTTAATATTATAAGGCTGTTTCATGGAAGAGTATTTCTTTGATAATCTGAATATCTTCGCTTGGTGTTTTATTTTAGTCCAAGTTGTTTCTGACTACTTTTGCCTTTTATACTCTTCATTTCAGGTAGCAGTTCTTGACATGCGGTCTCTATCAGTTCTGTTTTTTACAGACTCAGTAGCCAGCTCTACATCTCCAATCATTTCAGCAATTCTAAAGACGTTTTCAGATGTGTACGAGTTCAGCGAAGGATCCAAGCATCTGGGATCCAAACATACAGAGCAGCCTAGTGGAGAATTAGTATTCACTGTCACCCAAGATTCAAAAGTGAATGTCCTGGATTCTAGGACTGGTAGCACTATCACCACACGTCCTTTGCATTTGAAGAAAGAGCATAAAGCGATTAGCATATATGTCTTAGGCAAGTTGTCAGTCCATAAAGATATTATGTTGATTCATGTATGTTTGAATTTTTACTAAACTCCATCTTTCGTGTAGAGGAAAGTGAGTTCTCGTCTAAATCTCCAAATACAAGTGAATCAAGAGGCACTGAGCACTTCTGCAATGGAGAAAAGTTAATGGATTCACTGCTTTTGCTATGTTGTGAGGACGTGCTTCGTTTATACCAAATGAGATCAGTGATTCAGGTAATTCAATAAACTGTACTTGGTGTTATTTTTGAATGTATACTTTGTTTGTAGCCTTACCGACAAACCTTTCGTCTAGGGTGACGATAAACCTGTTTGCAAGGTGAACCTCGCAAAATCTTGTTGCTGGACTTCCATCCTCAGAAAAGATGACAAAATTGGGCTTATCTTGGTCTACCAGTCTGGAACTGTTGAAATAAGGTACAAAATCATTGTATCTGAATTGGTATGTAATCTCGGTTAGAGGCTTATCTTGAAATTGGTTGCCACGGCCTAATCTGGGTCATCCAACTTATATGTGGCAAATGCCTTCACAAAATATGGTCACAGTAAACTTCAAAGCTGTGTTAACTTGGCCACGATTTGGTGATGTGGCCCAGATTTAACACGATGGGCATGCGTAACACTCTACTTGTGTTTTCTTCGTCTACATTTGACTTCATTTCTCCCTTCAAATGCATATTCAAAAATGTTGTTCATGCATTTTGTCCACAGATTGCTTCCAAGCCTAGAGCTGCTGCTAGAAAGCTCCATAAATTCAGCTCTAAGGTGGAATTTTAGATCAAACATGGAGAATTTGACAAGTTCTACAGATCAAGGGCTTATCAGTCTGGTAGCGTATTTTCATTTGTTAACAGGGATGAAGGACTAACAATAATGTCATCTCATGTCTTGCGCATTTGTTTAAACAATTTATTTGCTACATCAGAAAACTAATTTTTTAATATTTTGCAGGTGAATGGGGGCGAGGTAGTTTTCTTTTCATTGTCTACTGGTGAAAATGAAACAATGTACTGTTAGTCTTTACTCTTTAGTCCTAATATTTTATACTCTTCTTAGTGACTAAATCTCTCTGACAAATGCTTTTTTTTTTCAAGATTTAGGGAATCATTACCTTTGCTTCATGACAAAGTCATGTCTACTGCTGCTGATGCTGCTATTTCCTACTCTATCAAACATAAGAAACAGGTGAAGCTTATGAGTTGTCACATACTTTATACAATGGATACATGTTATTAGCCTCTTATATGGAGTGCCGTTGCCTTGTGACAGGTTGCTGCATCAGGTATTCTGGGTGGTATCGTTAAGGGATTAAAAAAGGAATCAAAAAATACAAATGATCCTCCTTCTCTTACAAACTTTCTCCAACTAGAGAGGATATTTTCTCATCCAGTAGTTACCGACTCATCTTTAACCACCTTAGAATATAAGGAAGAAGAAGTCGAGGAGCTTGATATAGGTGTTATTCTCTTTTCAATTTTCATGACCATGATGCGTTTTTATTATCTCTTCTAATTCCTCGATTTGTCTGATTTTTGTTTCCTTGAATCTAGATGATATCGAAATTGATGAGCCCATATTGCCAGCTGCAACTTCTTCCAATCAGGGTAACTTGATGAGTATTCTCTTCGAACATAGTAACAATTTGAATTCTCTTAATTGAATCGGTTTTATATATTCTTGTAGTTCTTAATCATGTTTGTAAGTATTGCAGCAAAGGGGAAAGCGACTGGGAAACTCAAAGACAGTCTGTTTGAAGGCAAGCATATGGATATGAAACCCAAAACCAGAACCCCAGAAGAGATTATGGCAGCATATAGGGGAGCTGAGGTAATTATGCTAACTACACTAGTTCCATTACTTCAATTCTTTTTTTTTTTTCGCTTTTTCTTTTGTCCTCTTTCCGTCGGAGGACCTCTTGCTACCTCTATAGCTGCTTTCTGAGTTCTCCGTTTTTAAAGAGGACAAAGTTGTTCCTAATAGGTGTATTCTTAATGATGACTAATTCTTTTATCAGTATGCGTCTGCTGCTGCTGAACGTGCAAAAAACAAACTTCTGGAACGGCAAGAGAAACTTGAGGTGATGTTTATTAACCCTAAACCAACTGTGTATCTTATATAGTTTCTTTGATTTATCCGAAACAGAATTAGAGCATTCATTTTTCTCTCGCATACGCATAGAATCAGTTTTTACGAGCAGAGAATTTGTTAGGGAGTTCAATGAAATATTGAAATAGTAGCTGAATAATAGAAGTGGATGATTGTCTGGACAATACTATTTGTTAGTTCTGAAGATTACCAACAGGCTGCAGTCTTTACGGCGTTATTTACATAGGAGAGTACAAAGAAGATCTAATGATACATAATACTGGCAGTTGGTGGCTTCTTGGGAAGCTAGAGGTGTCCAGTCTTGCCTGTTGCTAGTTAAGGCGAGTAAGAGGTTCATGAGATACATATACTGGTATCATTTGTTTCGTTTGAAAAAGACATTGAAGGATGTAAGTTGTAATAGGCAATTAAAAAGCATCGGTTCTCATACAAGAGGATCTTGAGGTAAGATTATCATGAGCCCTTACCACTTGACCGGCCCATATAAATGGGTAATTATGACTTTATGAGAAGTTTGTAGTGGGTAAATGGGCGGAGTTTTTCATTAAGTGGGTTGGTCTTATTACTTATATTATGTTATTGTGAGCGTTTTAAAGGAGACCGACTCATTAAAGTTGGACATACATGTGGCTAAAGAGGGAAGGTCGATTAAAAACTTGTCCTTTTTTATTTGTTGGAAAAGGCTACAGTCGTGTGCCTAACCTTTGTATGCACCGCTTGGACCTGGTGTCTCTTTGTAGACATTGGATTTATGATGGTAGGGGGTGAGGTGAGGGGACAGAGGTATAATATAATGTTGAAAGCCCTCATAATGTCTTTCAGCATTATCTTGAAAGTCTATCTAATGAAGGGAAATGTCTATAATTACATTAGTGATTAGTATATTATACATACCTTTCATTTTAAGTTGCAAGCACAAAAGAGCAAATAAATTCGCAAAATTAGAACACAGATGCGGCCATGCTGGTGTATAAACTATAAAACAATCTTACCGACGACTCTACATGGTCCTAGTGATCTTGTACGATCCTATACGATACTACCTGGTTATGAGCAATCTTGAAAGGTCCTACAAGTAAAACGACCTCACAACGATGTGAATCATTTTCCTTATTTGGATCGTAGGATTGTAAGGTCCCATCCGGATCATGATTCTAAGAGCTATGACTTGGACATGTGCTTCCTTTTTTTTTTCATTTCGTTTTTTTGATGAAGCAACTGGACGTCTAACATAAAAACTCCTTCGTGACTTTTTAATTCAGAGAATCGGCCAAAGAACGGAAGATCTCCGAAATGAAGCAGAAGATTTTGCATCAATGGCTCATGAACTTGCTAAAACAATGGAATCACGTAAGAGGTGGTGGAAGATTTGAAGTTTCGTGTCCGATGTCATTAGACAGCGGAGTATTTGCAGGACGAAATCTCTTATTGTTTGTTAGTTGTGTCTTAAGGGATTTCCTCTTGTACAAAAACTGCTATGAGAATACTGTATGCGTTAACAATGAGATTTCACGTTATATTCGTCATCTTATAATGGCTCTGTTGTATGCATGAAACCGTCTCATACAGGACCACAAGTTTTTCTCGAGTTGGAATTGAAGTGTACTGTCCAGTCTACTCTTTTCCTGCAAGGAGGTTGAAGCGTGTTGCTATTTTCAGACAATGTACAGTTTCATGATTGATTATCACTGGTCATGACCAAGATTTTGGCCAACTTATTGTGTACATAAATTTTCAAACCGCTAAACGGGGACGGTAAATATACAAACATCGTCTTCATTCTTCAGTTAGCCATTACAAGGTTAAAAGTCTGCGCATTACACAATTTTTTTTTTTGACAGCAGTAAAGAACTAATGAATTACAAATCCTATTCAGCCCTAATTAGGTTATGGGCCACCTTATTAAGATGACGCGGTATAAAACTAAAACAAATACAATGAAAATAAGAGAAAAAACTCATAATATCCTCGGGGAGTCCCTTAATCATGTGATGCAACTTCTCCACCTCAGCTAATTGGAAGAGAAGTTGAAGGGAGTCGGAAGAGACATCGAAATGGAATATATTATGACTTTTTTAGCGCACGAAAGATCCCTAAGGACAAAATTAAGTTAATTATATATAGAAAAAAGTTACAAATATACATTGTTTAAAGGGTTTTTTGTCAAACACAAACCTTTAAATTTTTTTTTTCCAAACACCACCTTTAAAAAAAAGTTTGTGAAACACAACCTTTAATAAAAAAATTTTTGTTAAACACGACATTTTGGCTAGAGCTTGAACACTTGCAATGGGGTGACTTTCAGTCGATGTTTGGGATAGCAAACGAGGTCGATTTGAGGTGTTTTTAAACTCGTTAGAAAGGTAGGAGTATAAGCTTTCTAGGCATTATCAATACGGCAGTGATAGGTGGCCTTATGTGGGGTCTATTTGTGTGTAAAGTATGGCTGGTCAATGAGTGAATTGGTGTTTTTCTGATTTGTTTTTACCTCCAATTCACTTCTTGACCAGCCTTACTTTACACACCAATAAACCCCACATAAAGCCACCTATCACGACCGTATTGGTAACCTCTGGAAAGCTTGTACTACCACATTTCCAAAAAGTCTAAAAACACCTCAAATCGACCTCGTTTGCTACCTCAAATATCGACTTAAAGTCACCTTATTACAAGTAGTTAAACTCTTGCCAAAATGTCGTGTTTTACAACAAAAAAAAAATTATTAAAGGTTGTGTTTTACAAACTTTTTTTTAAAGGCAGTGTTTGGAAAAAAAAGTTTTTTAAAGGTTGTGTTTGACAAAAAAAACTTGTTTAAAAAGTGCATTACTCCTGCTTAAAACAATTAGTATAATTATAAGTTAAAAACTTATCATATTTATTGTTTCGATTTTTCTAATGTGTGTCCTTAAGGCACATGTTAGAAAAACCGTTGAACCAATTAGACCATCATCTGATGCAGAACAACAATTCATTCATTGATTTCAAGAACGATTAAACTTGGCATAATTCTTGGGCCGTTGTGTTTTGCAAGGACAAAATGAAGGAGAGCAACTCATCATTCGTTTGGTTTAGATTATGATTCAGCAAAAGCGACATAGCTGACAAAACTAGCGATTAAGGTAATTGACCATAAACTCTAAAATTACAAGTCTTTAATAGTATACAGGTCCTTCACGCTAAGAAAATGTCAAACTTCCGATCCTTGTATCTCTGACTTACAAAAGTCGCAATGACAGCAAAGGCTTCAAAGTTAAGTACAACATAATCATATACATTCCATAGCAGCTACGGAAAGTATATGCAAAAGACAATCGAGCTCTCGGGAATACAATTCCCACTCCAACGTTGAGTGTTGATCTAGATTCTAGGCAAAATAAGCTTTGGTTTTTATCGGTTTCCATTTTGCTAGCGATGACAGGACAGGGGCGGGGCTGGTTCAAGCCCACAAGTTGCCTCCAGCACCATCCACAATTCCTGAACCAGCAAGCCTTTTGCCAATAAGGTCCCTCAACTCGATTTCACCTGGAAATCTCTGCTCCCTCAACTTCGAAAATATCTACAACAGCCATAGTAAACATAATTCATAGAGTAAGAACACTGTCCAGAATACCTAACTGCCGACCAAGAATCCCAAAGAATATATGCAGTTGATAAGCAAAAGTTCATAAAACAAGAAGCAGAAAACATAGTAACACAAAGCTTAAAAGTTACAAGCTGCAATGGCATTATAATCCGAGAATTTAGGGTCACAAAACAAGGTCATAAGATACTCCCTCCATTTTCCTTATCTTCTTCTGACTTTAAGGTCATAAGATACTGCCTCCATTTTCCTATTTAGGGTGGTGGTAGGTAGTTAGAGATCGTTGTGGGCGGTCGGACATCACGTTGGTGATTGTAGGGTACAAGGTGGTGGGTTAGGTGATGAATATTGACGAACTGCGGACATGAATTACAAAAATAACTTACTTGTTCCCCATCAAAAGACACTTCAAAAGCACCAGAACTTTGAAGGGAAGACTGGATAAAATTCCCAAAAAGCCAGGTTGCAGAAATGGTCCCGAATCTGTTAGCTCGTAAAGTGTAATACCATGGAGGAGGAGAAATTCCCAATCTAGGAAAGATCTGATCTCCAGCCATAATAGCGGCAAAAACTCCCACCTGAACGACAGGTACTAGTTTGCTCAAGATGCGTTTTGGAGGTGAAGGTGGATAATTTGCAAGAGCAACATGAATTCCAGGGAATTGTGTCTCAAGCATATTCTTCATCGTCACGGCAGTACCCCTAATTTATCCAAGAAAATCAAATGTAAGGGTTCCTTGTAGAAAACAAGCTTAAAATCTTGGAACACAAAAACATCACCCAAGTGCCTCTTCAGCCTATGACGGGGCAGAACATTAAGCATATAAATGATCAATGTGCGAACCATTAACCATACATGATACATCAAAAGTTTAACAAGTCACCTTGTCCTAAATGCAGTGTAAATTTTTGAAGAAAGCAGAGTAAATTTCTGAAGAATTGTAACAATATTAATTCGCTCAACTCTTGAAAGGCTGAAAGAGCCGTCTACTATTCTGCTAAGGCCCGGGCTGGCAATAAAGTTCTTCTTTAGCTTACATCAACTTCAAAATCATCCTCACCGTGCATACTAAGAAAACTAATGAGCAACATACCATGTGTATGCACGCTAGTGGTACACAGCCAAATTGAAGCCTCAAATGGCACTATAAGACTATAAGTATAATACTAGCCTTTTAGTAACTGAGACATTCAAAAAGAGAAAGAAAAAAAAAAAAAAAAAAAAAAAAAAAAAAAAAAAAAAAAAAGGCACTACAACCTTCACATAAACTTCTTGGAAACCAGAATCAACCAAGTAAAAGAAGTCTTACACAAATGATTGGCTTCAAAAATTCATATAAAGCTCTTGGTTTGAGTGAAATTTTATGAAAGTAATAATATCACAACTGAAGAGTGGCCAGGTCCAGCAAATCATGTTACTTGACAAATCCTTGTACTAAGAAGCCTCATGATCCCAATTCCATCCTCTACACAAACCTCCTCACTCTTTCTCTACTACAACCAACGCTACTGTGGTCGGAAGGGTTGTTATTAGATCTAGGAAAACAAACCCAAACGAGGGAAAAAAAAAAACTGAAATATACAAATTGTCACTCATCGAAACCTCATTCCCGATTCCTGATTCAAAATGTCAAATAAGTAATCTAAACTACACCTGAACCCTCATTCCTGATTCAACCTGAATTAAATCGAGTAAAAAAGACACTCATTTCCTTGTAACGCCTTCTGGATGTCTGAGTTTGATCATTAATTCTTAATTTAACAAAATAATTTTAAATATGATATTAGTAATGACAAATATTATGAATTTTGACCCAAGTCATTGTCGAAGGCGGTTGAGGTTGTACGTGTTTGTCAGAGTAGAGAAAAATGATTATTACAGTTGAAATAGTAGTTATTGGGTATGTAGTGAAGAAAATGGACACGGTTTTACAATTTAAACTACGAGACAGTCTCTTAGTATAATCAGTCATGTTAATTTTAACAGATATATTGTTTGGGTGAATCACGGATAAAATAGAAGCATTTACTCAGAAATAACAAGCAAGTATAATTGATTCCATTTTGGTTTGTCCTAAAATCTATGCTACTTTGACGATTCATTTTGGTTGTGTGTTGCGTCTTTGAGTACTCGAAGCACACTAACCTTGAAGCATAAGAATTATATAAAGAAAGCTTCATGTTGAAGAAGAACATTTCTTTACAAGATGGTTTTACGAATTCAATTCTCACAAATTATTAGTATGAAATCAGCAAAGAGAGTTGACCACAACCTAGAAAAAGTTATGAATACAGAAATCTAATCTAGCCTACATAATCAAACAAAACATGTATAAAAATCAGATCTTTCCCAAAATCATCAAAAACTAAGATAAACCCATGAATACCAAATAATTGCATCATCTAAATAAATAAATAAATAAATAAAAAAGAGAGAGAATAAAAATAGGAGAATACTTGAAGGAACAAGAGGAGCAGAAATCGATGGTGACAGTATGACCATAACCAAGACCACCTCCGATCCCATTAGATTGCTGCCATGAAAACACATAAATTAACATTTCATAAAATACATATATTGAAATACAACAAGATAAATGATTTGGGGTTGGCCGACATGAATCATCCTATAGATAAAAAGGGAGAAGAAAGAAGAAACCTGGGTAGGGAAATCAGGGACAACAGAAGCAGGTATGTGGGGTTTAGGGTTAGGGTTATGGTGGTGATGGTGATTAGAGGAAGGTTTAGGAGGAGGAGGATTAGTGATGAAGAGATTAAGGATGTCAGTTGAGAACAAGAAGAGTGGTAATCCAACCAGCAGCAGCTGCATTCTATCCATACCTCCCTATGGAAACTACACTTGTTTGATCAATATCTCAACTCTCAAGATTATCAACACCACCAAAATTTGATTATCAATTTCTGAAAGGCTAGATGATGATCGTCGATTGTCGATTGTCGATTGTCGATGTTGTATGTATCCTTCTCTCACCACCAAGTCAACTCGGTGTGTGTAAACTCCGGTCCGGTCTTTGGTCCAACCTTTTTTAGGATTTCGATTTTTGGTTCTGATTTTTTGTAATCCTGTCTGGGATTTTTGTTGATTTCAATTCTAATTTCGGTGCGGTTTTGGACTAATGTACAGCCCTAAAGTCAACTATTGAATATACATGTCTAGTATTGTCTCCCTCTAAATGGATGGTATCCGTCTTATGACGGGTCGAATCAATATCGTAGTGCATCCATGTGGTTAAAACTAACCCGTATAGCAAAGATTAGTGTATGGAGCGAAAATGTGGGTAGGTTGGTAAGTGACAAGAATACAAGATGCAAAGATAAATGAATGTACAATGAAATATTAAAAAATTAAAAAATATTTACATAACCAAGTAAATTTGAAGAAATGCTTTTTAGGTATCGTTTGGTTGCCATAGGGACATTAAACTCCCATTAATCTTAAAAACACATGAATTGATCAATTCACGTGAATTGCTCAAAAAACGTTTGGTTGACATACGAGAATTATTCATATGAGAGTTTACAACTACCTAGAAGGAGCTAGGTAATTTCAATGAGTTTACAATGTATGGGAAAATTAAAATCTGTAATTTTGGACAACCAAACAACCTCATCTTTCCAATTCATGAAAATTTAGAATTCACCTATTTTTTAAAGGGGCAATTAAACCGCACCTATAGAACATCTCAACCTTAAAACAAATACTCAGCATCAAATATTTTTATTCACAATCACAACAAATCTTTCATTTTTTCATTTCCAATTCCAAGCTTTTCCTACTCCAAAATCCAAATATTCATCTTCTTCCGTAAATTTTCCATCTCTAACTTATTTAACTACGGAGTAGTGGAGTACTGTATAATTTTTCTCATTCTACTTCCCCATTTTTTTAGGTTTGTTTAAATCCTATTTATTAAAAGAACAACCATAGAGCTGATGTGTCAGCTTGTGGTTGAAAGTGCATTATTTTATTTTATTTTAAATAGTGACCCACCCATGTTCTCCATCCATCTTTTATATTTTTCAACTTATTTTTATATGTAAAATTAAAGAAGAAACAATCTTTTATAAAGTATGCAAAAAGCTTTCAGACAAGTTATTCTGATACTGTATGTTATTTGCCCATTAGTTAACTTTAATAAAATAATCATTAATAATATTTATTATTAGCTTGATTATGATATAATAATTTATACAATCAACAACAGGAAAAATACAATCTCTAAATTTAATATATAAAGTATTAAACTTAAAAAACGAAAATAAAAATAAATATTTAGAAATTTATAAATACAAATATAATAATTGATTTACAAATATGGTTTACTTATTTGCCAATTGCCATTACCTTAAAACAATCGGTCTAACCCAAACCCTAACAAAATTGCACGGTAGATAAATATATATAGAGTATATATGTGAACATGCGAGTACATGAAATTATTGAAAGTGAGATATGGTATGTGCAATTGCTTTATAGTACTTTAATTGAAAGAACATATTAATCAATTCACTAGCTAACAATATGAGGAAAACTTTTTGCACTGAAGTAAAATAATACTCCCTCCTATTCTAAATAACCTTCCGTATTTTCTTTTCCGTCCATTCACAATACCTTTCCTATTTCTATTTTGGGAAGTGTTTGTGTGGTCCAAATTTAATTGTATGGTGGGGTAGTGTGTTTGTGTGGTCCAAATTTAATTGTATGGTGGGGTAGTGTGTTTGTGTGGTCTAAATTTAATTATATGGCGGAGTAGTGTGTTTCCTTAATCTTTGTGTCAAAATGAAAGGGGAAGGTTATCTAGAATAGGAGGGGGTATATGGGGAAGAAAATGATGAATATGGCTTAATGATGATAAAGAGTGAAGGAAAAAAGGGTAAGGCTAAAGTTAAAGTTAACAAGGGTGAGGGAATGAGAGGGTGAGGGACGACGGTGAGTAGGGGTGTTCACCGGTCCAAAATCGGATCGGACCGAACCGGACCGGATGAACCCGCGGACCGGATAACCACATATCCCAAGACCGTGGACCGGACCGGTTAGAAGGGGACCCGGACTGGACCGGACCGGAACCCTTTAGGTCCGGTTTTTTCCGGGTTTGGACCGGACCGGTACTAATTTATAAGGCAAATTTATATTTATTTTTTAATGTGGACCGGACTGGACCGGACCGGAGACCGGTCACCATATTTTTTGGGACCCGGAGACCGGACCGGTATGTATCCGGTCTAGACCGGACCGGACCGGACGGTCCGGGTCGGTCCGGTTTGCCGGTCCGGACCACTTTTTGTTCACCCCTAACGGTGAGAGTGAAGATGAGGGCGTAGGGGATGAGTGAGTGGTAAATTTGTGTTTTTTGGTTATTTATAAGCTAGGTCGAATAGGGTTTGCAATGGGTAAAGATCTGAAAAATCTGGTCGATTGTTTAAGTGACATTCACTTTACTAGTCTATTTAATTTACGAGAATGCATATATATAGTTATGTCAAATGGGTCGGCTCCAGGATTGGGTTATACGGGTTGGGTTAAGATATGGGTCGGGTCGTATAGGGTTCGGGTCAAAAACAGGTCACAGGTCGGTTAGGGTCAAAAAATAGTTTATGGGTATGCTCATGCAAAAAAACGGTCTTTTTTATATTCGATCTTAAAAAAACGTGGGTCAAATACTATTTTTTGCATAAGATTCATCTTTTACAATTCTTAATGTTCTAATAAAACTGTTGATTTACCTTTAATTCAATGGGTCAACTCATTTGGGTCGGGTTTCAACCCTAAAATAACGGGGCCATTTCATGTAAAACTATAAAAACATAAACATTATCGAATGAGATTAAATATACGGTGTAAAACTAAGTGAAATTAAAAACTTGGATTAAATAAATATAGGGATATTCTAAATGGTATCCCTCAATTTTTTACTTTCTACATGGTACCCCTACACTTTTTAAAACATACATGGTACCCCTAATTGTTGTCATTATCACTCAGTGTACCCCTAAACTTTATTTTCCGTCAATTAAATTCAGTTTTAAGCGTTAAGTGATGACTTGGACGCGTAACCAAGCTTGTCATTTATTATCTCATGACATAAGGACTCTATTAGGCTCAATATCCATCTCGATCCTAATATTTATTGATATATATGTCGACTAAATGGGCTAAAAAACTTTTGACGGAAAATTTATTGATTCCCTACCAAATTATCACGTCCAAAGATGGATATTGAGCCTAATAGAGTCCTTATGTCATGTGATGATAAATGACAAGCTTGGTTATGTGGACGCGGGCCCACATGGGCGCTTGGGAAAACAAACGTTTGCATTTGTGGAGTCGCCACCAATTTATTGTGGAAAATTGGAAACCGTTCGAATATCTCGTGCCATGTCAAGACACAAAGTAGTGACATGAACACCAAGAACTCGTTACCCTTAGCATTCTATGTCTAGAATGACTCACGTGGATGCCAATGAACACGGATGTTCACAGAGATCTGGAGTAAGGGGTGAGGGTACGTATTAGGAAGCTCTTTTGATCGAACACCTAATCTCGCCCGCCTCGATAACGGCCTCTATTAATGATTAGGGAAATTATCTATACTCGATATATTGTCGATTATATGCATGCAATGCAACATTCAACGTTTTAATCCTAACATGTGAAGAATTAGACTAAGTCGGTTAACACGTAATTTAATCATACAATTAATGTCAAAGTAGGTTTTAGGTTGATTGCATGTGAAAGAAACATACAAGCAATACGATAAAAGAAATACAATAACAAATACAATAAAGAAAATTACAACAATTACATCGGTTTTAATGATTTATCTCGAAAATACTTTTAAAACGGATAATTTAAGAAAAAATAAATAAATAAATTAACGAACAGAAATTAAGGTCATAATACGACTAATAGTTAATTAAATACGTAATTAGCAAACTAAGTCAAGGCAACACGGGAGTTCAGAGACAGAAATCAACCAGGAACAGGCGCAGCAGAGCTGCGTCCCTTAGAAGAGGCGCAGCACTTGCTGCGTCCGTTCCTTGGCTCAGTTCTGGCCGTGAAGCCGGAATTGCAAGTCGTTAATGTTAATTGGGTGATTTAGTGATTGATTATGAATTATTGACTCGGATGAAAGTGATTAGCAGGTTATTTACATGCGATTAATGGTCATAAAAACAGTAAAGCATGGATAAAAACTAATTAGAATGAATTATTACAAGATTAATGAATTATTAATTACAAATTAACAAACTAATTGGGTTAAACGAATTAATGATGAATTAACAATGGTGGATATGATAAACAACAGATGTAAATATATCAAAGATGAACTCCAGAGACTCAATATGGGTAAATCGAATCTCTAAAACCCGAATCTGATTTAATGACGAAAATACGCAAATATTGGATTATAAGGGATTTAAGTCGGGATTTTGAAGGATGAATTAATTATGAAGAATTATTAATGATATGTCAGATTATTATACTTAAATCATTGTGTCAAAGAATCAAAGAACAAACGAAATAAAAGAGACGAATTGACAAAAGACGAAGGAAGAAGAAAGGAAGCAGGAACTGCGGCAGCCTCACGAAGAGGCGCAGCAGGTGTTGCGTCCGTTCGAAGAAGCGCAGCAGTTGCTACGTCCTTTCTTGACGGTCATCTTCTAGTAATTCGTAAAAAAAGGATTTAAAGCATGGTTTTATAAATCGGTTTTAGAAATACTTTCGGCATAAACCTTACATTATGATTACAATAAACAAAGTACAATAATTAAAAGAAGGATTTACACCCCAGACTTATATGTTTGACGAAACGAGATGAACTAAGCATACGTTTAGTGATGCTCGACTCGAATGTAGACGAAAGTGCCCTCGTAAGAGGAAAATAAACAAAGTTGATTAAAGTTGATTATGGTGGAGTTGGTCAAATTGGTCGGTCATGCAAAACAGAGGCTGGTACTCAGAAAGATCCGAGCTTACGTGGCCGAAAGTTCAAGCACGTAGACGCCAAAAAGTAAGAACGTGGTCTAGAATGCAAATGGAGAAGAGAAGGGCGGACACTCGCGTGAGAAATATGTGAGACCGAAGGTCTCTATTTATACTAATCACACGGAGGAAATTAGGGTTATCGGAGAAACCTTTACCTTTCTTCTTACCCTCTGAACCACGCCCGCCTTTCCCAGTCAAAGGTGCTTGGACTTGAGAAGATTTGCCGGCATTATCATTGTCAACAGTACCACGAGTAAACAAGGCCGTAGCAGAACCAGTTGCTTATTGTTTTGCGAGGTCGGCTTCTTCGAGAGTCAACATGGAGCGAGCACGAAAGAAGGTGGGAAAGGGGTTGGCTTGACGAATAATCGTCCCAACACTGTGATACGCTGGAGATAAACCCGAAACCAATTGGAGCACTAATCGGCTATTGCTAACAGGAGAGCCGACATTCTTCAATTGGTCTGCCAAGGACTTAAGTCGTTGGCAATAGGCCGAGACGGAGGAGAAATCGGCCATCTCAATATAAGAGAATTCTTGTTCCAAGGTCACAGCCCGGGAAGTTTTATTATCATTGAAAATATCGGCGAGGCGATTCCAAGCATCCATGGCAGTCGAATCAGCCTCGACGATAGTTTCCAGGAGTTCGGTTGTGACGGTGGAATAGATCCAATGAAGGACCGTCGCGTCTAGGGTTTCCCACATCTCTTGTTCATCATCCGTCGAAGGTTTCGGGACAGCAACTTTCGGCCGGATGATGTGGTGGAGAACACGGTTGGACTTGGCGTGATTGGTGAACAAGGCGACCCAAAGAGGTTATTGATCATTGTTCGTGCCGAGTTTGACAGGGATATGATTTGCGACATTGTTAACCGCAAGAGCCGGGTGAAAAGTCGACTTTGCATCGGGAGCCATTGGTGACGTGAGGTCTGATGGTGGACGTGAGGTCAGAGGAGAAGAAGGAGAAAATTGAGTGGAAGTGAGTGATTGATCGACATATATATTGACTGATTCTATCAATTTCCATTGGAATGGAGATGTTTAAAGAAAGAGGCTTCCATTAGGCATATACTCGTACACCATTATAGGTATGGAAGTCTCAAGACAGTATTTTAAGCTGCTTTGATCCTGTGTTTTGCCCTCTGCTAAGACTCTAAGAGCAGTATGCTTTTCAAGGAAAATGCATCCATTTTCAATGAAGTATTCATCCCTGGAGTCCAATTTTGGCTCTATGCTAAACTTCTTACTTTGTGTTTGACCCATCATTAAGATATCCAAGTTGGTATGGATTTTGCCAAAGTAATATGTATTCAAAGTGATAATGCTTTAGTATGTGGATATGAATGAGTCAATAATGTAATGCTTTGAGAAAGGTTGTACATGTTTGACTACTTGGCACAGTCCAAAGTTAAGGCATGAACAACTGCGAAAATCAATACCCTTTGATAAATAAAAGACGATTTTATAACACGGGTATGAGAAAATTGTCAGCGTTCTGTAGTAGGATCTAATAATCATCATGTTTCAGAAAAACTGAAGGAAAAGTTGATTAACCAAACGAAATTAGATAGATGCAGTCAAAGAAACGGTAATAAGAGTATTATACTAGGCTTTACTTTCAGTTCTGTGGTTCCCCTGATCTTGGATCAACCACAGCTCTTCAACAACGCCCATCATGCTCGGTCGTTCCACCCCTTTTTTCGCCACACATTTCAAGGCAAGTCGCATAAACCTTTGGATCTCATCAATATTAACTTCCTCAATGAGAATCGTGTCTATCATGGCCTTAAAACCATGTTTGCTCACATTCAGAACAAACTCATCGACCAAATCATTCCCACACTGAGCCATTTCAACGGGATCCCTCGAAGTTATTAACTCCAACGTCAAAACTCCAAAGCTATAGACATCACATTTCTCTGTAACCTCTTGAGTTTCAATGTATTCCGGGTCAATGTATCCCAGAGTCCCATGAACTGCCCATCTTTGTTCCTTCTTCCCGGGAGTAATCACCACCGAGTGGCCAATGTTAGCTAGCTTAGCATGGTACGACGAGTCGAGTAATATCCCAAATGACATAACATCCCTATGAACCACTGGCTTTGACAAGGCGTTATGCATACAAGAGAGTGCATAGGCAACATCAATTGCTACCCTCAAACGACCTCTCCAATTCAATAGATTTTGATGTGCCATGTCCCCATGTAAATATCGGTGAAGGTTTTTATTTGGATAAAATTCACACCATCATTGGCACACAAGTCTCGAGACAACAACCATAGATCTTAACCATATTGTTATGGCATATCACCATTCCAATGGATACATCAGTCAAGAACAAATTAACAAATTCAGGATTTGGGTCGGGTTTTGAAGAGGTTTTGATTGCTACCACCTTGTCATCAAGTATGCCCTTGTAGAAAGTTCCACCGCGAAAACTACCAACAATTAGACCAGGATCATAGTTGTTTGTAGCCTTGTCGATTTCGCTCTTGGACAAAATTTTCCGCTGTTCTACTCCTATGTCTTTGCCTTGGCTCAAAGCAATTTGTTTTTCCAACAAGATACCGCCATTTTCGATAAAGTACTCCTTGGATTTGAACTTGTGCACTACCTTGCTATTCTTATTATTTGATTTAGTTTGATCCATAAGAAAAAGGAACTTTCCTGACATACCCAAATTCATGTTAATACCTTAGGAAACAGAAAGATTGCTTATACTTACTGCAAAAAAATAGAGAAGATTGACAAGAGTTTTTCGATGAAAATTTGACATTTGATACAATGTATATGAAGACAAATGAGTTTGAAGCTCTTATTGCCATTGTAATATGTTCATTTTTCTAAAATTGCCATTGAGAAAAAATAATTTCTATAATTGCCACTATATAATGCATTTGACTCAATTGATTGCCACTAAACAACCTCTTACCTAGCTAACCGGTAAACAAAGTCTAACCTTGGAGAACTGTGACCATAAAATAATGCTCCTTAAAAACTACATACTCCAACTACAACAAAACTTCTGTATTTCCTTCGATTAATTGATTCTACCGGCTACTATTATCTTTGCATTTCTTTATGCAATTGATTTGAGAATAATTCGTTGTTGAAGATTTGTATTCTTATGAAGGTGATGAGGAATTAGTACAAGGGAAGCAAAATTTAACTAATAGATAGAGGGAGATGAAGATTGTTGGTGATACTTTAAGAAGTGAGAAATTGATGAGTCATGTGACTAGGAGTAATACACACAATTCTATTGATGACGGTTAGACGGCGTGGGAATAAACCAACAAAATGACAAGTCTGATTATGATTATGGAGTTTTCAACGGCCTAAACGATATAGTATAAAATAATGATCGACTCTAAATGATGCTCCCTCCATCTCATTAAATATGTAATAGAATGATGCATAGACTCGGACTACTGGTATAAACAAAGGTTTTAATTCTAGCCAAAATTTGAAGGTATTACAGACAACCCGTGTTCGAGCCTCATAAGAAGCATTTTTTATTTTTCTTCACATCATTTTTTTTTACCATATCATGGGGCTGATGGGCTTCGTTGAGAGGCATTTGTATTTAGTCATTTACTTGCAATTGAGTTTTTTTGTTAATTCATTCAATAATTACGCAAAAACAAATCTTTTTCTCAAATTGAAAAAAAAAATTATTACAAAAAGTTTGTGTTCATCCGTGTTTATTTAATCGAGGAAATGTTAAAAAAAAAATCCGCTACCCCGTATATAAAATTTTGGCTTCGCCCCTGGACTCGGTATTCAGACGACTGTTGTATTGGATTCGATCTCATTGTCCAGTGCGGTCAGGCCACTGCTAGCGGCGCTAGCTTTCACCTCTAAAATCCCAGGACCGTTGTCATAAAGAGATTAAAAATTGCATGCATTCTACTTGTTTGGGTTTATTGATCGATGAAGGAATGAATGCAATGCATAATCGCACTTGTGTGACCTGTTATTATAGCATTGACGTCAATTATAACAGATTAGAGCCTATGTCATTCCCTTTTTTTACATGTACTTCTCCTATACTGTGGATTTCTTACCGCAAATTCATGTAAAGCCTTTAAGTTTCTCTTGAAAGGGAACCTTTCTTGCCTAGTAGACTGAACGAATCTCCCATCCTTTTTGGCAAATCGGTTTATTATTGATACTATATTAATAGTGTTGATCTCAAATAACTAAAAATCTAAATGGCAAGGTGAGAGCAACCGGCAATTGTAGGTCAAGTAAGTAAGGATTGGCAATTAAAATAGTAATGTATATTCTAGGGTGGCACTAGTAGAAAAAAAAGTTTTATAATGGCAATATTAAAAAATAAGAAGTTCTATAATGGCATTGAATGTATTTTCCTCGAAGACAAATAGACAATAAGCAATTGCCTTCCCTTCTTTATTTGTTTTGTTTGGCTATGCAATAAAAAGAACAGTCAATGATAGAGTCACATTGATTTAACTACCCAACTAAGATGGTCCAGCTGCTTTTGACGTGACTCGAACTCGGACTTTGACTTTGAATAAAAAAATATTCATGAACCTGATAGAAAATGTTTATGTTTAATACGAAGTATTTAATTGTGTAAACTGAATTCACAGCATTGATTGTTTGAGCAAGAATTTAGAAGATGAATAGACATGGTAACGAGAAAAAGGATTACGCATCTGAGGTAGTACCCCAAACCTTGTAGTTTTTGAACATATACACATTTTTTCTGAGCATATTACCATTTATAAATATAGTTTTTGAGCAATATTATATTTTTTTAGTGTAATGTTATAGTAAATGTGCTCAAAAACTTTATACTAAAGCAGAACTCAAAAACTTTAAAATAAAACTCGGAAAATAAACAATAAGAGGTACTACCTCAGATGTATAGTCTATGAACTGCATGGTAACTGGAACCGGGACTCACATTCGTATTTTTGTCATGGGTTATGATAAATACAACCCAATGGGTTGTATTTAAGAAACTAAAAAAGGAAATAAACATTTAATATTTGCATTAATTGCATGGACTTATGTGTAATTTGTTCTTTAATTTCTAAATTAATACCAAATTTGAAAGGGTATTAAATGCTTAAATACAACCCATTGGGTTGTATATAGCATTTCCTTTTTGTTATACCAAGTTTATTTGAGCGAGTTAAGCAAGAAAATGTTGACAACCTACCTAAAAGAGAGGAATCAGTAAATATGAAACATTGAATTGGAAATTGATAGCGAGCAAACAGTATCAGGTTTCGTTCTGGCCAGAGGTTTATATACGGGCGTATCACACAAATGCGGTTAAAAATGAAGTTTGCAACATCTGCCTATTTTACGTCGGAAGAAAACATATCGCTTAGTATTCGTGCAAAGGTGATATAAGCTCAATGACTCGAAATTTTTTTGCAAGTACAAAAGGTGCATAAAATTACTGCAAATCTTAAGTGATTGAAACGTGCGACTAACAAAGTGCATAATCCGGAATTACAACCCTGTAAGCCTACTTAAGTACCTATAACATGAAGTGGCTGTTGACATAACTAGGGAAGTTCTTCATCCAGAGCTGCTGATGTTGAGTAATTGATGGTGCAAAACATTAAGAAAACGAAGAGAGCTAGAAATTTGCATCGGCCAACTGAAGTTGAAGAACATTTGGTGTTTACACAAATTCTCATTTGAATGGAGAGAGTAGCAAGCAGACGAGCACAAGGAAAGATGACTGCCATAGAGCTCAGCGACAGACTTTGTACAGCATAAATTGCAAATGTTAACGAACTACAATGTTTTTAAGAAAACGAGCAGCATATAGAAGTCATAGGACTATAGGAGTAGTACTTAAACATTTCCTGCACAAGGTAATTGACAAAATATGGAAAGACGATTTCGACATAAAGGTTAAGAACACATTCATCACCAAAGCAAAAGAAACCCAAAGGTAGAATCCCCATCAAAAAGATCTGACAATACCTATCAGGGATTCACATGCAGGGACTAGGGAGTAGTCGAATATGGCTACTCATAAGCTGCAGTTCATGATTGGTAGCTGACAGTTTGGCATACTTGCCGCGGAATTCTATCACACATTTGGAAGAAATTAGTGAGCATAAACTCAGATCCATGCAAACCACCATTTCATCAAGCATATATTTTTGTTTGTCTTCAGATTGACGTGAATGGGGAAGAACATTAAAAGTAAGGGTCTTCAACGGTGGGGCATTAATTAGCAAGTATTCGGCCAGCTTCTTCAAATTCTTGCGATTTTTAACATTATACATTATTACTTGAATCTTGTTGACATGCCGAAGCAGACTAGGAGACGGGGATTCAAACGGGAATGCATCCAGGCCATCAGCTCCAGGACTCAGCTGCAACTTGAGTTCCGTCAGGTTGCGAAAAACAAAGGAATTACCTTGATCATCTTTGAAAAACTCAAACATAGAAATTGTGAGAGCAAGAATGTGAAGCACTCTAACAGTCGAAATCACTGGAATAAGCGGCAACACCAGGGATTGACTAGCAGTAATAATAGAGGCCTCACGAAGCGCAACAGGCTTATTGAGAAACGAACAATTCAAATTAAAAGCATACAGGCCGAAGAAATCCAAATTAGGCGCATCAATCACAACAGTAACATTCTCAGACGCCGCAAACAAAAACAATTGCAACGCTTTTAGCTGGCAGACGATATATCAATAACGACGACATCATTCTTGTCCACCTTGCTACGCCAATTTCTTGCAGCGCTCAAGGACAAATCCTCGAGTAAAGGACAAGACCTAACTAGTTTGGAAATAAAACCACATTCGGAAGCACTTAAACTCAACCTCAATTTTTTCAAATTAGGAAGTTGAGTATGATGAGGCAAGTCATAATGAAAGCGACAAGGAGGGAAACTGAGGCAAACCAGGGAATGAGTTTGAAAAATGCAATGCGGCATGGTGAAAGGCGAAGCGGCACTACTAGAGTCGGTGCGGGACTCAATATAGATGTTAATATTTTGGATATTTCGAGCGGAAAGGTGGCAGAACCAGGATTCCAAGTGCTGATGGGTATGGAACGGGGCGTGAAGGGAGAAAGTATGGAGACACGGAGAGGTGAGACGGGTGAGGAGATGGTCAACAATGGGGTAGAATTGGGGAGAGTTTTGCGGAAATTTACGGAAGTCGAGGTGGAGAAAGGTGAGGTTGGTCCATAAAGATCGCCAGCGATTTGACAAAACGGAGGTTGATACGGCAGTTTTAGTGGGGAGGAGACTGATTATTTCGATGATTATGGCGTCTGGCAGGGCGGATAGTCTATCCAAGGATGGTGGGGACGCCGGCGGTGACGGTGGCTACTCAACTTCTGCTTTCTCATCTTTGCTGGTCTTTTGTTTCTTGTATTTTCGACCCATTTTTAATGGATTCCGCTACACTCTTGTAACTTGTAACACCGTTTTTAAATGGTGGGAGCATTTGCAAATGCCACAGGTTCTTGGTTGTCTAGTTGGAATTTTTTTTTTGGAATAAAAATTAGTCTTAAATTTGCGTAAAGTTATGCGGGTATATCAATTTAAATGTTAGTTTTTTTTTTAAAGTGTAAATAATATGATTATTTATTGTCTCGTGATTGATTTAAGATTTTAAATTTGGGCTAATAGTTTATCATTATATATATAAAAGAATCTTGTAATTTTGCTGATGTGGCGCAACCAGAATTCAGAAAAGCCCTCTAGAAGCCCTCTCCTTCACTCTCACAATCAGAGTCTTTCTCAGCCAATCAAAACAACCCCATTGCCATGTCAACCGTGTTAAATTATTATCTTTTGAACCCAAATAGTCTATAATTTTTTTATCTCTATGCTCCCAAGTCGACAGACTACTCAAAGTACAATTTTCCAGAAGCATGCTTGAGAATTAAAAAAAAACTCTCAAACTTCCACCCATCATCTCACCATCATTATCTCGACTTAATCAATTCTCTCCCAAAAAAAAAAAAACAAACTTTCAATTCATCTTTCAGATCCCCAATTCTCTCCCTTTGTTACCCTCATCCCTGATTCTCTCCATCGGATTTTGTTTCCCTTTGTTACCCTCTTCCCTCTACACACAGATACAAAGATCGCGATGTAGGAAACCCTAAATTGAAACGTAAATATGTAACAAAAATTCACAAAGGAGAAGGAATAACCTAAATCGGATTTGGAGGAGAAATTGACGGCGAAATCGACGATGTATTTTCCGAAATCGTCTAAAATACGGCCGATTTTCAGGGAGTAATGTGTGTGATATAATAAAAATCCTCAAAAAAATCCTCAAAAAATCCTCGATCTCCGTCCCGCTGCTTTTAGGATCCTTTCCTCCACCTTTGCAATACCACAATCCTCTCTCTCTTTAATCCTTCCACCAACAAGTTATACGAAAAGAAGAACATCGGTCCCGGCAGCGGGTTTTAGATCTGTTCTTATATATTTCAGTTTTAGAAGTGTAAAATCATTACTTCCGCAGTTCCACTGGAGATTTTAAATTGAAAACTTTGAATGTTGAGTTAGAAAACATGGGGTTTAATACTGTTTACTGTGATTCAACTACCCATGAATATAATTTCAAAACTCAAAATTTTATGTGTTGATGTGAAGGAAAAGAGGGGTAAGAGTTTGATAGTGCAAGCGGAAATGGTGAATAAAGGCTAATGGTGATTGACATTTGTGCAACCGGTCAATGCAAATACATTTCCATCACTGAGCCACAATTTTATTTTGAATATTCAAGGTTTGAGATTGAAAACTTTGAGTTTTAATTAATGTATATGAGTTTTAATTTCAAAGGTTTCATTTATACTCAAAATTGGGTCTAACAACTCAGAATTTTAATTTCAAAACAAACAACTTTGAATTTTTCAGTTCTTGCAACTTTCAATTTTGCAATTATAATAAAGAGTTGTGCTTTTAAGTAGGATTTTAGTTTAATAACAAGTACTTTTAGTATGACAATTTCAGCTTTTAAGATCCAAGTTTTTGCTTTTGTTTTATGGAGTATATGAATATTATGTTAAGACTGATAGTTTTAATTTGACAACTTATTGAATTAAGTTACGATGAAAATTTGTGTTTTGGGTGGAGCGGCGCTTAGCGATGTAAGATCGGCATTTATAGAATTATAGGTGAGCTAGATGGCAGAGTCATGGTAGAGTCATGATCGTCGATGAATGATCAAGGCATCAGTGTAGTGTCAAGTGTGAGGGTACGTCGTTGTTGAAGATGCCAGATTGCCAGTTACCCAGTAGTTTTTTTTAATTATTTGATTTTTTGGGCTTTTAGTTAACGGGCTGGTCTCATGGTATGAGACCGTCTTATATAACAATTTGTGTTTGATTTTTTTTCCACAAGGTGTAACATATTTACTCGCACTATTGAATTTCAGGCAATGACGGATTTGTGATTTAGGAATTCCAGTGTGAGGTAATTCCATGATGCCCTTCTCTAACTCTCATTATGATTTTGGTTATTCTGTGAGGAAATAATGCTTTGTGTTTCATATCATGTACCAAAGTTGTGTGGTGGACTGTGGTACATTATAGGAATAGATTTTCAAAAGAATGTTACTGAAACAATGCACCATTCTCCTACTTTCTTCTCTCTTTAAAGCAATATAGAACAGTATCTTGAATACCCGTCTTTACTTTTACGAAGATGATTAGTTTTATGTCTCACAATTTGATCTAAGATTTATCTAAAGGATGTTTTTTGGGTTTCTGTTTGTTCCTCATAATGTTGGTGTTTTACTAAAAGGGTAAATGAAATTAGATAAATTTTTCACATCAAGCTGGTCTCTTTTTGAGGATTATTGAAATTGTGAACTCGGTTAGTTATAAAAAATTAGGGATTTTTTAAATGAATTGCAATGGTGAAAGTGTTAAAAATACGCCTCTTTTAGTAGCCATAAGCCTGAAAGAGAGGAATTTGAAGAAAGTGGGTTGTGTAAAGAGGACAGTGTTGTTGACTCACATAGACTGTTGCCACCTAGAAATATGCTTGCTAAAGTTGTTGGGTTTCAAGTAACTTATTTATACATTTCTCTGTGTATTACGTATTGCTTTCCCTTGATAATTTTGTCTTTGAAATTCTGTTTTATTGCAGTTTTACTGTATTACATTTTGCATTTCCCAAGTATACAAAATTCTCTCTTCTGAACTACTACTCTTTGTGATTATTAGTTTTATTATGTTGCTCCATTGCCATTATGTGAATGTTATTTATGTATTTCAAACGTTTTAAGTGTTAAACCAATGGTGTGAATGTTATGCATCGATCTTCCTTTGGTTGTTAACAATCCTTCAAAGTATGAGTATACTTATAAGAGTTGTTCTTGATTGGTGGCAGCAGAAATGGATATAAGACAAATTTCAACTTGCTGATCACTAAAGAGAATACGACCAAGTTCACAAATGTTGTAATGAGTCATTTTTTTCAATTGTTTTCGGAAATATGGTTCTAAATTCACTTGAACAAATTTGAGACATATGAGCAGTTGGCTGTATTAAAGTTTTTTCCCGACGATTATTCAGTTTCTTAAAGATTTGGCTTGATTTCAGTCATTACTGCTATATTTTCAGTGCTGTATATTGGTTTCATTTTGTTTGGTAATTTCTCATTTTTATGCTACTATATGCCTATATGGGTTAGTCTTATAATTGTCTTCAGACATTTCATTTCTGTTTATGTATTTATTTCTTATTTAATTACTACTTTTGTGGCGCATATGATATTGAATTCGGATGAGAAGAAATACGGTGGTTACGGAGCCATCAACACTAATCAATATCCCCAAAGAAGTATTCGAAAGAGGTTTGTATTTTCTTAACTTCGGAAGTGTTCTGATTTAAGCTCTTTTTTCCAAACATCTTTGTGTCAAGCTCTCCAATTTTTCGTATGTGCTCATCCCTGTTTATGTAAGTGCATAATCTATGGTCTACATAACTCTGTACAGCTACCACCTAGCAAAGTTGCTCAGGTTTGTATTAATTTGTACTGTAACTAGCGTCGAGTGCCACTCCCTTGCCATAAAACTGAATTCTGTTGAGTAAACTTAAAATTACAGAATGATCTCATTTGAAGTGGTGCACAACCGTGCTAAAAAAAACAGCATTGTCTAGCATAGTAGCATTGTAAACTCTTTATGAGGTATTCAGTTACTACAACTAAGAAAATTAGTAATGTAGCATTAACATCTTAAATTCATCATAGTGCAGGCCTACAAATGTTGGCGGATACTTAGAATATGGCGGTTCCAAATGGGTCGTCTCTCACTTTGTGCCATAGTTGAGAGAGACTGGCAACTCTGCTTGAAGCAAGCCATCGTGTATATAATTGTCTTATGGATGGTGTACATAAATGGCTTCATGTTCATTTATACCTTGAAATTTGGAAAGATGAAATTTTTTTATTATTTGGAAAGAGTTTGTTAAATTATCCTATTACCTAAGCCATATACTACTTAAGTTTTCATTTTTTTTTATCAATCTATAAGACTCATTCTAATAGTCTCATTCTAAATGTTAGAGAGTAACACGAAGTAGGGTTTGGAGCTATCATATTTATTCGGATTACGTAGTAGCATTATCGCTCGCGGATCGAGTATGAGCATCATTCATATATAAATATATTAATGAAATAAAAAAAAAAAATTTAAGGTTGAGTCGAAAACGATGAAGTATATGATAAAATACAAAGAGTTGGTGCTAACGCGTTTGAAAGATGGAAAAGAAATACTTCGTAAAAGTAACAATAACACCAACTAGGTTTCCGAATTTAACAATAATAACATTTATTTTATAAATTTAGTAAGTGAATTTAATTTTCAAAAATTAAAACCAATCCCGTGAATTTTCACGGGTGTTACACTAGTATGCAATTAAAATAATAGAAAATGAGTTGTAAAATAATAATTAAAAAAAAAAAAACATTCTTCGTTAAAGATATACAAACACAATTAACATATTTAATTCAGTAATTGTATTGAATAATTATGCGAAATATCCCCCATATTAATCTTATCTTTGCTAACCCTAATTGAGCTTTAAGTACCCTCTATTATAGAAGCTATGAAATACATGACGACGTGGTTACGATAATGCTTACATTAAAGTATACCGGATATACTTAGACGTGTCAAACTTTGAGTCTACCCGTAGTGTAATACCCGCAATTTTATCTTAAAGGGTAATTTGTTAAAACTTCTATTTTATTGGGTAAATTATTTTAACCGCTAATTTAATACTAGTTATCTTT
Organism: Silene latifolia; assembly: GCF_048544455.1. Classification (NCBI taxonomy): domain Eukaryota; kingdom Viridiplantae; phylum Streptophyta; class Magnoliopsida; order Caryophyllales; family Caryophyllaceae; genus Silene; species Silene latifolia. The sequence goes on from NC_133531.1 coordinate 104,650,617, forward strand.
ATTTTTATGGGAAATTTATTTTTAACGTGGTTGGCTTAAATCCAATGTCGTTTTTGTTTAGTTTTTTTTTTTTTTTTTTTTTTTTTTTTTTTTTTTAACGGGAACAGAGTTACCGTTGAACAATCTAACTAAGGGGTTGTTTAGTTACCATCAGTGGTTTTAAATTTCCATGAATTCCAAAAAAAAAAACATGAATAGGACAACTCATGTTAATGGAATTCATGTAGGAGTTCCTATTACCTAGGGGATTAGGACGTTAGGTGACAGGCTAATCGTATACCTACCAAAGATAATTAACTGATCTCTAACTAATATAGCTAGAGAAGTCAGGATCATATTCACAGGGAGACTAAAATGTGTTCTACTTACTACCTAAAGTCTGTCTAGGCAACAATTCAAGGGTTGTTTTGTTTGTTTTGATAAATACGAGTAGTGAAGGAAAGAGAAATGAATCTAAGAAATGAGTCTAAATATAAGGAGAAATAACTAAGATTGTCGCAAAGGTAGGTAGTGAAAATGTCCTCTCGGATCGCTATTCGCCCTAGAATGCTTCTAGCTGGCTCTCGCAACTTATTAGGACACTCTATTGTTTGTAGCAGGTTTAACTCTCACCAGGCTTTTGATCTTAGGTCGGAGTTTACCAGATTAATTAACTACTCTAGTTACATGCATTTAACCAATTAACCAAAATTAATTGCTACAATTAACAATTCAAACACAATAATTAGGCCAGATTCTAATAATCTAATTAAAATCGTCTTACAACCATGGCTCCCCTAAATCCTAGCAATAGAATTTAGCTACGCATAATCAAATTTACGAAATTAACAATAAAAACGATACTTAAATTAAGCATGATGAAAGTACGAGAATAACAATTAAAAATAGGACAAAGAATAAAAAGAAATAATTAAATGAAGAGTAAAGGTTAATTGAATTACCGAATGAAAGGAGAAGGGTTACAAAAATTCAGATCCAAGAGTCAGACAAAAATAACGTAGCAAGACTTTTGAGCAGTGTATTCAAGATAACCTAATAAATTTTTCTGAGTCCCTCTTAAATAATAGGAAGAGTAAATTATTACTCAAGAACTAATGGGCCGAGATTAACAACTTAAAACAACTCATTCATAATAGAAAGCATTCGACCGACTAAAGGGACAGTCGATCGACCAAATAGCAGATCATCAAAGGTGAATATAGTCGATCGACTATGTAGCCTGTTGATCGACCAAACAACATAGCAACAAGCCAACAACATCCTTCTTCACTTCAGCATGCCCCCTCTCGTTTTCACGTATCTCAAGGCGATGGTTCCAGAGCTCAACTCTACAGGCATCTAGAATGCAACTCCAGGGACGGATTTCGGCTCATTTTCACTCACGTGGGCGTGCTTATGCCGTGACGTGCTAAATGGGCCATGTGTTATAACGGATGTAAGAAAGACAGATAAATAGGTGAAAAAGGACAACAGGTTTATGTGGTTCACTAACAAATTGTTAGCTATGTCCACCGGCAGAGGGAAGAATATTATTGATTTTGAGGATTATGGATTTCGGAGTATACTCGCCAGAGTATTCAGATTTCAGACGACTCAAATATTCACTACTACAAATCCAGGCAACTACAACGCCCCTTTAACAACGATTATTCACGAAAATCACAATAGACGTTGTAGAATGTATGGCGCGAATTTTACTAAAATAAATTACAACGGGTATGGTTATAAAAACCGTTGTTATTAGTTTTAACAACGGGTCACACATGCATAACCGTTGTTAATAATTTGGCGCAAAATTGGCGCAAAGTTAGTGAAAAGTAATCACAACGGTTATTTTTGAAACCCGTTATTAAAACTTATTTAACAACGGGTGTTTTTTACAACCGTTGTTAAAACATATTTCACAACGGTTGTTGTTTAATAACCGTTGTCAATACCTTCCATACTATAAACCACACAAACACAAGTCTGCTGTAGCCACAAAACACAACCCTTAATACACAAACACAAACACAGCAGACAAACGAACACAAAACACACACTCTCTTTCTCTTTTTCTCTCTTTCTCTCTTTCTCTCTTTCTCATCGTCGCTTTATCTTCTCGCCAATCCTTTGTTGATTTCATCGTCTATTACGTTCTGTATTTATCAGGTAAATATCGCCGTCACTGTTAGTTTCATCGTCATTATTTTCTTTTTCTATTTATTTCTTTTGCATGTATGTGTTTTTATCGACCATTATGTTATTTGTTTAAGTATTGTTCGCATAATTAGTTAGTAAAACAATGAAGAAGCAAGATGAAGAAGTAAGATAAACATAATTAATATATATATATATTTATAAATATATAAATTAAAAAAAAAATTACATATGTAAAAATGCAATTCTTATATTTTCATAGAGGATCTTATTCTGCTCTATCGTATCCGTCCTCTCCTCCTTGGCTATTTGGAGGTTCCGTTCGTGATTGCTATATCGTCATATAGCCGCAATCGCTTTCTTTGCTCCGTCAAGCCATCTTCTTTGGCGTGCTTGATGCGGGATCGAGCATCCAAGATAGCTCTGAAACTTTCCTCAATATGGAGGAACCGGCGGATGAAGTTGTTGTTGTTCTCGATCATGGTAAGAGTCTTAAGGATGAAATCATTCATTTTGTTGGAGTTTTTTGAGTTTGTTTTGAAAGATTAAGTAGAGTTTGTTTTAGCAGTTAGGGTTTGGAGATGAATATATTGAGATAATGGAAATGTTAGTTGAGATAATGCAATGTATTTATACTAAGCAATGTGTGAGTTGAGTTGCTTTTTAATTAATATATATGTTAGGAAGTTGTGCCATAATCATCATCATATCTCTCAATAATCTTTGCTTCAAATCTTATTACTAACCCTTCTCATTCCATATTATCCGTTCATATGTACAGTGATGTCAGTAATAATGCATGCATCGGAATTCTAACGGGCCGTAATTATGCATGCATCTAGTAATATTTAATTTAATTTAATTTTTATTTTTTAAGAACAAACAACAACGGTTATTTTCAAACAACCCGTTGTCTTTAGTTATAACAACGGTTTTGTATATTAAAACCCGTTGTTATAACTTTCCCCCCAAAATTGAGTCACACTTTCCACAACGGGTTTTTATACATAAAACCGTGGTTAATAGTTTTAACAACGGTTTCCTTAAGAAAACCAACCGTTGTTAAAACCTTCTACAACGGACGCTTTAACAACGTCCGCTTTTTTATATAACAACGGTTTTTGACCGTTGTTATAGCCTGTATCTGTAGTAGTGATTTGACAGATTTTTGAATGAATAAAACAGACGACCTATGAGAGTTTATATAGTAATACTCAACAATTTCCTAAACAGACAGTCAGACAAGGAAACTAAATAATAGTTTCCTAAACAGCTAAGGAAACTAAATCAGATGCGGAATTGAGAACAGATTCAAGGCATATTCTAATAAATCTCCACCCGGAGTTGAATGCTCTCACAATCAAACAGATGTACAAGATGCACCATAACAGTGCCAGATGTACCAGACACACTAAACTAGTGCCAGATGTTCTCTCCCTTCTGCCTCTGATATTGCCCACCACGGAGCAATCAGATACTCCTAACATTTAGCAAGTCCAAACAGTGCTGGAACTTGATATGAGGAACAGAAACAGAACCTGATAGCGTAGAACCTTAGAAACAATACAAGGTATCACGGTTAACACCTTTAATTTCAGAATCACATCCGAACCCTTGTAGACTTTCAGAACTCCACCTTCACCATGAAAATTGAAACCCTTACTGTCCAACACACTTAAAGATATCAGATTCTTTGTCATCAGCGGAACATGTCTAACATCATTTAATGTGCAGAATTTACCATCTTGTGTCCTTAGTTTAATTGAGCAAATTGCAACCGTCTTACAAACCGAACCGTTAGCCATAGAAATATCGCCACCATCTATCTGCTTGTAGGTTGTAAACCACTCTCGGCAAGGACATATGTGATAGGTAGTTCCCAAATCCAGAATCCACACATCACTAGGATGCATGTATTTATCAGCAACTAGAGCATAATCATCTTCAGAATTGGTATCTGCTATTGCAGCTACTATATCTGGTGCTTTGTCCTGTTTATTTTTCTTGGGACAATCAAATTTATAATGCCCCTTTTCTTTACAGTAGTTACAAATATCAGTAGGTTTAGGACCCTTAAAATCAGATGTACCAGAGGTACAACATAATTAGAAGAACCAGAATAAGACGGCTTCTTATACTTTTTCTTCCCGGAATTTCCATGTCCATAACCCCTGTTAGCTACTAAACTTGCGGCCTGATTATTTGTAACTGTACCAGCCGCCTTATGGCGCAATTCTCTGGTATGAAGAGACGATCTAACATCTTTTAGAGACGCAGTATCTTTACCAACAATGAAAGATTGCACAAAATTCTCATACGACAAAGGAAATGATACTAACAGAATTAATGCGGCATCCTCATCCTCAACTTTAAAATCAATATTACGCAATTCATATAAAATTGTGTTTAACCGATCTAAGTGATCTCGAAGAGAAATACCTTCCTGCATTTTTAGACTGAATAGACGTTACTTCAGAAGCAACTTAGGCCATGTTATTTCTGGCTTATTTTCAGCTCACTTGATTCGGCTCGGCTCTATTGATTCGATTCATTTCGATTCGGCTCTATTCGATTCGATCCCACTCACTCAACTCCATTCGATTCAGAACACCCCATACTCCAAGTGCCTTACCAGGACCACTCAGGTATAAGGATACTACCATCTCGGTTGCCCGAGGTACTGAATATCATAAGACAATAAAGAAACGTACTTTTAAAGTAATTATTAAGCGATTACATGTTATAACCCAAACTAATAAAAGGAATTACAAGCTTCTCATACGGACTACAGCTAAAACTATCAAAGCTACTAGACTTCGTCGACACAAATGGAAGACTTCTAACGCCACGTGATGACTCATCCTGGGCCCTATCCCATACGCGTCATATCACACTGCTCAATAACCACTCACCACCCCCGAATGGATCACCACGTTTTAAAACATTTAAACGGGTCGAGTACTAATCACACAATTTAATACATAGATAACAATAATAAGATAAACAGACAAATTTGAACACACACACACACACACACACCACCAACTCCCATCATCTCAATATCGACCGTCCACCGGACCCACCACCGATGGGGGACCGCAGCCGTTCCCACCTAAGCCCCGCTCATCATACGAGCGATAACCCTGTCCCATTAATGTGCACATCCCCCTCCGTGGCGGGTTCCACGAAGGGCGAAACTAGGGCGTGAAGTCACTCCCGCAAGTGACCCCACTCAACCGAGAACGCATCTCGAGAACCATAGACAACCAATCACAATCACAATCACAATCACAATCACCATATCAAACAACTAACTACAAGACATCACCAATATCCCATTATGGGACTAATACGAGTAGAAATCCTACCCGGAAAGCACAACACGCAGACGGTATCTACAATTTGTATCAAAACGGCTCCTCTACGAATTCTCCTCCTATCATACAACACATAAAGACTACACATCACAAACTACACACCAAAACCCCAATTCCTAAATTAGGGTTTAACCAATCTTAACAAAACATTATAAAAACTATATTAAAAGCTTACCCTCGACGCAAGGAATCCAACGACACGAAAAACGACAAGAACCGACCGTCCTGAACTCAGGAATTGCTAAGGATGCGATTAGGAAGATGAACTGGTTGCTTTCTCTCTTAAACAGGGTTTTAGGTTTTGTAAAAGTGATTTAAAACAATGACGACTATGTTTAAATACCTTAATCGCATAATTAACAAACCCGAGAAAACTCCCGTAAACCTGACACTCGATCGAGTACCCAAGGTACTCGATCGAGTACCTTTTACGATCGAGTACCCAAGCTACTCGATCGAGTACCCAAACAGTCGAAACTATTTTATCTCGCAACTTACCCTTACTCGACAGAGTAAGGGCTACTCGATAGAGTACCCCAAGACTTATAAATACGAGTATTACGCCTTCCCTCCTTAAAAGGAACTTCGTCCCCGAAGTTCAACCCATACATAAAAACAACCATACCGAGTCGACCAAGACACAACAACTTAGCTAAGGACTCAAGAACTCGACCGAACATAGAACATGAACTCTTAACACCCACTCCACCAACTATGTTTACTTCCACAACATGACTCACTATATCGTATCTACCACATATATATCTCTCACGACACCAACTCCATACATAACCAACTACCATCCTCTAATACTGCTAGCTCCATAATATCATCAACTATCAAATCCAATACCAAGACACTCATAGACATCAAACGGGATGTTACATTCTACCACCCTTAAAAGGAACTTCGTCCTCGAAGTTTACTCACACTCGTAACCTCATCATCCAGCTGTCAATACTAGCGAAATATTCTCAGACTCCTAAACATCACGCTACTACAAGCACGGTCATGACCTTTAATAAAATCACCCACAATACGAATCGATCTTTTATTCTACATCAAGACTCAACTTCCGAATATATTACCATATGTACAACCATCAAAATCTGTTTTATCGCATCCTACTCCTCTTAAGACAAATGTTACGTCCTCGTAACTCACTAATACCAAACCATATCTATATCTCATTACCCTCTGTACCACCACATGTCAAAGATAACCGTCTATAAACCAAACACTCACCATTCTTATATCCAAGGCTCCCATACATAACATTTCCCATTCCTCAACTCATTCGGCAGCGCACCTAACCTATACCATAAACTCGTAGCAAATCACCATACCCACTCTTCATTATTACTGCCAAACAACATACCTCTCTACGTAAGGCACTTATCTCCCAGAAGCATAACTCACGGTCCGCACTCGTTACGTACACGCACACTAGATCCTCAAGTTCTTTCTTTCATTACCGCAAAATTCATACACAACTTAACATGACACTAATTTCCCCAACACCCTACACTCACTGTCTCAACAAAAGATTATGAACTACCTGCCGCTTTCAGCTCATTACAACACATGTTCCACGAATCATTTTCCATTACCATGTCTACCGATGTCTCATCTGAAAACAAGATCAAAATTACCGTAACAACCTCTCACAATCGTGTCCCATCAACAGTTATCACTATCCCATGACAACAACGAAACATATACAACTCTATTTCACATCATACTCTACCTCATTCCCAACTTAAACTGGTAAAGAAAACATGAATAAGCAAGACAACTGTCTATCAAAGACAAACGACACTCGCAGAGAGCAACATCAAACAAAACAACAATCTATGTATAATTGGTATGTACTTTCAAAACCCGAATCATAATCATCCCGCCTACTCCACCACAACCGGTGACGGCATCACAACACCGCCACCAACAGCCACACCGTAGTGCGAAAATACCCGCATCACAAAGACTATGTACCCTGCCCGGATCACCACCCGAGGCACCACAACCACACCGATAGACATCACAACTGCATACAATTCCCATAAATACTGACTTAGCATAACTTCTCAGACAAGAAAAACTTACTCAAATCCACCTTATTAAATCACCACGCAACATATTATATGGATAAACAGATAAGCATCTCATGAACATCATCTCTACCATTTCCTAAATACACATGTGTTATCAATACACATAAAATTATAACTAGCCATGTCAAATCAATCAAGTTATTACCTTTTTGGATATCATTCAATTAAATTACCGTGTCCAACATATATATTACCGAACATTCATAAAACAATTTTATAATTATCATACCATACCACTTCTTGTGAGGTCAGAACCTCACACAAACATTTACACAAATCACAGACCCGTAATCACAACCAACTAGTCAATCCTGACCACGTAAGTCACCACTCGAAAAAGGTTACCTACCGCCCGAGTTTAACTCATATGCCCCTCATCACATATTCCCCCATTCGCACAACCATCACTTCCTGCCAAATATAATCACACCTTCACTATTCAACTAATAGCGTCCGCCTCATCTAACCACATCTTATACCCTCTCACAATCATACACAACAATCAGGTCCCTACCAAATCAACCTCTTTAGAATTGCTACCTTTCTAATATTCCATCACTTTAGTGATAACACCACAACGCCACCGCTGCTCGTATATCAAATCTCTTACACTCATATCAAAATAACATCGTTTTTCTACCATTTTTTGTTAACATAGCAAATAACGAACATCAAACCCATCCACAAAATTACCTCAACATTATTCCCAATGCTATCTTATTTGTATTGTCATCCAACTCTCCACCAAATATCTCGTATCGTGCCAATACTCCACCAACTTCTTACTCCCTTAATTCCTCGAAACTCATTACCAATCATGTTGCCCTGAAACTCCTATATAACCTTTAGCTAACATCCTCGTGATACCATCACATATTTCGATGATTTCTTATCTTTATATCACATAGCTCCGGTGAACATTTTCCTCAGCTTACTTTTATCCTTCTTTTCTCTTTACACTCAATAATACCAATTAATAGTTCAACTCCTTATTCCTTCTAGCTAACTCTTTAGAAATCTGGTTACCCCTTCGTTGCTCCAAAACTTAATTCCATTATTTTCTACCGACATCATCTCACTCTTTCTTACCATGGATCTTCTCTTATTATGCTATCACTCATACCTGCCACTAATCTATCCATAGAACCAACGTTTAATGTTCAAACAATTGCATCCCCTTTTTTTACATCTCTAGAAATCAGAATTCATTTAACACCGTTAATTACCCAAGGAAATCACACAGTAGTTTCATCTTTTAATAAACCAAACCTCCCAAACTCACTCATTGTCTACAAATACACCTCGCGACATGTCTCCACAAAGTTCACTATATATTACTCTTCTCAACCCCTTTAAACGAACTTTCACTACATAAATCCATAACCCACACGACTCCTAACCAATTCCCTCCATAACTCTTTACACATCGCAAGCTGCCACTATCCACATTCTTACTTTCAATCTTTTCATTCTCACGTTCATCATACCCACATCATCCCTTGCCTATATTCACTTATTTTTACATTACTCAACACGCAATCATATCACTCATCCCGTCTCGCAAAACGTGCACCATGCCTCAATAAACTATACCAATCTTCCTTTTCTTTTTCCACCATCTATCATAATCACATATAACTCATGTCCTCCCCACCGAACTCATACTCATCATAGTGCCACTCTTTACATCATAAGATTGGGTAACTTACGCTTCAGGACCAACACATACGTAAAACAATGCATAAAGAAGTAATACAACACCTTTGAATTAAACATAATATGCAACGGATGTCAAAAAGATAGACATATGACCCGAAACACGCATATGACCTGCACGGACCCCACTCGATCGAGTACCAGAACCTACTCGATCGAGTTGAGGCTACTCGATCGAGTGCCCAACATGCTCGATCGAGTGCCCCGACTCGAACCCAAACAGACCTTCGATCTCGACTTACTCGACCGAGTAGCCCGGATACTCGATCGAGTGACCCCATACTCGATCGAGTGCCCGAGGTACTCGATCGAGTGCCCAAAACACGATTACGGTCAAAATAACGACAAGTACCCACTCGATCGAATCAAACCCACTCGATCGAGTCATGCAGACTCGTGAATACTACCCGCATGTTATCTCACATACCCTAACGTACTATGCATTCATTATTATTTCAACATTATGATTACAACTACGCATTCAAATCTGCGCGACTCCTCATACAATTAACAAAATAATCTACTTCGTGTTATCAAGTGCCACGTTATAAACAACCGTCATGCTTTTCATCCAATTCGTTATATAAAACACATATCATTGAACCTCTATTCTTCATGTTACTACTTACCAAAAGTCAAACATTACCATCTATCATGCTCATATAACATTCAACTTTCAATCATGTATTACCCGCATGTTTTAAATTTTCATAACTTTTCATAACACAAACCACACCCATACACTACAAATCCTATGTCCATGTTGCTAATACAACAACATTACAAATCCACTTCATCACACATCATCATATACGAACTACTTTCTTTTTCTACCATATCATTCATCATTCTCATATACTTTTCCAACGATTCCAACCAACATGTCAACCAACTATCATGCAACATGCTTTCAACAAACCATATACAAAGACAATTAACATACACGTCGCACATATACACACGGACTCCACGTTCCCATACCATGTGACTGGCTTAAGTATCATGGGGCCAAGATTTTGAAGTGAGGGCGCCTACTCACCCAAAACCTAGCATCACCGGCTCCCATTACACATACACCAGGTTCATTTTATTAGACTCCCTATGTTCATTATGTTCATTTGTTACAGTTTCCAAAATCGTCGCTCTGATACCATTTGTAACACCCCCATACTCCAAGTGCCTTACCAGGACCACTCAGGTATAAGGATACTACCATCTCGGTTGCCCGAGGTACTGAATATCATAAGACAATAAAGAAACGTACTTTTAAAGTAATTATAGATTAAGCGATTACATGTTATAACCCAAACTAATAAAAGGAATTACAAGCTTCTCATACGGTCTACAGCTAAAACTATCAAAGCTACTAGACTTCGTCTGACACAGCGGAAGACTTCTAACTGCCACGTGATGACTCATCCCAGCTATCCCATACGCGTCATATCACACCTGCTCAATAACTGCTCACCACCCCCGAATGGATCACCACAGTTTTTAAAACATTTAAACGGGGTCAGTACTAATCACACAATTTAATACATAGATAACAATAATAAGATAAACAGACATCTGAACTGTCACACACGCACACACACACACCACCAACTCCCATCATCTCAATACTGACTGTCCACTTGGACCCACCACGCCATGGGAGACCGCAGCCGTTCCCACCTAAGCCCCGCTCATCATACGAGCGATAACCCTGTCCCATTAATGTGCACATCCCCTCCCGTGGCGGGTTCCACGAAGGGCGAAACTAGGGCGTGAAGTCACTCCCGCAAGTGACCCCACTCAGCCGAGAACGCATCTCGAGAACCATAGACAACCAATCACAATCACAATCACAATCACAATCATCATATCAAACAACTAACTACAAAGACATCACCAATATCCCATTATGGGACTAATACGAGTAGAAATCCTACCGGAAAGCACAACACGCAGACGGTATCTACAGCTGTATCAAAACGGCTCCTCTACGAATTCTCCTCCTATCATACAGCACATAAAGACTACACATCACAAACTACACACCAAAACCCCCAATTCCTAAATTAGGGTTTAACCAATCTTAACAAAACATTATAAAAACTATATTAAAAGCTTACCCTCGACGCAAGGAATCCAACGACACGAAAAACGACAAGAACCGACCGTCTGAACTCCGGGAATTGCTAAGGATGCGATTAGGAAGATGAACTGGTTGCTTTCTCTCTTAAACAGGGTTTTAGGTTTTGTAAAAGTGATTTAAAACAATGACGACTATGTTTAAATACCTTAATCGCATAATTAACAAACCCGAGAAAACTCCCCGTAAAACCGGACACTCGATCGAGTACCCAAGGTACTCGATCGAGTACCCCCTTACTCGATCGAGTACCCAAGCTACTCGATCGAGTACCCAACAGGTCAGAAACTATTTTATCTCGCAACTTACCCTTACTCGACAGAGTAAGGGCTACTCGATAGAGTACCCCAAGACTTATAAATACGGAGTATTACAAGTTCAGCTCAGCTCACTTCAGTTCAGCTCCACTAAATTCAGCCAATTTCAATTTTGCGAATCTTAAACTTAATAGTTTTTATTAATATTATATTAATATTAATATTAATATTAATATTAATATTTTATTATTATTTATTATTTATTATATATTACTATTTATTTATTTATTTGTTATTATTATTATTATTATTATTATTATTATTATTATTATTATTATTATTATTATTATTATTAATTTATTATTAATTAATCATCCTCATTATTGTTATTATTATGAATATTATGGTCATTAAAATCAATAATATTCATATTAATATAATTAATACTATTATTATTATTATTATTATTATTATTATTATTATTATTATTATTATTAATATGAATATGAATATTAATTAATAATAATATTATTAATAACATTGTTAATTTTAATATTACTATTATTAATACCTAATTATTTTTTCATATACGAACTTTACTCTTTCACACACACTTTTTCATAACGTTTTATTTTGTACCCTTTTCACCTCTAACTGAACCAAGTGAACTCTTAAATCAATATTTTTCCCTAAAACTTAATTTAATTGCTCAAATGACTTAAAACTTACAAGATGAATTCTAATTTTTAAAATAATTAATTAATTTACTTGTTATCAATTATTAATATTATTTGTTGAGTTTTAATTAATCAACCAAATTTTATTTTTTTGTTAAAGATGAAATTAGGGTCTGTCGATTTTATTTATCTAATTAATTAAATTAGGATTGTTGGTGCTTTGTGGTGGTTACCTAATCTGTCAAATTAGGATGATAAACGGCTAGACTTTGTACATCAATCTAGCAAATTGGTACTCCATTATTTCACCTAATTAGATTGATGGCGAATTGTGGTTCATGGTGACTACCTAGTTAATCACTCAAATTAGTTTAATTACTATTATTATTATTATTATTATTATTATTATTATTATTATTATTATTATTATTATTATTATTCATCTTCTTCTTCTTCTTCTTCTTCTTCTTCTTCTTCTTCTTCTTCTTCTAATAATAATAATAATAGTAATAATTATAATAATTATAATTATAATTATAATTATAATAACAATATTATTATTATTATTAATATTAATACCTATTATTATTATTATTATTATTAATATTATTAATATTATTTATTATATTTAGTATTAATATTAATATTAATATTAATATTAATATTAATATTAATATTAATATTAAAATATTAATATTAATATTAATATTATTTCATTCAATTAAATTTAATCGACTTAGTTGATTCAAATTTACTCATCCATTCGATTCGATTGATTCAATTCACTCCATTCGATTCGATTAAATTTCAATTTCGATTCATTATTTCATTTCCATTTCGATTCGATTGATTAAATTTCAATTTCTAAAAAGCCTGAAAAAAACATGGCCTTATTTTCTTACAGAACTCGTCATATAAAGACTCTCAAGCTTAATCCTTGATCCTTATGTTGTGATAAAGAGTTGATTGAATAGAGTTAATGAGAAGGCTCAAAACTCACTTTCCTTGATCCTTATGTTGCCACCTCAGCTAGGAAGGGTCTTCTTTAATATATATAATGATATAATGATAGGGAGTATTTTTCGAACAAATATATATTGTGATAAAGAGTCGATTGAATAGAGTACCCACCTAAAAGAAGTGTGATTTGAAGCACTAAAAATTTAAAATACGGCCGAGACCAAAAAAATTAATCACCGATTCATTATACATGCCTTTTGTTTGGTTGTAGAGATGTGGAAAAAATGTCAACGGATCTTGAGTGATCAAAATTTGATAGAAAAATTTAAAATACAGGCTGATAGAAAAATGATATAATGATTGAAGACTGCCATTAACCCAAGAGGCCAGTCCCTCATCAAAGAGAAATATATATCGACATGAAACTAGGCTTGCTAGTTTATATTCGGAAAAATGCTCTCATTCATAGAAAAATACAGGGAGCGACTAAAACAAGAACATAATGATATAGTGTGAAAACTAAAATGCCTCTCAAGTCTAGACAATAAAGGCGTTAGAGAGACCCGCACAAATGAAGCGCAAAAGAGACTTATTATTGAGCTTTGGTTTTATATCAAGCAGAGGTTGATGATATAAAAGCCTCATCAAGCTGAGAAGCAGCTACACTCATGGTAACTTTGTTGGCAGCTCGGCTGGGACATCTGAACTTGCCTGTCATCAAATCGTACACAAACTTGTGAGATGCCGTTTTACGAATTCAATGTTGTATCAAATATGTCTATAATTGATCATTAGATGCATCTACTTGGTGCAAGAGAGGTTTTTACAATCCACAATTGAAGTACTTGCAGCAACAACATTGGATGAACACAACCTTAACATTGCGATGAAACATCATGATGTTTCGAGATGATCAATAGTGAGAATTGCATAGACCGACTATTACCTCACTAATGTCATCATAGGCGATGCGTATGCCATTTCTATTTATGTTACACGTTACCACAAGAAACGACAAAACAGAAGAATCAAAATTATGTCGCATTCATAACTTGTCATACCTTTTTCCTGTCATCCATTTAACATAGTTTTTGGCACGAAGATTAAGGAAGGGGGTTAACTTTGAGCTGCCCATAAAGTCACGGGAGAGATCAACTGGGACACGGCAGTTTCATGCATCCTGACAAATTTATCCTCTATCCTTCTCACTGGTGGTTTAAAAATCAAGGCTAATAATGTCAATCAGGGAACAAATGACAAATCCCGTGGCTCGGTATATTCTGCCCGTGAATATATGTCAAACCTAACTTTGGTTATTGCTTTTTGATGGCATTAAAAATTGTACTACTTTGTAAGTGGGTTATGTAGGTAAAATACCATGCATGACAAGTGATTCCAATCACGTAAGATCTCCTCCAGAAAAAGCTGTTATATTTTATCCAATTTGTCAAGTCTCATGGACATAGCAAGTTAGCAACTGAAATAGATGGGTTAATTGGTTTGTCTTCGCTGTGCAAAAATTAAGCATGCTATGCATGATATTTAACACTCAGACAAAAAAATGGAGTTAAAAACTCACTGAAATAACAAGTAACCATATGAACCACATAAGGTACAGGTTTCATACCTGTAAATATCTCGTTAGCACTGTCGTAGTGCTAAAATTGAAGCCACTGATGGGGTCTCCTTTTGTACGAGATGCATTAAGCTGCTTTCTCACTTGACTTGCCAATGACTGTATTATCACAATAATAAAGTGTCACAAAATAAAATATATGGAGTAGAAGAAAAGAAATAAAACTGCTTCAACAATCAGAGTGGACACAATTCTAAACTTCAAATTAGTATGAACAACCTCCTTACTCCCGTCATACGTACCTTCCCTAATTCAACTCCCCACTGGTCAAAAGAATTGATTCCCCATATGAATCCTTCAACAGCAATTCTGTGTTCATAAATAGCCAACAACTGCAAGACAAACGACAAATATATCCTATAATTAGCTAATTAAGAACGGCAAAGCAAACAGTTCTCTTGGCACTTGGAGATATGACTCGGAAAAAAATCCCAAATGCAGTTGCGTGTCAGAATGTCTGTATAAAAAGAATCTTATTTTTTTGTTGCTTGAATGAAGTATCAAAGTAATATAACTTTCCACTAACTGATGTTTTCGCATGGTAGTTGATAACTGCAGAAGCAAATGACATGGCACAGTCCCATCTTAATAATTATTCACAAGCTTATACTCTACAAAGATGAAGGAAACACCAAACCTGTCCAACATGGTAAGCAGTAAGGGATGGAAGTAGCAGGCTCACAGACGGACGATTGCCAGTGAATGTCTGTAAGACAAAGTACACACACACACAAAAAAAAAATCAAATAAGAACGCATCGTTGACTGTGTCAGAAGATAGTCAAATACCACAGAAGTTACCTTGTGAGGGACAAGATGTGGAGATACATTCTCTTTCTGCAACTGTTCTGGAGTCTAAAGACAAAATAGAATGATAAGTCAAACACTCAATAGTATGAATACCAAGTTAGAAGCATGGTATTTATCAGTAGAGAGCCCGCTTCCTTCAGCCAAAACGCGAGGAACACCCTTGCCTTATCGCACGGCAAGAATGTAAGCGTGAGGGTCAAGTACCAGTGATGGATTGCCCACTAGGAGTATCTGAAGGGTCACGGGACTGACTAATGAATCCTAATATCGATTTTCAAGGCTGGCTTACAAATTCAACAACAGAAAGATCACAACAAGTCTTAATGTTGAGAATGAGCACCAACAAAGCTTATATAGAAAGTGAATTTCATTGACAAACACCTCCTAAAGGGGCGTGTTTTATAAGTACACAACTATTAAGATGAAACATTAAATGTGTAGAGTAGTGCACTAAAGCCTAAGAAACTATACAACGAATGTCAAGACTCAACGAATAACGCGTATGAAGAATACCCGCCAGGGGGCGAGGGGGCCCCTGCTAGCCCCCCTCCCTCTAGCTCCACCACTGCATCAAGTATGACTAACAAGATGTGCATGAAAATAAACACACGTAAACCAAAATAGACTCTAAAAGGGTCGAAATGTGAGAATTGTCACGCAGCACATGATATTAACGATCTGAGTTATGTTTCGTATGTTACCAAGACACGCATTTTGAAAGGCCAAATATATGCAAAGCCCCAAGATTAAGCCACTGTAGACGATTTTGAGATAAAGTTACTAAACGAGCCTTATAGGAGAATACCATGACCAAAGTAACTAACGTGACTGACGTGAGACTATCAAGTTAAACACGCGTAGAAACAATATATCATACCTAAAGAAAAATTTCAACCATTAACTTAATTCGTTCTTCGAAACATGCACTAAATTTATCTCTATCACAGATGATGAAAATCCACACATATAGGATAATCAAAGGATAATGCCTCAAGAAGAAGAACAGGTAAACCTTTCCGTATGCCAAAGCATCAGGCTGAGCAAAAAAGTTGGACATTAGCTCATCGTGGTTGCTAACTACTTCTCCTGCAAAGTTCAGTTTTATCATCAGAAGATATTGGTGATAGGACAGCATAATATTACATGTAACTGTGACAGTAAAATTGTTCAATGACAGGCTACATAAACCTTTTTAATAGAGGGTACCTTTGAGGTATACTGGTTGCTGACTCTTTACAACTCCAATAAAATCACAGGGAATAACACGTCCCTGCAGGATTAATACTAAATATTTCAGAGAAACAATTAAGCGTACTATTGCAAACTCTCTTTTGCTTGGTCGTGGATTCTACATAGAATCAGAGTTTAGTCTTTCAAAGATGTATAGGCTGAACAGAAGACTTATCGTTAAAGTAATCATGTCCAAGACCTGACTTGAAAGTTTGAAAGAGCATAAAAACAACATTAATGTTTGATAAAATGCAGGTAAGCTGGGCCAAAAATCCAGAAAGCTTTCCACCTACGCAACAACATTACAACAGTGCCTCAATGGCTCCCGCAAATGGCGGGGTAAGGGGGTTCGGATGTACGCAGCCCTACCCTTGTGTTAGCAACACAAAGAGGCTGTTTCCGAATGATCCGAGGTGAAATTTGCGTCGATAACTGCATCGGAGGACCGCTACTTCACAAAAGAAAGAAGCGCAGCCACTTCAGTGAGCCATTTTGATTTATTCCATCCTAAAGCTTTCCACTTACACATACTTAAAATTTTGTCTACACATGCACCTCCAAATGTCCAAATGAAACATTCCTCTAGTCAGTTTTGTCCTTTCTACATCAATACCATACCTAGTTGTAATAATGTGAATCAGGAACTAATAGCCAACATGAGCTTGAGGCCGAACATCAGTATATGTTTATTAGTCCAAACTATTCAAGTGAGAGGCTTCTTAATATAATATTGTTTGTCTAACAAGATCGGAAGCTATATTTAACATACATGAGGATATAAATGAAGTAACAGATTCATAAAATAAAATCGACGAATGAATATACATGCGTGTTCACATAGAAAATCAGAAGGAATGGAAAGATATATCACATTGAACAGGTTTTACTGTAGTAGTCCTTAAGTGTAGAGAAACATCTCTGAGACTGTGATGGGATAACATATAAGACTAGGTTGGAGCTCCGAGAAGCATGGCGCAGGACTTCTGTTGTGTGATTTGGAGATTGTTTGGTTCGGGCAATGGGTTTGAGTTCAAGGAATACTAGTGGGTTCATGTTTTAAGCACTTTGGCAACAGAGTTCGCGAATGAACTCTGTTTTAGTAAGGAAAATTCGGTTTAAAGATCTGCTGACTGAATGCTTACATATTTGATGATCATTACTCTGTATATACAGTAAATACAGCCATTGAAGAGGTGTTCTTGGGGACCTCCATGTCACTAAAGAACAAAAGAAGTATCATACAAAAAATATCAAGGCATTGCGGGGCAGCCGGGATGACATGACACAAAATTAAATATGAGACTGACCTGATGAATCAGCTGGTAAAAGCTGTGTTGCCCATTCGTTCCAGGTTCACCAAAATCAATTTCACCAGTCTCAAAAGGAAGTACCTCACCGTCAATTGAAACACCTTTTCCATTACTTTCCATGCTGACCTATTCATATGTACAATCCAAAAGGATGAAATAAGGGATCATTCATACAGAAAATATACAGAAGTGTTATGGTTTAAAAAAAACCAATATATATGATAGTATCATAACATGCCTGCTGAATGTGAGGGGCGAATTTTTCCAATGCTTGGCAATATGGTAAAATGGCCTATATGAACCAAAAATATGGAATATGATTTAGTTAAGCTCTAGTATAACTTGAACTGCAAAAGCTATATGAATAAGAAACCTCAAGAACGACTAATTGTTCCATCCCTTGAGCGAGAGATATGGAGCACTCACTCTTGCTGGATATCCAAGAAATGAAACATTCCAAACGCTCAGCAAACCTAGAAGGACCTGAACCACGGGAACACAATACCGAGAATATCAGCGATGTTGGTGCATCAGAACAATAGAGGTTAGACGCCTATAAAAACTTGACAACCCATCAAAAGGAACAACAACAACAACATTACCCCAGTGCCTCAATGGCTCCCGCAAATTGCGGTGTAAGGGGGGTCGGATGTACGCAGCCTTACCCTTGTGTTAGCAACACAAAGAGGCTGTTTCTGAATGACCCAAGATGAAAATTGCGTTGAGAACTGCATCGAAGGACCGCTACTTCACAAAAGAAAGAAGCGCAGCCACTTTAGTGAGCCATTTTGATTTATTCCATTATAATACATAACCAAAGAGTAATGAGTCTTTGGCTCCATTGGAAATATGGAAGCGTAAAGAAAATTTCCATGTATAGAAATTAGAAATGTAATAGCTACACAGGGACTATGAAACCGATAGCTATACGACAACATTATCCCAGTGACTTCCTACCATGTAAAAGCTATAGCTAATATCCAAATGAAATAAAATACACTGTAAACAACTTGAGCAAAAAACCATATAAAACACATGGCATTTGCACGAAGAGTTGAAGACCATCAAATGACATCAAATATGATACCAGCAAAAGTTAAGGTGATAAAGATCAGAGTTGGCACCGGGAGATTTTCCTCAAGCGGGGAAGAGTTGAAATGTTGATCAATACTTGAAGCTCCTTTCAAAAACCTTTACAACAAAAATCATAATAAATCATATGCTATATTTATGGACAACGTGTATAAGGTCAACCTGGAAAAGAGGGACATACTGCTCAACTATTGGAAATCCATATTGTAGAGACAAAGGCAAAACACCAACTGCACTGCAGACTGCAGAACAAATAGTCAGAAATTATCTATAGAAAATATCGATTTTAGTGAAAAGAGAAGTTGACTTACCACTATATCTGCCGCCAACCCAGTCCCAGAATGCAAAAGCATTGTTAGGATCAATGCCAAACTTTTCAACAAGCTGCAAGAAGAATACGCAGCACACGTTCAGAGGATAAATTGCAATTAGAAGATACCCGTACATTTTAAACAAATATTCATTCAAGTGTCGTTCAACTATTCAATGCAGAGTTGCAACCAGACTCTACCAAACAAGGGTCATCTTCCTTAGTATTCCCTGCACTGACTTCCAAAAGTTCTAATCCATCCGTAGTGAAAGACTTAACAGTCCTTATTTTCTCCCTTCTTTTCATAAATTTTACCAAAATCATACTTTGGGAGGGAAAATATAGGTCTACACTCGTATATTTTGTATTATAACATAAATAAACGCATCCCTTTTTCAAGTTCTAAGAGTAAAAGAAGATCTACATTTCTAATCCTACAGATTAGGGCTAGCTGACATAAACCATATTAAGGAGTCGTGGAAAACCAAGGGAGAAAAGAGATAGGGGAAGCTGGGGGAGAAAAAGAAAGATTTAAAATAAGAGGGGGTGAATCTATAAGCAGAACTGCAGAAGCAACATAATAAATGCGAGAAAAATACCGTAAGGTTAGTGCTGACGGCCACCATGTGTTTCGCCACAGCAGAAGGCCTACATTTATAGCACAGCATGAAAGCAGAAATAAATGAACATATGCAACCATCCCAAAGAAGTCAGTGAGCATACATGGTACTATAAAATTCAATTCCTTTGCGTTGTATTGAAATAAAGAAAAAAACAACCAAGCACTCAACTCAATCATGAAGGTTTGATTCGTAACTTAATTTTCAATTTTCAAGCCATGACAGTGTAGTTGGCTAGTTACAAATAAAAAGTTACGAAAACACAGACCCAAGAGCAGATGAAATCCATTCCCTCAAAGTCCTAGCATTCAGCATGGTTTCAGCTGTTGTGAAGGTTTTCGATACAACAACAACTGCAAACAATATACAAGCATGCCAACAATTTAATTACCTTAAATTTATGCAGAAACCCATGATATGCAAACAATCATAACACTTACCAAGTGTAGTTTCAGGATTTAATCCTGCAATATTTTTTGCAATATCAATTGGATCAACATTTGCCAAGCTGCAGCATAAGTAATTAAACGAACATTAGGCACCGTAACGGCACACAGGAGTGACAGGACACCAGCCCAAAGTACACAAACACACAGCAAAAAGTAAAAGCATTTACAAACATCATATTAAAAGTATGTCATGAACCGAATCCTATCTTTTTCCTTCAGAAATTAAAAAGAAAAGGATAAATTTGATGCCCATAATTGTGAAAAGCACTCACATATCATCAACCTTGTCTAGAAAGCAACTACAATTTTTCATAATAAAACCAACTACACAGCCCAAAGGAAATTTAAAAGGAAACTCTCTAAATTATCCATCTTGAAACATCAGATCAGCTCATTTCACCAAAGAGAGCCATTATTGTCATTCCAGGATAGACGACTTCAGCCATCATTCTGGATGTCAACCCCGATATCCCAACAGCCACATTCTCCAACATGAATAACAATGTATCGTCTCAGTTGACACTGAATAATTCTAAAGGCAGGCTGAATTATGTTACTCCGACTCTTCATATCTGTGATGCTCGGACTTGGATACGAGGATCCGACACAGCGACACGGGTACGGATCCGAGTGTCGGATCCTTGAAATCTCAAAAACAAGGACTCGGATAAGAGGATCCAAATTTAAATTTGGGCTCGGCTAATTTTTATTTTTTCTGAAAAATTTGATTATTAGTTAAAAAAAATCAAAGAAAAGCAAGGAAAAGTAGTTTCTTCATGTTTAACATGAATGAAACTTTATTACAGCATTAATTTCATGTCAAGATCACTCCTGAGTCCTGATGATATAGGGTGCTGTACAAAACAAAACAGAGGGTAAGAACAACACACTCTCACACCGAAGGATCCGATTTCTCATAGAAGGATCCATGTCCGGATCCGTGTCCGGATCCTGTCCATCGGATCCACAGAGTCAGGTGAAGCGTCCGAGCATCACAGCTTCATATTACCTTATGTACCCGTGTCCAACACTGGACACTCACTTGGACACTGTATATTATTTCATGTTCAGCTAAAAGATGGGGATTTTTCATAAAATAGCCGAGTCCGATACTTGCACACGTATACGTGACGAATACTTTTAACTAAGTCTAAGACTCTAAGTAACGTGAAAGAGATGATACTTCAAATAGCCATCCAAAGATTCTAGATACTTTTCTTAAGATTCTTAACTAAACTTAGACACTTATAGGAGCATAACGCTGTCGCCATAAACAGACTCAACACTAGCTAGAGGCAAGGCTTTGTACATCTGAATCTCACCGAAGACTGTGAAGCGGGTTTCTCACCGGACACTGTACCACCGCTCAAACGAGCTCGTTAGTAGAAATAAAGTAGAATTACATATTGCACAAACTTACAAGCGTAGCTGACGTCCTTTTGCGCACTCTGCTGCCTCAGGGTCTAAGGTTATTGCAAATAAAAATAGAGAACGTCATTGAACCGTCAATACTTCACTAAAAGAACATGATTTGAACACAGAAAATTTTATATAACTAACCTGTTTGAAGTGCTGTGTGAACAAAGAGGGGCCCTAAGAAACTTCCTCCAATACCTATTGCGACCACGTCTTTCAGTGCTTTCCCTGTCACTCCAACCTGACGAATATCGCTTTAGTAAATATAATCACCAAACAAGACACCAAAATGAATGAATTAAAAATCAATAGTTACCCAAGAACCACTTCGTATTTTGTCTGAAAAAACTCGTATTTTGTCCAAAACTTCCCACACATCAGGGACCACATTTTTCCCATCGCTGCTTATAACCGTATCTCTTGGTGCACGTAGAGCAACATGAAGTACAGATCTATTCTCGGTGCTATTGATCTGGTGGTAACATTAAATACAACCAAAAAGAGAGATTATGACCAATAGACTAATGAAGATGGTACCACATCAAAAACTAAGATGGAGCTATTTCCCCAAACGGCTAAACGTAATAACAAAGAAAGAAAATATTCCAAACTGATAATCTTCAGCTGCCTAAACATAAGATATTTGATGTAGAAAAATCAGAGAAAAAGTTCAACTTACACGTTCTCCATTAAACATTCGGCTGATTTTTTCCTTCAAACGGGCAGCCTATAAAGTACAAATAACACGAATACAAAATCCACCAGATTATTCCCAGCAGCAAAGCACTTGAAAAGAAACAAAGTCAACACTAATACTCACCTCCGCAAGCTTAAAGAGCTTACTCAAGGTCTCCGGAGTCGCGCACTGCCGAGAGTAATCCAACAGCAACCCATCAAATTCACTTCACAAAAGTTACCAACAATCACCCTAATTAATTACAACAATTCAAACAAAAACAAAAAAATGGAAACTTTAAAGTTAAAACATAAGAGAAAATTAAATAAAGAAGCATACACCATCATGGACTTGCATCTTTCAACATCACTCATCAAATCCCGCAAATGGGTCTTCTTAATTTGTTCAACATGAACCTACACAAAATTACATTAATCAGTAACTCGAAACGATCCATGCCGTAAATTGCATCATTGACCAAGCTATAAATTTAAGTTAACTTAATACCTTCAAATTTTGCCATGCATCCGTATCAGATATTAGCTTGGATGATGCCATTTTCTTCTACAATTTATAATTCAATTAGTAACAATCAGTTATAACAACACTGTTCTTCAGACCAATTTAAACTACCCAGTACCCACAACATCAAATACACTCATCCAAACATTAATTACAAAATCCATCCTCCCAACAATAAAACCATACCAAAAATTGAATTATCCAAACCTCGTACTAATTAATTAATTTATAAAATTATTTTGAAACAATTAATTAATTCATAAAATCGGGAATACACCAGCAAAATGGAGTCGCCACCAAACAATTAATTCATCATAGTGATTGATGGAGTCGTCACCAAGCAATTATCATTAAAACACCAGCAAAATTAACAATACGTAACAAACAAAATAAACATCTAATAAAAGTGAGACTCCACAATATCTGTAATCATATGATGAATACCGGAAGAACAGCACGAAATTATGAAGAAGAAAAATAATAATGGGAGAAAGGAAGCTTACAAAAAGTGGCAAGATTATGAAACACAGATAAACAGGGTCTGGTAATAAATGAATAAAGGAAACCAAAACTATCTTAACGATGTGCGCTGGTCGGCTCACTGCCAAAATTTTATAAATAAATAAATTTAAACCATTGACATATCCATCTTAAACCTAACACAAATACGTTGAATATAAACACGAATAGATATAAACTAGGTAGTACCAAAATGGATACGGACACGGACACGACATAAATACGTGGTACGGCATCCCATGAAATTTAACACACGAGATATGCTATTTAAATTTAATAAAATATATATAGGAGTATATTTTATGGTTATAAATAACTTATGATTTTATTTTTGTAATGTTTTTGATATTAAACTAGTGTAAATTTCGTGCATAAATGCACGGTATTTTTAGATCAGGATGTTAGAGAGCTTAGCAAATAAAGATGATAAATTTAAAGCAAATTTAAATATTTACACACTATGGATAAGAGATATTAAGTTAAAGTGAAAAATATATATTTATTCATAAGTTTGTATGAAATATGAGAAGTTAAAACTCTATGTGAATATCTTCATAGACAATGTCAATTAATATTACTTAAAACATTTCGAGGAGAATATATTGATGCGGTTTAAAACTTTGTCGTCTAAGCTAACCGATCAAAACAATATTTATAGACTCAACTAACTACTCTTAGTAGAGTGGCAAGTAAAGGTCGGATCCCAAAGGACGGGTATTGAATCAAGTTATCGATTGTAGAAACCTATTTCTTAGTGTGTCACAATTTGGGTTGAGTTTGAGGGTTGTAATCTAAACTACTTAACAATGAAATGTAAAGAAATGAAAGCAAATAAGCAAATAGGGGTTTGTAAACAATTGATTAAGGCACTAGGGTATCATGAGTTCATAGGGGATTCATGGTGGTGATCATACAAAGATGTTTACATAGATGCAAGCAAATTATTGTAGTGGAATCGAGTTAGTTTATGTCTTACAATTCCTAAGAAGATTTGGGTCCCGAAGCCGAGTCGGTCAAGACTGTACAACACCTACAAGTCGACTTAGTTTCTTCCTATTCAACTATATGCATGGTCTAACAAGCCTTGAGTTAATTTATATCTTACAAGTCTTGTTGAATGGATAGGAGATTCATGCAAGGTTGTCAATCAAGCAATTTATCAAGCATAACATGTGCATAAGTTGAAACTACAACAAGCAAGCATTTTTTATAAAAACATATTAGATTAAGTATGGATCTGCCCTCATGTTTTAGTTCCCCTAATCCTCCATTAACCCTAGCTAGAAGACTACTCACTCATGGTCATGGTAAACATGCTAATAGGGGTGTCAATCATATTAACAAGGTTAAACATGGTGAATGAGTAAAGCAATAATTAATTAGCAAAGGGTAAAAGAGATTATACCAATTTAAGGATGATCCAAATAATAAGCAAAGAATAATAGAAGAATAACTTGATGGATGATGAAGAGTTGTCAATTCTTCAGTAAACCCCAAATAGTCTTCAAATTACCCAACTAAATCTAAGAACACTTGAATGATTAAAGAGGAATTAAGATTTGATTAATATTGAATTGAGTAACTACAACTTGATTAGGAAGATCTACTAAACTAAATTGGTAAATTAACTTGATTAAATATTGATTATTGATCTCTAAAACTTGGTGATTAATCCCCTAAAACAATGGGGTATTTATACTAAGTACAAGAATTAGGGTAACTAAAGGTTTAAATGACGATTAAGACCATAAGAAGAAGATTAGTGTCTTGCAAGTCCCATACGGAGCCGCCCGACTTGACCTTGAAGTATGCTTGTGCTGCCCAGGGATCCCCTCGACTTGACCACGGGACGCCCAGATTGTGGCTTGGGACGCCCGTCCTGAGCTCAGGTCGCCCGGATCTTTGATCAGCATTGCTTCTTCTTCTTTTGATTGCCTAAGGATCTGTGGGGATCATTGAGGGGTCGTAGGGGTCTTCATCATTGCCCGTTCTACTTGATTTATTCACTTAGGCCTTTAGTATTGGTCTCCTCTTAGATGCTTAGTCATTAGATCTACTCCATTTAGCTCCACTTTGCTCCATAAATGCAAGGGTAGCAATTCTCTCCTACCAATGACACAAAACCTCAAAGAATATGCAAAGTAGGGAACTAAAGATAAGAAACGACCCTAATAAGCTCTAGAAAGCATAGGAACGAGGCTAGTTCGGGGACTAAATGTGAACAAATATGAGTTACATCAAATATCCCCAAATGTAACATTTGCTCGTCCCGAGCAAAGAGGTGACTAAAACTATGACCCTTATTATTAATACTAGCCGATGTGAGACAATTAGCGGGTCTCACTCCGCCCCTTCAACTCACAACAAGGCACCTATGAGGTAAGGTGCCTTCTTGCAAGGCAAGGTAAGGCTTGCCAAAATGGCGATACATCCTATAATTTAAGCACACAAGATCAAGTAAAGGATGCATCTACAAAAAGAATAGCCACTTTTCTCATCTAAGTGGCGGAAATCATCTAAAGGGGAAGCAATCTAAGAATACACATTCTATTGTAGATATTATTTCTCCAAGCTACTAAGTCTAAAAAGGATACCAACAAATCACCTCCAAGTTGTATTAAACTAGGGTACTTTCGTCCACAATCGCTAAATGCTTTCGTCAAGAGTAGACTCCCTATGGTGTTAGAAACACTGTAGGATCGCGGAATTCCCCCTCTTGCCTAGACAAGAAGAAGGGTCGTCCCCTCTCCACCATGTAACAAAGAGAGGATCATCAATGGATAAAAGGGATCAATATGCCTTGAGTTTCACAATGATAGTTTGCTCTTGATTTTTCTCCCCAATTTCTTGTGGCATTTGACTTTTGAGAACATTTCTTTGCCATTTTTTGGTGTTTGACAATTTGATACTTGGCGAATTTTTCAATCTTTGCATTCTTTTTGAACATTTTCAAAGTAACCCCATTTGTAGTAAGGGTACTTCTATTAAAGCATAGAAGTCTATTTTTGCTCCTCTTTCCATTGATGCAATTTGCAAAACTTTTTGATTTTCACTTTGGTACTTTGAACTCAATTTGGAGATTATTGTGCCAATTCCCCTTTTGTTTGCCAAAACATGATGATAGAAATGAAAGAGCGGTTACATGGCTTCAAAGGTCACAATGGAATAAACGGTAGCCAAGGAGTTATCACACCACAAGGTACTCTTGACTAGGCCTTAGTCCATGGGTCAAAAGATATTAATATGACACATCCTAGGGTATCTTGAGGGTATTCTAGCAAACAAAGCCCCAAGGAGAAAAATTATCTACAAGGGCCTATATACACTTGCCAAGCTTCCCAACTAAACATTTTCACAAAATTTTTCCTAAAATGCAACTACATGCCATGATACAACTAGCATATATACAACCTAATGTATATGCTACTATCACTAGTATGCCAAATCGTCTAAATACAACTCCTATAATCACATTGGCTTGTACCGCATCAAACAAAAAGAAGCCACGTTGTCATTAACATATAAGAAGAAAAAGGAGGTTTGGAAGATCATAACATGCGGTATTCATATTCCTCATGCCTCGAATGTGGCATAGTCGGTCCAATGTGATAAGAGTGAACAACAAACAACAAATATATACAATATATACATTTCTACACTACAAAAGGGAAGAACATGTTTTTGGATTTTTGAAATTTTTATCATTTTAAATAAGTGTTAGAAAGTGTTAGAATTCCCCATCCCCACACTTAGAATGGACATTGTCCTCAATGGACAAAACAATAGGGAATTGTGCAAATGCAATGATATGAAATGCATGATTCTATACTAAATGCAAACTACATGTAAAATATTTACATGTGATAAATATATACAAGTGATGCAAACTAAGCTAAACTATATGATGCATGCTTTCTATTGTTCGGACAACTAATTGAATTAACTCGCATTCCCTATGAGTGAACTTCCCCAAACCGGACAAAGCACTATTTCTAGTGCAAAAAAGAAAGGGAAGTTCATTCACAAGGCATGAAATGCAATGCATGAATGAAAATTGTCATTTTGGATTCTTCGTACTGGGAGCAAAAAGAAAAACACCTCAATGTGACCGAGGTGGAAGTCCTTTAAGTGGTGCTAGGACTCCAAACTCAAAACTACCAAGAGTCCAAAGTGACTCTCTAAATGATACAAGTTAAATGTTATAAAAACAAAGCAAAAGAAGGGGTAGGAGACTCACAACGGAATAGGTCAATACTAGTATAAGCCATCAACCCCGCATTGTGATGTCCTCCTTCAAGCTTTGTCAACCATCAATTATCGCTCATCGCGACATCATCATCATATACCTCCATTGAACCGGAGATTTCACCAAATCTTCTTCACTAGAATTAGAACCTTGCTCTTCCTCCTCATCATCATGGCAAGACCCACTACCTTCCCCGCTCTCATCATCGACGTCCTCCTCTCTCCTTGTTTCCCGATCATCCCTTTCTTCATCTTGAGAAGCATTAGGAAAGAACACTTTCCTATCCACCCAATTTGGCAAAGAACTCGAAGGATCAAAGAGTCCTTGCCTAGCAAGATGTAAAAGGGGTGGATATTGGGCGTAGTAGGCATTCACCCGATCATTGTATGCTTTCTTATACATATGTTGCATTAATTGTGTCAAATAGTCATTGCCCACCATAACATCACTCGGTTTGAACTCGTGGTAGGCAAAGGGATATGGTGGTGTAACAATGGAGGAGGAGGGCTCCTCACTTGGATTTTGTTGTTGCTTGATGATGCATTCGACACTTTCGGAAACGGGAATAAGGTAGTTGGTTCGGCGGGTGGAGATGCGACAAATATTGCTTGGTGGGACAATTGAATTGGCTTCCTTGATGAGCCACTCATACTTATGGTCTAAGTTTTCATGCTTGACCCATTGAAATTTATGGATCATATTGCTCATATAAAAAAGGTGGCTTCCTTTAACCGATTTGTAAGTGTTATCTTTGTTGAAATCCGGGTTAAAATGCCTTGCCAATCTCGTCACCAAGCCTTCATTAACAATGAAAGTCGCGCCATCTTTCCCATTCTCAATGTCCAACCATCTCTTGATCAATAATTGAAGAACATTGTACCCATTTTGGACTTCCCACCAACATTCAAAAAGGACTCAAGGTAGACAAAGTCTAATTCGGTCAAGTGTTTGGCTTACTTTTTAGCAATAAAAGTGTTAGCCACGAACTTGTGCCAATACCTAATACCCGGATGATGAATGTACAAGGCATGACACTCCTTGAAAGTAGAAAACTCGCGACCGGAGATGGCTTGCCAAAGGGGTTTGGCATCAAACTCCAAAGGCTTCTTGATGAACCGGTTATCTTCCTTAAGCCCAAACACTTTACCGAAATCACTTTTATGCATTGTTCTACTCTTGTTTTCGAGGCGGAATTCAACATAATCTCGAGTCTCAATTGTATACTCCATCAAGGAACTAATGAATTCCAATGTCAAAGAGGGGGTATGTTAACTCATTCATTTCAAAGAGGGTGGATAACCACATAGACTCGAAGAATACCTTTGTTTGCTCAAGGACACCCAATTTACCTAAAGCATCTTGACATACAAATTTAGTAGCTAAAATTTTTTTCTTGGCTAGGGATTCGAATGCAAGCCTATGCTTATCGGAGATGAAAGTTACCTCCGGATAGTTTTTCAATTGTTCCACCTCAGGGATAGAAGTAGTAGCTTCCTCGATAGCATTGACGGTTTCCGGAGCTTGCTCCCTTTGTTGAGCCAAGACCAATGCCTTTGATGCAAGAGCTTGTTGTCTTTTAGATAAAGTTGGTGTTTTTGTTCCCTTGATGCCTCTTTTAGTCCTTGCTATGGCTAGTCTCCTTTCAAATTAGTATCAACAAACCGAGTTTATGCTTGAATGCTCCTTTCTTCTTCTAATTTCAATTGAATGCTCAATCAATTTAAGAATTTTCGGATTTTCTCCTAACCCTAGAAAATATGATTGATTTTGTGAAGAAATTATTGTTTGAATGGTCTTATTGTTGATAAAGGAGTGATTTATTTTTGATTTGAGCATGTAACAACCCGGATTATAAAATAAGGGGAAAAACATATGATATAAAGATATTATCAGAGTATGTGATAACAAATGGGTCTAGGTGGCAGAAACACCTGACCAAATCCGGACCATTACTAAAACCGAAAACCAAACTAATACATTATTCAAAGGGTTCTCAAGCTGAACTGAAAACAAAATCCTAATTCATTATTAATCTCGCCTCTTGATGCATCCCAACGAGCACCATCAAGCTGCAACATCTGATCAACCTGAGAAGGGGGTCGACAATTCAGTCGGGAGTAACTAGATGCTCTCGTAGTCATGTTTACAACAATTGAATATAACTAACAATCATTAACAACTGAAATGTAAAACCAGTAAACATGTGAGACCATCTACACTCATGAAAACCCAATACAGCTTACCATGACTTTATCAATCTTAGACGGATGCAAACATGCAAACCTAGACCATATGCAACCACTAGACCATGAACACTTACAACCAAAGTAGCACACGACCCATAATAACTTGAGGCACAATGCTAGCAACAAAGCATAGCGAATACGGTAACACACAATCCACAGCAACAGAAGGCACAAAGCTAGCAACAAAGCATAGCGAATAGAGCGAACGCCCGTTAGAGCGTATAACCATTGCCTCTAACTTGCCAAAGCGTATAACCACTACCTCTAGCTGATGGAGCGTAAAACCACTGCCTCCATCGGTACTATGTATAGCGTATAACCACTGCATATATGTCTAAGACCTTACCAGACTCTCGGTGCAATGACTGTACACCGAACGACACTCGGGGAACAGAGCGTATAACCACTGCCTCTGCCCAATCCCGAACATAGATCAAATAAACCCCGCATCAACGGGTGGCTTTGGTTCATTCCGATAGCACATAACCGTAACTACCGTAATCTATTCAAACTAGCCAACAACAAATGTACAATATAACCGACTGTACTAACACGCGTGAACAACATCACGACCCAACTCATAGGATAGTATAACTGACTATCCTACTTATCATATGAACAAGAGTAAACAACAACATATGTACACATATTGTCATACAATATAACTGGACACCACAATTATGTGAAACAAGTATCAACCATTCAATGTTATAGTACTCCAGCTATAACTTTAACATTAACCATTCAATGTTATAGTACTCCAGCTATAACTTTAACAATATCCTTACCTCGTAACTCAACGTTATATTAGCTCAACTATAACATTGACTTCATTAGCCCAATGTTACATTAGCATTAGCTATAACATCGACATGTGACTTAAGTTATAGTAGCCCAACTATACATTGAGCTATAATCTCAAAGTTATACGGCTCCACCTATAACTCTATCACAACCTCAGAGTTGTACCAACCCAGCTATAACATTAAGCCATAATCTCAAGGTTATACTAGTTTAGCTATAACTCTAGGTCTTCCCACGAACACCCACCAAGCCGCCACTAGGGTTTCCATTGGGAACCCTAGCCGCACGCCCAAAACACCCAAACGGAGCATAGGCAAGATACGTTATGCAATTTAAACAATAAAACACATACGTAAACACACAAACATAATTAAACATGATAATAAACAATCAAACACGTACCAATTATACAAATCAATTATTAAATCATGTAAATTACATCAATTGGCATAAACACAATCAAAGGAAAACACCTAGTTAACTTTTAGCATTTATTGAAAACCGTCATAAAGAAAACGACCAACAAAGCCTTATCTCCAACACGTGTCCACGTCCCAAAAATCGACTTTAAAGAAAGGCATAAATCGAAAACCATGAAAGCACCATAAAAGATTCTTCTTCTTCTTCTTTACCCATTAAAAATAAGAGACTTTAAAGGCAGGTCTAAAGGTCCATACAAATAATCCCCATAAAATTATTTGGAGATGAATATGATGTAGAAGTAAGAGCAAGGATTGTGAAAATATAATTTGTGTATGAGTTTGGAAGAAGGAAAGATATTCAACAATGGAGTCAAAGGGAGAAAAGAAGAACAAAAGAGAGAAAGAGAGGAGGAGAGGCGCGACAGCTTCACGCAATAAACAAATAATTGACCTAGTTGCTTGCTAGGTTAAGTTTATTTATAAGGGGATTAACTAATGGGCTTTGGGTCCATTAGCTCATACAATGGATTATCTGATTACAAAACTAATTGGATATTATTAAAACGCTAGGAGAGCTAAAATAAGAAAAGTAATTTTATATTAAAATAGTCGAATCGTGCACGGACATTTTAACCCTTACATATGGAGACTTTTTGTGACTATTGTGATGCAATTTCTTAAACCGGGGTGACTCAAGACCAAATTCGATGGGTTTGTTTCCTTTTTCCTTTATCGGAACCGCAAAGCAATGGTTAAAGAGCCTAGACAAGGCTACCCTTGGTATTGATTCATGGAAAAAGTTATCACTTGCCTTCTACAAGAAGTTCTATCCTCTGGAGAAGACTAACATGTTGAGAGCCCAAATCACCGGGTTCAAGTAAAGAGATGAAGAATCCTTATATGAGGCTTGGGAGAGATTCAAGGATACATGTCGCTCTTGTCCTCATCATGGACTAAGTGAATGGTTCCTTGTTCAACAATTTTGAAATGGCTTATATGAAGATTCGAGAAATGTCCTCAACATGGGTTCCAATGGGAGATTCACCGAGGTTGATGACAACCAAACATGGGCTAAGATCGAAGAAATGGCGGTTCATAACTCTCAATATAGTAGACCAAGAAAAGTTACTAGAGGAGGGAAGTATGAAGTGGACTCCATCACACAATTGGGTGCCCAACTAAGTGTTCATATTGACACCATAAACTTAAAGTTTGAGAAAGTCATGGCCAAGCTTGATGAAGCTTCTCAATCACCCAAATAACATGTTAATGCCATGATGGAAACATCCTCAATCCCAAATGGAGTGTGTGAGAGTTGTGGAACCTTGGGACACGATCAACACGAATGTAGGGGAACAAGTCAACAAGTGAATGCTTTCCAAGCATACAAACATGGCACCCCTTATTCCAACTATTACAATGAGAATACCAAATTCCACCCAAACCTCTCATACAAGAGCCAAAATGTCCAAAACCTTCAACCCACATATACACCCCCTATAATGAGAAATCCTACTAAAAGACCATACTACAATCAATCCAATGACCAAGCTTTTGATGTTCAAAAAGCGGTCCTCCAAATGCAAAAGAGCCAACAAGATTTCTTTGCTCAAATGCAAAGGGATAGCCAAGCCAAAGACACTACCATCAACAATATCCTTGCTCACACTAAGATGTTAGAGACTCAATTGTGTCAATTGGCCTCTTCTAGCTCCCAAAGATAAAAGGGACAATTACCTCCTCAAGGTAATCCTCCTACAAGACATGAGACCATCAATGCTATCCACTTGAGGAGTGGTACAAGTTATGAGGTACCTAAGATGCCGATTGAAGAAGATATTATTGAGGAGAATGACAAGCAAAATGATGTGATTGAACCACTAAGGAGAAATCCTAAGGTGGTAGAGACAACTACCAATGACTCATCAAAGAAGAGAAGTGAAGAGAATGCTAAAGAAGTTGAGAAAGAGCCTATTGTAATTAGACTTCCACTCCCAAGTCGCCAAGCCAAGCCCAAGCTTGATGAGCAACTTGGAAAGTTCATGGAGATTGTGAAGAACTTAGAAGTTTATATACCATTCACGGAGCTAATCAACAATGTTCCGGCCTATGCAAAATACATGAAAGATATCCTTACCAAGAATAAGTCCATCCGAAAGTTGGAAACCATTGCCTTTACTAAGGTAAGTAGTGCAATTCTTCAAGGGAATTCCCCACCTAAGCTCAAAGATCCGGGAATTTTCTCCATTCCATGTACAATTGGTGACACCACAATCAACAAGCCACTATATGATCTAGGTGCAAGTGTGAGTGTCTGTAGATACCCAGTATCTGCACCTTCCAAAAACCACCCGATGATGATCGGACTATAACGTGTTTTTGACATGCGTGCGCGGATTGGCTATACATGAGACGGGTTAATGCACTACTCGAATATGAAAAATGATTTCAAAAGTTTTCTAACTTCATTTGCATTAAAATAACCCTATTTAGAGTTAAAACTGTCTTCGGACCCAAAACCGACTCAAAAACCCGCAACTCGAGTCAACCTGAGTCAACCCAAATCTCGAATGTCAAAAATAATGCCATGAATGTCTTTATCATGGCATTTACATTAAAATAACTCTATTTAGAGTTAAAACCGACACCGAGCCAAAAACCGACTCGAAATTCAAATCCCGACTCACACGGGTCAAACCCGAGTCAAAGACACAAAATACCTACCCCAAATATCACCTAAGAGGAAGCTTACACGGCTAAGCAAACCTCAATGACCACAAATCACAACCAACAAAACATTGGTTAGAACAAATGCAAAATCCAAATTTGTGAAAGGGACAGTACACCCCATTGAGTCACAGGGTACCCCGCGCCTAAAGTAGGTGTCTGCTTAGTCTCTAAGCAAACACAACCGACCTACCATCCCACATTTCTCTATAAATACCCACCATCACACACTACAATCTTCACGCGAGAGTCCTCCCCCTCACATCTCCCTTAAACTTCTATACTCGACTTCCTAAGTCACAAAATCGACACGTGTTTACGACCTACCGATCGTAAACACAAGCCTTACACATATTGTTTAGTACCGTCGCCGTGCATTCGTCCGACCCATTCGACCAACTCAACTAATCAATCAACATGTTTTAATTAACATATTTTCAACTTATTTTCAAAACAAAATCCTTTTTTAAGGCCCTCTTTTTAAACTTCTTGATCGTGAGTAGTCGCTACAAGAAAACTTGTCTCTAAAGTCATCTATGTCGCAAACATCAATACACGTAAGTTTGAGGGTGTAAACAACTCACTTTATTTCATGTATTTACTGTTTTTATGAGTCTACATGCATGAACAATGCATAACACGATTCAAATATAGGTTAGACGAGCCAAAACCGAGTTTTGGCCCGAGACAGAAGCCCTTTGGTTTGCAAAAAGGCTCGCGCCTCATGTGGGTTGTCTGGTCAGACTCAACCGTGTTTGCTCTCGTCTTTCCTCTTTATTTCATTTCTTATTTGTAATCGGTTTTTACCATTTCAAATGTTTCAAATCATTTTTATGATAAACATATTTTGACCATTACAAAAATCATCCTTGGTTCTTTATACCATGACGGTTTATTCCGTGACTCGATGATATTATTGGTTAATTACATTTTAATGGGTATTTTAACACCCTTTTATTTTATTTACCATTTTTCTCATTTGTTTACATTTGTAAACATATTAGTCATAATTCATAATCATCCTTGGTTCATTATACCATGTCGGTTTAATCCGAGTACGATGACAAACTTGACTAATTACAAATAATTGAACTTAACATAATTAGTTCAAATCAAACATTTTCCTTTACCATTTTATTATGCTTTTCAAACATGCAAATCCGACAACGAATATTACTAACATAATAGTAATTATTCCGAGTCATGGAAATCATATTTGCAAATCTTTCATCATAAATACGGTTTTAAACAACCTTTTCAAAAATAAGGAGACGCCCCCTTGGGTCGGCTCATGGCTCGCGCCCCAAGGGACCGCCTGTTTTCACATTTCAAAACCAGGGCAGAGCCCCTTCCATTGCCAATAGGCTCGCGCCCCAATGGGGCTGCCTGGCGCCGTTCTGCCTCATTTTTAGCACTTGTCTAGGACGATCCCGATTACGGTTAATCCGAATACATGACGGATCAGATTGACAAGCTTACGTTTTTACACTTTGTCATTTGACATCCTTTTTCAAATAAATGGATCGTGTTAAGCGTTATAACCTGAATTTGGTAAATGGATGTTTAATTTCCGTTTTCACATGCAAATCAATCTAAATCCAACTTGACATCTTACGCTTGATACTTGGATTAACAAACCGACTTAGAAAGCTCACATATTAGGTTAAACTTTTGGATGCACATTCATGCATTTTAACCGTTCTATCAACTTTTGCACTTAAACAACCACGATCGATCAGTAGAGACCGCTAACGTGAGCGGGATTGGGTGTCCGATTAAAGGGCTTCCCAATACGTACCCTCACCCCTTACTCAGAACCTTTGGATAGTGGATGGCCTTATCCAGGGCGCACGAGAGTCATTTTAGGCATAGAATGCTAAAAGGGGGACGATTCCTTATCTTTAGTACCTATGTCAAACACCGCTTTTTGCCTTGGTTGACCTAGGTATAAAGTGGATTCGAACGGGTTCCAAGCATCCCACAAATGCTTGGTGGCGACTCCGAACATCTCTACATCGTTTCGCGGCCCTTGCCGAGACGATACCGACCGATCTAAAGCGATCCGGTCGAAAGCATTTTACGCCGCCGAGCGTAGCTTTCAAGAGACCTCTGCATGTCCACAGATTGGCCTGGCGTGCAGGTGGCCCGCGACTGCGGACCGGCTTGCGGCCCAAATCCGTAGACATAGACGTGGCCCATGTCCACAGTTTGGCTACTCCGCTGGGGAATTTTAGGACACTTGTGTCTTTGTGATCCTTGGAGGTGAAACTCGAACGAGGTCGTGGTTAAAGTGCATTAATTGATATTACGGTCATAAGTCGGGTTCCTTGTCCGGGCCCACAACCTAACCTTTATCGACCAATTGGCTTGTCCCGTCGGCGTGAGTTTTCTCATCCCCGCGTTTTGAATCCCGATTGAGTCAAGCATACCATTGACGTTACACATTTTTGTTTCGTCAAAGAGCTTTCATCACTTTCGCGCACGAGGCTAGGGCACCCTCCTTACACATTTTGTTTGGATTGGTATCCCTCTCGCAAATCGGGGTTTGATTGCTTGGTGTGTAACCCACCCTTTTAAGCCAAAACCCGTGTCAGCATTATGCATAATATAATGAAACTGTGAGTGCTTATGTGCTAATTGATCATAAGTCCTTCCGTGTCATTTTTCAAACTTTCAAAAAACAACTTTTTGCGCCGTTATAATGGCCGTTTCAAACCTCGGTCTTTCGCCGACCGTTGCACGCCTTTCTAGGCCGTCATAATGACGATTTTCAAACCCGGTTTTTTATAACCATTTCCACACGCCTTTCTAGGCCGTCATAATGACAATTTTCAAACCCGGTTTTTTATAACCATTTCAACACGCCTTTCTAGGCCGTCATAATGACAATTTTCAAACCCGGTTTTCATAACCATTTTAACACGCCTTTCTAGGCCGTCGTAATGACGATTTTCAAACCCGGTTTTTTATAACCATTTCAACATGCCTTTCTAGGCCGTCGTAATGACGATTTTCAAATCCGGTTTTCTACAACCATTTCAACACACCTTCCTAGGCCGTCGTAATGTTGATTTTTCGAAATCCGGTTTTTACAACCGTTTCAAAGCACCTTTTTACGCCGCTATAATGGCCATTTCAAAACCCGGTTTTTATAACCATTTCAAATCCACCTTTTATGTCGTTGTAATGACGATTTTAAACCTTGGTTTTCACAAACCATTTCAAAATACCCTCTTACGTCGTCATAATGGCTGTTTCAATCCTCGGTCTATCGCTGACCGTTGCATTCTCAAAGCGCCTTTTTACGCGTCGTAATGACGAATTCTACCCTCGAATTTTCAAAATTCGAAATCAGTTTTCAAACAAAAACCTTTTTTTTTTCAAACTGTCGTAACGACGATTTCAACCTATGCAACTTTCCAAATTTCAAATCTCATTTTCAAAATCAAATTTGGCTTTTCTAAGCCGTCGC
Organism: Silene latifolia; assembly: GCF_048544455.1. NCBI lineage: Eukaryota > Viridiplantae > Streptophyta > Magnoliopsida > Caryophyllales > Caryophyllaceae > Silene > Silene latifolia. The sequence goes on from NC_133531.1 coordinate 104,688,494, forward strand.
AATGACGATTTCAATTCTCACAATTTTCGATTTGCATACCGTCTTTCAAAGGTTAAAACGGTTTTCTAACCCGTAGTAATGACGAATTCAATCCTCGCGATTTCCATTTTCAAATCTTGAAAACGAATTTAACCGTTTTCAAATTCCATTCAAAATCAAATCATTTGAAGACGAATTTAACCGTTTTCAAATTCCAATCAAAAATCAAATCATTTGGAAACGAATTTAACCGTTTTCAAATTCCAATTCAAATCAAATCATTTGAAAACGAATTTAACCATTTTCAAATTCAAATTCAAAATCAAATCTTTGAAAACTAATTTAACTGTTTTCAAATTGCAAATCCTATTTCAAATTCTTTGAAAACAAATTTAACCGTTTTCAAATTTCAATTCAAACTCAAATCTTTGAAAACAAATCTGACCGTTTTCAAATTTCAAATCCAACTTCAAATCATTTGAAAACAAATTTAATCGTTTTCAAATTTCAATTCAAAATCAAATCATTTGAAAACAAAATTAACCGTTTTCAAATTTCAAATCAAAACTCAATCTTTGAAGACAAAATTAACCGTTTTCAGATTTCAATCAAATTTCAAATCTTTGAAAACAAATCTAATCGTTTTCAAATTTCAAATTCAAAATCAAATCTTTGAAAACCAATTTAACCGTTTTCAGATTTTAAGTCAAAACTCAATCTTTCAAAACAAACTTAACCGTTTGCAAATTTCAAATCCAACTTCAAATCTTTGAAAACAAATTTAACCGTTTTCAAATTTCAATTCAAATCTCAAATCATTTGAAAACAAATCTAACCGTTTTCAAATTTTCAATCCAATTTTAAATCCTTTGAAAACAAACTTAACCGTTTTCATGGCCATTGTGATGACTATTCCAAATTATTCGATTCTCGATTTTCTAATCCGTGATTCGGAATTTCAAAAACTGTCTTTGGAAACAACACTTTGTTTTCAGAGCCGCCGCAATTTCAACTCAAACTGTCTTTTGAAAACAAACTTAAGACAACTCTTCAACTGATCGACTTTTGGAGATCTCTACTCTTCGGAAGCTGTCCATAAAACAACAAATGAATCTTTTTTGAAAATTTCTATTTTTGAAAATTTCAGTCCACCTTTCTGATTCAGCCTCGAGTTGATTTCAAGTCAAGTCGTCTAGATAACGTCGAGTCTCTGCAGAAGTTAGTACCTACCTTCTGGTCTAGGTCGTGTCGCCTAATTGTCGAGACATCTTCAATGGCGTTAGCAGAGTCAAAACCACCCGGGTATTAAACCCGTCTTTCCCCTACATTACGGGTCAAAGGTCAAGTTTGTGTACATGTCTCGTACAACGACATCATGCCAGTAACACACATCCAAATCAAGTCAGAAATCATGTGTCTAGGCATCACTATGCCAAAGTCGACACTCGAGTGTAAGTTCAAAGTCATGCACCAAGAGTTCAAACACAAGAGGTCATTCACGATCTTTAATGAGCTCATAACCTAGTCACACCGTCCCGTCTTCGCAACAAAACTGCCTTTTGTGCATATGTGTCGTACTTGCCTTTGTTTGTGCAATCCCTTGCCAAGACAAGTTATAACGCCTATCGTTATGTCAATCAGGAATCCCTTGGGTGCCGTCAATCGCCAACCAGAAACACAAGAAGCTGATCAATCTGCATCTGCCATGATTTCCGCTGAAATCAACAACATGGTCCTTCGACTCCTAGCTACCGTGGAAAACTTGAGCACTCGTCTCTCCCGGGTTGAGGACAAAATGGCAACTGAGAATTTTCTCTCTTCTGATATTGAGCAAAGGGTTAAGCTCCTTGAAAGCCGGCTACTGGCCAACGACCAAACCAAAACCAGACGACCTCATCGGTCCTTCCCTTATTTGGGTATGCCTTATGCCATAGCCTTGGAGAGGCTAATCTCTAAAGGAAAGCTCAAACCAATTGGTCCAACTCCAGACCCTCTACCAAACAAGCGAGGTCGAAGATGGGATGGAAACCTCTTTTGCCAATATCACCAAGGTCGCGGACATGACACTGAAATGTGTCTCCCTCTAAAAGGCGTTATCCTTGATATGATTGAAAAGGGCGAGTTACCACAACCTCCCTCAACAAACAACAAAATCAAGCCTCCAGAAAATCCTATTGGACGCAGTCAGGAACCTTCCTTAGACTGCTCTCACCTCATCTCTCCTGATGATGAGGAAATCCATGCAATTGATTAGGATGGCATACAAAGCGCCATAATGATGCTCTCCGTCTCCATCAACAACATATTCTCAAAGCTGCAAGTTGCTATCGATGATTTGAACACCCGGGTAGCTAATTTGGAGAAAAGGGTCGGTACTACCGAAAATGAACCTGACCACCATGGAGAAAACCAACCCTCCCTTCACCAACCAACAGCTGTTGAAAATGAGGAGTCATCCTATGGTTCCCACATCCACGAACCTACCAACAAAGAACATGAAATTGCCTCACCAAAATACCCTTCAAAATATCAAGCGACATCCCAAAAACTCCCCATTGATAACAACCCAATCCTGCTTCCGCCCAGGATTGACAAAAACAAAAACAAAAACAAAAACAAAACTCACAAAAACATCCCCAAAAACACAAATGTGGGAACCGTGGGAAAACATCAAAGGGTATTCAAAGATCTGGGAATAACATATGGCACTGCTCTGGAGATACTTGCTTCAGAAGGAATGCTCCAACCCATTGGTCCGACTCTGGAAAAACCTGAACAAAAAAGAGGTCGTTCATGGAACGGAAAGGCCTATTGCCAATACCATCAAGGCAAGGGTCATGACACCGAAACCTGCTTCAAACTTAAGCATGCCATTCAAGATATGATTGAAGCTGGCAAAATCATAATTGCACCTCTCAGTCAGGACAATCCTCCTGAATGTCTCAAGTCAAACAGCAAGGTTGAACGTTCTCAAAGGACATTCACCAACCTCAACACAACCTATGCCGAAGCTCTTCAAAAGCTCATAACTGAAGGGAAGCTACAACCAATCGGGCCCACTTCGGACCCGTCTGAATGCAAGAAATCCCGTTTTTGGGACGGCAATGCCTACTGCCAATATCATCGAGGAAATGGTCATGACACTAAAACATGCTTCAAACTGAAACATGTTATTCAAGGTATGATCGACAACCAGGAACTGATAGCTTCATCCCTATGCCAACCAAGTGATGAAAATAACCCTCATAAACATCTCTTTCTGCAAGGAGATAAAAGCCTCATGGACTATTGTCCTCATATCATTCCCAACAACGAGAGTGAAATGCTCAAGTGGGTCAATGCTCAAGACCAGACATTCAAGCCGCTGGATGCTGCGAAGGAGACCTTCAAGGAGGAAACATGATGATTAGGAGTTCGTATCTACGATTGAGTCTGAGTCCGAGTCCGAGTCCGAGTCTTAAGCTTTCTCATATCTATCCTAGTGTATGTCCTTTTATTCCTAAGTGACAAACTGGGGGCTGTACCCATAATTCACATGTATTCATCGAGTTTGTGCTAACATCTTATTTATCTAAATAAAAGCACAATTTCCAGCTATCATATATTCTCCTCTTTACCAATTCCCGCTGACAACGAGAATTGATTTGAGAGTTGATTTAAAACAAACAACATGTTCCAATTCAACGTGAGTACACTCGATTGACGTTCCATACCGAGTAAGCAAAGGACCCGAAACTCCGTGTCCATTCTCTTTACCTATTCCATGTCTGGAAATAGAAACCTTTCATTAGCACTCAATTTAGAACGAGCTTCTATCAACGGGATCCTATGACGAACCCAGATAACAAACCAGAACATCTCCCTGTTCATGGTCAATGACGGAAGGCAAGCCCATTCCCCACAAAAACATCCCATCACCAAATTTCAACCTCTCACCAACGGGTACATCCCCATCCGCACCTTTACCTGCCTCGAACGAAGGACGGCAAAGAACCAATGCATCCAAGCCAAAGCTAAATCAAAAACCAAAACCAAAAGGTCGAAAGCCATTCGGCCAATCTCCAAAGCAAAGCCAAAGCGAAAGGCCAAAATCAAAGGCCCAAGCCAATAGCCATTCCCTTAAAGCCAAAGCGAAAGGCCAAAATCAAAGGCCCAAGCCAATAGCCTTTCACCCAAAGCCAAAGCGAAAGGCCAAAATCAAAGGCCCAAGCCAATAGCCATTCCCTTAAAGCCAAAGCGAAAGGCCAAAATCAAGGCCCAAGCCAATAACCATTCACCCAAAGCCAAAGCGAAAGGCCAAAATCAAAGGCCCAAGCCAATATCCATTCACCCGAAGCCAAAGCGAAAGGCCAAAATCAAGGCCCAAGCCAATAACCATTCACCCAAAGCCAAAGCGAAAGGCCAAAATCAAAGGCCCAAGCCAATATCCATTCACCCAAAGTCAAAGCGAAAGGCCAAAATCAAAGGCCCAAGACAATATCCATTCGCCCAAAGCCAAAGTTCAAGGCCAAAGCAAGAACCGAAGCCGAAATCAATTCGCTCAAAGCAAAAAAACCAAAGCTAAAGGCTACTCACCCAACGTCAAGGCTAAGACTCAAGCCAAAATCAAAACAAAACAAGATTGAAACCCTTTTCCCAAAAAGGCCAAAATCCAAAGAAAGCATCCAACACACAAAATCCTGGACAAGTGAGTCCAAAATACCAAGACCAGGACCAACGAGTCCAACACATCAAATCCCGGACCCACAAGTCCAAAACACCAAACACTAAAACCTCAACCAAAACTCCTTCACCCCTAAGTCCTTCTACAGACTGTTACAGGGAAACCTATCTAGGATCCTGGGGACTCCCCTCAAGATCATAATCCAAACTGCTTCACCCTAAGTCCTTCTAGAGACTGTTGCAGGGAGACCTATCTAGGCTTCTGAGGATTCCCTCTCAAGCTCGTAATATCACACCTTAACCTTTAAGGTCCAGACATGGAAATCTGATCCCATGTTATTTACCAACCATTTCGTGCTCAGGCCACATCAAGCCGGAGATCCCATTCCGCACCACATTACAAGCCGTTACCCTCCAGCCTAAACACCACAAACTTCTTGCTCCAGATTTTTATCTGTTAAGCGAACCCATTATTACCAAGCTCCACATTCCCTAATGTTGAAGCCATTTTTCACCACAAACCCCACGGAGTCCTCGAATGCTTTGCTATCGAGAACGGGACATACCTAATCTACCCTTAGAGTCCACTTTTTAGTATGCTCAAATGATAAGGAACATTCTCACAAATTACACCTCTTCGATTCATGATCAAGAGGTATTTATCTCCAATCAACCTTCGAGTCACCAAACGGAATTTTCCGTCATGACGCTCAACTCCAGATTTTTATCTGTAAAACAAACCATTATTACCAAGCTCCACATTCCATAATGTCGAAGCCTTTTTCACCCTGACCCAGATACGGAGTCCTCGGATGCTTTGCTACCGAGAACGGGACATATCCAATCTACCCTTAGGGTCCACTTTTTAGTGTGCTCACATGATAAGGAACATATTTACAAATTACACCTCTTCGATTCATGATCGAGGGGAATTATCTCAAATCAATTTCTCGAGTCACCAAACGGCTTTTACCGTCGTGACCTCCACATTTAAAGGTCCTAACATCTCGCTTAGGCGCACAAACACATTCTGAACTACGATCTGATTTGATTTCACATCACGTGAATACGTAGGCAGTCCTTCATGGGCGCAACCATACACCTCAAAATCACTTCAAGGTCCTAACATCTCGCTTAGGCACACATTCAGAACTACGATCTGGTTTGATTTCACTTCACGTGAATACGTAGGCAGTCCTTCATGGACACAACCATACACCTCAAAATCACTTCAAGGTCCTAACATCTCGCTTAGGCACACACTCAGAACTACGATCTGGTTTGATTTCGCACACACGCGAATACGTAGGCAGTCCTATTACAAGGGCACAACCACACCCCCACACATATTCAATTTTCACACCTTCAATTTGCAACCCATTGCAAAAACCAGCTCAGAACTACGATCTGGTTTGATTTCGCAAACACGCAAATACGTAGGCAGTCCCTTAACAAGGACGCAACCGCACACCCATTTCAATCGCAACCATCAACATCAATCCTCAAAAGCAGCCCACCTAGCCGCAAAAATTAATCTCATACTTATTTACTGGGGGCTTCTTCTTTAAGACGTCGCCCATTCAAATTCCCACCTTCTCACTCTGGGGGCTTCTTTTTCAAGACGTCGCCCATACTTTATCCTCAAGCATCTTTTGAGTCTCAACTACAGTCCAAAACAAAACCGCCCATAGCCTAGTGCTCGGTTCAGACGATGACAAGGTCTGGGTTCCGCTCTCCGAATCATCATGCCTCAGAGAAGGATCTCAAACAAGCAAACGGTGGAAAAGATGTCTGGAGAAGATAATCAATTCATGTTCCCCAGCCGAGCGAACCTTCTACTCCAGGGATTTGATACGCGTTGTCACCTCTTTCTTGGCTAGGAGTTGCACTTACAAGTGCAAAGTCTATCAGAGTCACCCCTGTGTCGTGTCGATACCAAGTTTGTATCACGTTAACGACTGCCCATTTGTCAGTCTGTCAGTATGCGTCTGTGTGAGTCAGTGTCCCAACGGTCACGTGTCTCCAATCTATCAAATCACAGATCTATGAGTAACAAGACTCGCCTTTAAGCTTCACAACATTCAAAATTTTTATCTCCCCTCGCGTGAGATATTACATGCTAGTTGCTTATATGCTAAATGCTCACATGCTTATGTGCTTACGTGCTTATATGCTTACATGCTAGTTGCTTTTATGCTAATTGCTCACATGCTTATGTGCGTACGTGCTTATATGCTTGCATTCAACGTGCTTATCTATGCGACTGCGGATTTGTGTGGTCACTAACAATGCAGGTAATCTTGAGAAGACAAACTCACTCCAATTGAGTACTGGGTTCTTCCCAACAAATGGCAACCCATCAAGTCCAAGGGCTTTAACCCCGTCGATTACATGGCATACGCTACCTCCCAGCGGGCAGCATCTCATATCCCCGGCGAGTCCTGAGAAGTTTCTAACTCCCCAGCGAGTGCCGATTTTCAAATGGATGTCACACATGCTATTTCCCACAGTCGATCTTTCGACCACCATGGCTGGCGAGCCTTTGTCCGTAAACAAGATACAACTCAAGGACGTATCCTGAAGATGCCTCGGGTACGACTCCTTTTCACAAGCTGGCGAGCCTTTGTCCGCAAACAAGATATAACTCAAGGACGTATCCCGAAGATGCCTCAGGTACGACTCCTTTTCACAAGCTGGCGAGCCTTTGTCCGCAAACAAGGTACAACTCAAGGACGTATCCCGAAGATGCCTCGGGTACGACTCATTATCACAGCTGGCGAGCCTTTGCACGCACATAAGATACGACGCAAGGATATATCCCGAAGATGCCTCAGGTATGACTCCTTCCTATGGCTGGCGAGCCTCAAAACGCACCGCCTTCAACACCGACTGGCGAGCCTTTGCGCGCAAAAGATTCAAGGACGTACCCCGAAGATGCCTTAGGTATGACTCCTTCTTGTGGCTGGCGAGCCTTTATACGTAGTCTAATGGACTTTAAACGACCCGAATCGAAAGTCGACAGACTCTAAAATGTTCCCGACGACAGGTCCTTGACTCGAATTCCCGAGTCGCCTCGACGTCGCCCTTCCCGACGGCAGGTACTTGGCTCAAATCCTTTTGAGTCGCCTCGACGTCGCAATGGTCTTCAGGTTGTAATCTTCGATTGACCTGGAGATCATACTTTGACTTTCGCCCTATCCAAGCCTCAGTCAAAGTGGGGGCTCTGTAGATACCCAGTATCTGCACCTTCCAAAAACCACCCGATGATGATCGGACTATAACGTGTTTTTGATATGCGTGCGTGGATTGGCTATACATGAGACGGTTTAATGCACTACTCGAATATGAAAAATGATTTCAAAAGTTTTCTAACTTCATTTGCATTAAAATAACCCTATTTAGTGTTAAAACTGTCTTCGGACCCAAAACCGACTCAGAAACCCGCAACTTGAGTCAACCTGAGTCAACCCAAATCTCGAATGTCAAAAATAATGCCATGAATGTCTTTATCATGGCATTTCCATTAGAATAACTCTATTTAGAGTTAAAACCGACACCGAGCCAAAAACCGACTCGAAATTCAAATCCCGACTCACACGGGTCAAACCCGAGTCAAAGACACATAATACCTACCCCAAATAATACCTAAGAGGAAGCTTACACGGCTAAGCAAACCTCAATGACCACAAATCACAACCAACAAAACATTGTTTAGAACAAATGCAAAATCCAAATTTGTGAAAGGGACAGTACACCCCATTGAGTCACAGGGAACCCCGCGCCTAAAGCAGGTGTCTGCTTAGTCTCTAAGCAAACACAACCGACCTACTATCCCACATTTCTCTATAAATACCCACCATCACACACTACAATCTTCACACGAGAGTCTGCCCCCTCACATCTCCCTTAAACTTCTATACTCGACTTCCTAAGTCACAAAATCGACATGTGTTTACGACCTACCGATCGTAAACACAAGCCTTACACATATTGTTTGGTACCGTCGCCGTGCATTCGTCCGACCCATTCGACCAACTCAACTAATCAATCAACATGTTTTAATTAACATATTTTCAACTTATTTTCAAAACAAAATCCTTTTTTAAGGCACTCTTTTTAAACTTCTTGATCGTGAGTAGTCGCTACGAGAAAACTTGTCTCTAAAGTCGTCTATGTCGCAAACATCAATACACGTAAGTTTGAGGGTGTAAACAACTCACTTTATTTCATGTATTTACTGTTTTTATGAGTCTACATGCATGAACAATGCATAACACGATTCAAATATAGGTTAGACGAGCCAAAATCGAGTTTTGGCCCGAGACAGAAGCCCTTTGGTATGCAAAAAGGCTCGCGCCTCATGTGGGTTGTCTGGTCAGACTCAACCGTGTTTGCTCTCGTCTTTCCTCTTTATTTCATTTCTTATTTGTAATCGGTTTTTACCATTTCAAATGTTTCAAATCATTTTTATGATAAACATATTTTGACCATTACAAAAATCATCCTTGGTTCTTTATACCATGACGGTTTATTCCGTGACTCGATGATATTATTGGTTAATTAAATTTTAATGGGTATTTTAACACCCTTTTCTTTTATTTACCATTTTTCTCATTTGTTTACATTTTTAAACATATTAGTCATAATTCATAATCATCCTTGGTTCATTATACCATGTCGGTTTAATCCGAGTACGATGACAAACTTGACTAATTACAAATAATTGAACTTAACATAATTAGTTCAAATCAAACATTTTCCTTTACCATTTTATTATGCTTTTCAAACATGCAAATCCGACAACGAATATTACTAACATAATAGTAATTATTCCGAGTCATGGAAATCATATTTGCAAATCTTTCATCATAAATACGGTTTTAAACAACCTTTTCAAAAACCAGAAGACGCCCCCTTGGGCCGGCTCATGGCTCGCGCCCCAAGGGACCGCCTGTCTTCACATTTCAAAACCAGGGCAGAGCCCCTTCCATTGCCAATAGGCTCGCGCCCCAATGGGGCTGCCTGGCGCCGTTCTGCCTCATTTTTAGCACTTGTCTAGGACGATCCCGATTACGGTTAATCCGAATACATGACGGATCAGATTGACAAGCTTACGTTTTTACACTTTGTCATTTGACATCCCTTTTCAAATAAATGGATCGTGTTAAGCGTTATAACCCGAATTTGGTAAATGGATGTTTAATTTCCGTTTTCACATGCAAATCAATCTAAATCCAACTTGACATCTTACGCTTGATACTTGGATTAACAAACCGACTTAGAAAGCTCACATGTTAGGTTAAACTTTTGGATGCACATTCATGCATTTTAACCGTTCTATCAACTTTTGCACTTAAACAACCACGATCGATCAGTAGAGGCCGCTAACACGGGCGGGATTGGGTGTCCGATTAAAGGGCTTCCCAATACGTACCCTCACCCCTTACTCAGAACCTTTGGATAGTGGATGGCCTTATCCAGGGCGCACGAGAGTCATTTTAGGCATAGAATGCTAAAAGGGGGACGATTCCTTATCTTTAGTACCTATGTCAAACACCGCTTTTTTGCCTTGGTTGACCTAGGTATAAAGTGGATTCGAACGGGTTCCAAGCATCCCACAAATACGTGGTGGCGACTCCAAACATCTCTACATCGTTTCGCGGCCCTTGCCGAGACGATACCGACCGATCTAAAGCGATCCGGTCGAAAGCATTTTACGCTGCCGAGCGTAGCTTTCAAGAGACCTCTGCATGTCCACAGATTGGCCTGGCGTGCAGGTGGCCCGCAACCGCGGACCGGCTTACGGCCCAAATCCGTAGACCGAGACGTGGCCCATGTCCACAGTGTCATGCCATATTCGGTATGTGAAAGACTAGGGGTGGGAGAGCTCAAGTGCACCAACATGACCTTACAAATGGCGGACCGCTCAACAAAGAAACCACTAGGGGTATGGGAAGATGTATCCGTGAGAGTTGGAAAGTTTTTCATACCGGTGGACTTTGTCATTGTTGATATGGAGGAGGATTACAACATTCCAATCATTCTAGGAAGAACATTCCTACATACCGCTGGAGCAGTGATCGATGTGAAACATGGAGAGATCACACTTGAAGTAGGTGATGAAACAATCACCTTCAATCTTGATAAGACTATGAGAGCTCCCAACTTGTTTGGGCCATGCTTTATGGTTGATCACTATACCCGGGAGGGTGACAAGAAGAAGATGGAACCTCCATTCGAAGAACAAATGAAATAAATAAGTCTAAAAAAGAAGGGCAAAGACACACCGCCCAATTAGAAGAAAGATATTGATGATGTTGAAATGGCTCTATTCGGAGAACATGTAATTTTTAACAACAAGAATGAGAGCTTGAATAGCTCACCCATGACAAGTATATATGGAGGCCTCATTGGCCATGTTAACAAGGAAGGAGAGTTGCTCTTGTCAACTCATGATCCACCCGACATAGGGAAAGAAGCAAGAGAAGTATATGGTCTATGGGATGACGAGTTTGAAGGACTTGTTAACCCATACATTGGGAATGCTATGACTCTAGACCAAGGCTATGTAGACCCTTGTCACCTCTTTGACTCGGGCTACCATATGAATGAAGACAACAATGTGCATAGGGCTATGCAAGACCTTCATCATGAAAATGAACAAGCCTTTGACTACTTCTACAAGGTGTTGAGCAACATCAACAACGCCTTGGCTTTGCCCCTTTGACACCTCTCAAAAGAACGAGAGTTTGGTGGAGTCCTCCCTAAACCACCATTTGTAAATATTCTAACCTCTTAACTTACATTTCATTTAACTTGTACATTACTCAATTTTTGCATTGCATTTTAGATGCTTTGTTTGACGAATTTGTGTAACATGAGAGCAAGTGATGGAGGGATTTTAATGTGCTTCAAATGTGTAGTGTTTGATGATCAAGTGTGGGAAAACACATGCCTAGGCTAATAAAGCCTTTGTAATGCAACCCAGATCAAAATGATGAAGAATTGAAGAAAAATTATTGCGGGACAAAGATCCCCACGAGCAGACATGAGCTCGTGGGGACCGGGAGAAGAGGCACAAGTGAAAATTTGCACTGGAAAGAAATCTGCCCGAGCTGACAGCAGCTCGAGCGTCCCACTGCTCAGGTCGCTCGACCTCAACCCAGGACGTGGGTCCAGAAAGTGCCTTCAATTATCAATTTTGCACTGGACGATAATCCGCCCATCCCAAGCTCAAGACGAGCGAGCCTAGCAGAAATCCGCCTGACTTGTCTTCAAGTCGCCCGTCCCCAGAGCCAAGCAGATTTCTGAATTTTCACTGGAAGAAAATCCGCCCGTCTCCACCCCGATTCGCCCGTCCCTACCTACTACATCAACAAAACACGGGACTCACCCCTCTTCTTCATTTCATTTCCTTTCTTCAAACACAAACACCATAATTTCCCTCACTTCAACCTTCAATCCCCTCATCTTAAAACACCATTTTCTCATCCAAATTCACCACAATCAAGTCCAAACTTTCTATGTAACACCCCACGGTAATTGAAGAGGTCCAATGATAGGCTTAAATGACTAGTGCTTAAAGGGATTGGAAGTACTACTCATATCAACAAAGTGCACTTTCTTTTATGGTCATCCATGCAAAAGAAATCCACGGTTAAGCGTGCTTAGCTGGGAGTAGTCTTAGGATGGGTGACCTCCTGGGAAGGTTTCCGGGATGCGCATGAGTGAGGACAAAATGCGCTATAAAGGACCCGTGTTGATCTGTGAGCCATGTACACAGCCTGGCGAGCTATCATAAGTAACCGCTCCCGACCCGACTTGGGCCGGGGTGTTACAAGTGGTATCAGAGCAACCCTGCGACCGTGTGATTATCGGAGGCAGTTGTTATATGCTCCATTGTGATCACACACCTAGCGAGGAGGATTCTGGGTTAGCGGTTATGTAACACCCCATACTCCAAGTGCCTTACCAGGACCACCCAGGTACAAAGATGTTACCATCTCGGTTCCCCGAGGCAATGATAATCATAAGACAATAGCGAAACAACATTTAAATAGTATAAGTTTAGTGAATAAGATACAATCCAAAACCAAATACCAAAATACGGTTACATGTTCTCAAAACCAACTGTCTACTCAACTAAATGAAATGTCTAACAAACTACTCAGGCTACAACGAAAGACTCTATCATCTGAAAGTGGCACATCCCAGCTATCCCATGTAACTCGACTCATACCTGCTCAACAACTGCTCACCATCCCCGAATGGATCACCACAGTTTTTAAAACAATAAACGGGGTCAGTACTAATCACACAATTTATATAATCCAACAACACAACAATCAACACAGCTCAAACATCACAGATATACTCCGAACTACATCACCAACTCCACAATACTGACTACACACTAAAGTGTGTAGCCCTGCCAGAGTGCCCATCGCAACAGGTCACTCCACGCCGCCAGTGGGGGACCGCAGCCGTTCCTACCTAATCCCCACTCATCTCCGTCGAGCGATAAACCCAAATCCATTAATGTGCACATCTCTTCTGTGACGGGTTCCACAGAAGGCGAATAATGGGCGTGAAGCCACTCCCGCAAGTGACTCCACTCAGCTAGGGACGCACCCCGAAGAACACAGACAGATACAAACAATCACAGCTACTATCAACAATCAAACCAACAACCGTCACAATACTCGTATGATAATATTCAACAATCACAAATCACAACCAATACATTATGGGACTAATACCGAGTAGGGAAACCCTACCTGGAAAGCAACACAGTCAGTCGATCTCAACAGCTGTTATCAAAAGGCCTCTTCTACGAATCCTCCTCCTAACATACAATCATACAATTACTACCAATCAAGAAACACAACAAAACCCCCAAATCCCCAAATTAGGGTTTAACTAACTTTAACGAAGTACCATAAAAACAGTACGTAGATCTTACCCTCGACGCAAGGATCACAAAGGTGTAAAGAACGGTGAATTCCGACCTTCCAAGCTCCGGGATTTGCCAATAATGCGATTGATGCGAAGAACGTAGATTGTTTTCTCTTTTGAAAGTAATTAGGTTTGTAAAAGTGTATTAAGAAAGTGACGGAAGTGTTTATATATTAAATCGCATTATTAACAAAACCCGACAAATCATCCCCCCGTAAACCGGCTACTCGATCGAGTAGCTGACATACTCGATCGAGTGCCGCCTACTCGATCGAGTATCAAGGTTACTCGATCGAGTACCCAACAGGTCAGAAACTGTTTTAAATCGCAACACACCCTTACTCGACAGAGTAAGGCCCACTCGATAGAGTGCCCAGAGACTCATAAAACCATAGTATTACAGTCTTCCCTCCTTAAAAAGAACTTCGTCCCCGAAGTTCAAACCACCACAAAACAAAGACACACACTACTACACTCCCGACACAACAACCAAAACAAAACTCAACATAAAACATGTTACTAACCCAAACTCAACCCGACTCAACCACAACAAACATACCGACACATATCGACACAACATAAAAAGGGTATAAAAAGCTCTTAAAAACTCTTCGCGATCATCTCCTACCCCCCTAAAAGAAACAAGGTTACGTCCCCGTAACCATACATACCTGATCAAAAAGGAAAGGGTAACGCTCTCTCATGGCCTCCTCTGCCTCCCATGTAGCTTCCTCAGACTCGTGATTAGACCAAAGGATCTTAAGCAAAACTGTCTCACCACTCCTAGTCTTCCTAACCTTCCGGTCAAGAATCTGCTTAGGCACCTCAAGGTATGACAAGGACTCATCTAGCTCTAAGCTCTCTGCCTCTAACACATGTGACGGTCACTCACATACTTCCGCAGCTGAGATACATGAAACACATTATGCACCCTCTCTAACGCAGCTGGCAAAGCCAAACGATAAGCAACCTCTCCAACCCGCTCTAAGATCTCATAAGGCCCTATGAACTTCTGACTCAGCTTGCCTTTCTTCCCAAATCTCATAACCCCACGCATAGAAGACACTTTCAGAAGGACCTTATCCCCAACCTGAAACTCTATATCCCGGCGATGTAGATCTGCATAACTCTTTTGACTATCCTGAGCCGCTCTCATCCTTTCCCTGATCATCTTAATCTGCTCAACCATCTCATGTACCATCTCTGGCCCTAGAACCACTGCCTCAGCACTGTCGTCCCAACAAATCGGACTCCTACATCTCCTCCCATATAAGGCCTCGAACGGTGCCATACCAATACTAGTGTGATAGCTGTTGTTGTAAGAAAACTCTATCAAATCCAACCTGTGTTCCCAGCTACCACCAAAGTCCATCACACAAGCTCGTAACATATCCTCAAGAGTCTTGATCGTTCTCTCAGTCTGACCGTCTGTCGCAGGATGAAATGCTGTACTCATCTTCAAAGTTGTTCCCAAAGATTCCTGCAACTCTTTCCAAAACCTTGAGATAAATCTCGCATCTCTGTCAGATACTATGTCCTTAGGGACTCCATGTAACTTTAGCACATTCTTCCGATAAGCCATAACTAATTGTGCCTTAGTCCATGTATCTTTCATTGGCACAAAGTGAGCTGACTTGGTCAGTCGATCCACTATTACCCATATCATATTGTTACCCTGTTGACTCTTTGGCAAGCCCACGATAAAATCCATAGAAATGGATTCCCACTTCCACTCAGGTACCTCTAAAGACCGAATCTTACCTTGTGGTCGTCGCTGTTCCCCTTTAACTCTCTGGCATGTCAAACAACGGGCCACGAACTCAGCTGTTTCTTTCTTCATCCCAGGCCACCAGAACGTGTTCTTTAAATCCTTGTATAGTTTGTCACCACCTGGATGTACTGAATACGGTGTACAATGTGCCTCTGTCATGATTGTCTTTTTCAGCTCCTCGTCATTAGGGACACACCACCTCCCATCAAACCTCAGACTACCATCTGTATGAATAGAGAATCGAGACACTGTCCCTTTCTCTACTCCAACTCTCCACTCAACTATCTTAGGATCCAACACCTGCTTACCCCGAATATCGTCATAAAGATCAGGCTGCACTGTCAAATCTCCCATGGCATCCCCTCTCTGCATCATATGTATCCCAAACCTCCCCACCTCATCTCTCAACCTCATCAAAGATAAAGCTGTTCACAAAGAATGTACACTCTTCCTACTCAAAGCATCTGCAACAACATTGGCTTTACCTTCATTGTAGATAATATCCATGTCATAATCACCAATCAGCTCCATCCACCTCCTCTGTCTCATGTTCAACTCCTTTTGAGTGAAGATGTACTTGAGACTCCTATGATCAGAAAATACCTTAAAGGTTGCCCCATAAAGGTAATGTCTCCAAATCTTAAGAGCAAACACCACTTCACCCAACTCTAGATCATGTGTAGGATAGTTCTCCTCATAAGGCTTCAATTGCCTAGAAGCATAGGCAATCACTTTACCGTTCTGCATCAACACACATCCCAACCCATTCTTTGAGGCATCTGTGTAAACCTCAAAGTTCTCAATCCCTTCAGGCAATGCTAGGATAGGAGCTGTGGTCAAACGCTCCTTTAATGTTTGGAACGCCGTCTCACAACTCTCATCCCAACGAAACCTGTTCTCTTTTCTCATCAAAGTTGTCATAAGTCTAGCAATCTTGGAGAAATCTTTCACGAACCGTCTGTAGTATCCAGCTAAACCCAAGAAACTCCTGATCTCAGCAACATTCTTTGGTGCTTCCCACTTTATCACTACCTCAATCTTTGCCGGATCCACAGCTACCCCATCCTTAGAGATCACATGCCCCAGAAAAGCAACTCTCTCTAACCAGAACTCACACTTGGACAGCTTAGCATATAACTCATGCTCCCTCAAGGTCTGCAACACAATCCTCAGATGCTCCTCATGCTCCTCCTTAGTCTTGGAGTAGACTAAGATGTCATCGATAAACACCACCACAAACTTGTCCAAAAATTGTCTAAAGATTCCGTTCATCAAATCCATAAACACAGCCGGTGCATTAGATAGCCCAAACGGCATCACCACATACTCATAATGGCCATACCTCGACGTGAAAGCTGTCTTTGGTATGTCCACCTCTCTAATCTTCACCTGATGGTACCCTGACCTCAAATCAATCTTGGAAAAGACTGATGCACCACTCAACTGATCAAACAGGTCATCTATCCTTGGCAAAGGATACTTGTTCTTCACCATCACTCGGTTCAGCTCCCTGTAGTCTATGCACAACCTCAAGCTCCCATCTTTCTTCTTCAAAAAAAGAACTGGTGCTCCCCATGGTGATACACTAGGTCTAATGTATCCCTTTCTATCAGATCATCTAACTGCTTCCTAAGCTCCTCCATCTCTTTAGGACCCATCCGGTACGGTGCCTTAGAGATTGGCCCCGTCCCCGGTTTCAACTCAACCGTGAAATCTATCTCCCTCTTCGGTGGCAAACCCGGAATCTCCTCTGGAAAGACATCTGCAAACTCACCCACCACTGGTATCTGATCAACCGTCGGACTCTCTATCCGGTCATCTCTCACCTGGCACAAGATCAAAGGGCATCCCTTCCTCAGATAGGACTTCAAGGTCACAGCTGCAATCAAATTAACTTTGGGTTTGACCACAAACCCACGATAAGACACACTAACGCCCTTAGGACCTCTCAAAGACACTTTCTTTTGATGACAGTCTATCTTAACTTTATACTTTCCCAACCAATCCATCCCGACTATCATCTCAAAACCGTTTAAAGGATACTCTAGCAAGTCTACAGGTAGATCAACTTGCCCAACTATCATAGATACATCCCTATACAACCTCCCACATGATACAGACTCACCCGAAGGTATAAAAACTTTCTCACTTACAGACTCATATACCCTCAAACCCAACCGTTTAACATGACTCGAAGATACAAACGACTTAGACGCCCCCGAATCAAACAAAACAAAGGTATGAATACCGTTAAAAAGAAAAGTACCAGTGATAACATGTGCATCGTCCTCAGCTGCTTTCTTGTCCATCATGAACAACTTTCCACTGGTCTTCTGTCCACCTCCCTGGACAGTACTAGCTGATGTGTTCGGCTTAGCACCCGACCCCTGATTGTTGTTGTTGTTTGTAGCTGGTTTCTGATAGGAATTACCGCCATTGCGGTTACCTCTACCCTGGTAGCTCTGACCTCCCCGGTTAGACCATGACCCAGTCGGTCTATTGCTCGCATAACTCGTGCTGTCCCGAGAATAGCTCCCCGAGCCGATCTCTCGAAAAGCTCCAGTACACTCGTGCACTCATGTCTCTTGTGGCCTACACCGCCACAAAATGCCATAGCAGTCATCCCCAACTACCACTACTACCACTCATACGGCCACGTCCAAAGGATGCCCCAAAGATCAACCCCGACTCGAAGAAAACGCTCTAGCCTGATTGTGGTTGCCTTTCTTGTGGCTAGATTGGCCACCACCTTCACTCTCAGCCTTTCTTTTCTCAACTACTCTCTCCTGAGCCATCTCCACCAACCTCTCAGCTCTCCCAGCCGTCTCATACGCTTCCTTAACATTAGTAAGGACTCCCACGGGTAACTTGTCCATGATCTTGGGGGTCAACCCCCTCTCAAATCTCAGCGCTAGGTTCTCCTCACTCAAACCCATGTCGTCAGCATACCTAGACTTCTCATTAAACTGCTTGTAGTACTCAGCCACTGACATATCAGATGTCATCCTAAACCCATCAAACTCCTCCCTCAGCTTACTCCTCACATGCTCAGGTACAAACTCTTTCCTCATAGCCCTCCGAAACTCTTCCCAAGGTATAGCAGGTAAGCCCTGCTTCGTATACATCTCTCTAGCACTCACTTTCACCTTGTCCCACCACTCACCAGCTGCTTCCCTCAAGTAGAATGCAGCTTGTTCTACTTTCATCTCATCAGGACAGTGTACAACGTCTAGTATGTTCTCCATCTCACGATGCCAATTGTCAAGAAGAATTGGCTCCTCGGTTCCTTTGTACTCTTTTGGGTTAAACCTCGCTATATAAAGACTGATCTTAGAGTGATCAACGTCCTTATCCTTTCCCACTCTCTTTAGGGCCTCCGTAAGAGCATCCTGATGCTCCAACATCTTAACTATATCATCGATGTTCATGCTCTCAGCTCTCGCATACAAGGCGGTTTTCTTGGGCGGCATCTTGTAACTATATAAGAAAAGGGTAGATATAAACATACGTACTATAAACCCAAAACACGAAAACAGACTGCCCAGAACACACTCGATCGAGTACCCTCTACTCGATCGAGTCATGCTGACTCGTATATACTACCCGCATGTTATCTCTCATATCCCAACATACTATACAACTTTATAAACTCAACATTATAGTCTAACTACGCATGCGATTCTACATAACTCCTCATTCGATCAACAAAACAACTATTTCATGTTATCCAATGCCATATAATAAACAACCGTCATGCTTCTTATATAAACAACATATATATACACACCTTACTAACTTTTCAATCACCATATCAATCTTCTACTCCCAACATCTATCAATTCACAACATATATCGTCACATTCACATACAAGCTAACAAACACCACATATGACCTTGACATATACCCCCCATGTGACTGGTTCAAAATTGTAGGGCGAGTTCGCGACTTTAGGACGTCTCCCAAGTCTTTGCATTAGCTCCTACAACCTTTATCCTGGGTTCATTTTAATTGACTCCCTATATTCATTAGATTCATTGGTTACAGGTTTCAGGATCGTCGCTCTGATACCATTTTGTAACACCCCCATACTCCAAGTGCCTTACCAGGACCACCCAGGTATAAAGATGTTACCATCTCGGTTCCCCGAGGCAATGATAATCATAAGACAATAGCGAAACAACATTTAAATAGTATAAGTTTAGTGAATAAGATACAATCCAAAACCAAATACCAAAATATGGTTACATGTTCTCAAAACCAACTGTCTACTCAACTAAATGAAATGTTTAACAAACTACTCAAAGCTACAAAATGAAGACTCTATCATCCGAAAGTGGCACATCCCGCTATCCCATGTAACTCGACTCATACCGCTCAACAACTCGCTCACCATCCCCGAATGGATCACCACAGTTTTTAAAACAATAAACGGGTCAAGACTAATCACACAATTTATATAATCTAACAACACAACAATCAACACAAATTTCAAACATCACGGATATACTCCAACTCCATCACCAACTCCACAATACTGACTACACACTAAAGTGTGTAGCCCTGCCAGAGTGCCCATCGCAACAGGTCACTCCACGCCGCCAGTGGGGGACCGCAGCCGTTCCTACCTAATCCCCGCTCATCTCCGTCGAGCGATAAACCCAAATCCATTAATGTGCACATCCCTTCTGTGGCGGGTTCCACAAAGGGCGAATAATGGGCGTGAAGCCACTCCCGCAAGTGACTCCACTCAGCCAGGGACGCACCCCGAAGAACACAAACAGATACAAACAATCACAGCTACTATCAACAATCAAACCAACAACAGTCACAATACTCGTATGATAATATTCAACAATCACAAATCACAACCAACACATTATGGGACTAATAATGAGTAGGGAAACCCTACCTGGAAAGCAACACAGTCAGTCGATCTCAACAGCTGTTATCAAAAGGCCTCTTCTACGAATCCTCCTCCTAACATACAATCATACAATTACTACCAATCAAGAAACACAACAAAACCCCCAAATCCCAAAATTAGGGTTTAACTAACTTTAACGAAGTACCATAAAAACAGTACGTAGATCTTACCCTCGACGCAAGGATCACAAAGGTGTAAAGAACGGTGAATTCCGACCTTCCAAGCTCCGGGATTTGCCAATAATGCGATTGATGCGAAGAACGTAGATTGTTTTCTCTTTTGAAAGTAATTAGGTTTGTAAAAGTGTATTAAGAAAGTGACGGAAGTATTTATATATTAAATCGCATTATTAACAAAACCCGACAAATCATCCCCCCGTAAACCGGCTACTCGATCGAGTAGCTGACATACTCGATCGAGTGCCGCCTACTCGATCGAGTATCAAGGTTACTCGATTGAGTACCCAACAGGTCAGAAACTGTTTTACATCGCAACACACCCTTACTCGACAGAGTAAGGCCCACTCGTTAGAGTACCCAGAGACTCATAAAACCGTAGTATTACAGGTTATGCTCCTAGGCGCAATGAGGACGTTGCGTTCTTCAAGTGGGGGTGATTGTAACACCCCACAGTAATTGAAGAGGTCCAGTGATAGGCTTAAATGACTGGCGCTTAAAGGGATTGGAAATACTACTCATATAAACAAAGTGCACTTTCTTTTATGGTCATCCATGCAAAAGAACTCCACGGTTAAGCGTGCTTGGCTGGGAGCAGTCTTAGGATGGGTGACCTCTTGGGAAGGTTTCCGGGATGCGCATGAGTGAGGACAAAATGTGCTATAAAGAACCCGTATTGATCTGTGGGCAATGTACACAGCCTGGCGAGCTATCATAAGTAACCGCTCCCGACCCAGTTTGGGCCGGGGTGTTACAAGATGTGGTGGTGTAGGAGTACCATTGGGTAGGTTCTCCTCGGTTGGTACGGAATGAGATGAAAATTTAGGCATTGTAGGTTGATTTTGTGGTTGGTGATACGTGCATTTTATATAGTCCTTTTAAGCCTCTTATGCACGTATTTCTATGCGATTCCTGTAGTTTTATGCTACGAAATTCCCCGAATAGTCTATTTTGGTTTGTTTGGCTTTAATTGTAGGAATGGACCTAAAAGTAGCAGAATTGAGCCTTTTAATGTCCCTTTAGCTTGCATTTAGGAGATGAGTGGATTTGGAGCGAAAATACTACTGCCTTGAGATGCATGAAGTGGTCTCGGAAGCTAAATCAACGAAGTAATGAGCTGGTGCAGTGGCAGTTGATCGATCGAGAGCTCTTGCTGATCATATTACTTGATCGAAGCCTTTTAGATGGGGAACATTACTCGATCGAATAGTTTCCTTGCTCGATCGAAAGGTGGAATTTGGTGGTTCCTCGATCGAGTAGTTTATCTACTCGATCAAGAGGTTTTTGGCTGGAGTTGCTCGATTGAGCAGTTCTAATGTGCTCGATCGAGTAACTAGTTATTAGACGCGAGATTTTTAGTATCTTATTATCATATCTTAGTGAAAATAAATTTCTCTCCTATAAATAAGAGAGACGTAATTAGGTTTTGCCATCTCTTTTCAGTCAGTTTTTATTTTGGATCTCAGCTTTTCTACTGTTGAACGTTACTTTGTTCTTCTATTTTTCGGATCTCGTTCTATGTAATATTTCTCTTTCCCTTCTTTTATTAAATCTATTTCTCTTTTGCACATCTCTTTTTGTTATGTTTGTCCTTGCTATATCTTTTGTTATTGTTTTATTAGTTATTATGCGTAGCTAATCCCTTAATGTTAGGATTGGGGGAGCCATGGTAGTATTCCAATGATGCTTTAATCGGTTTAGGAGGTTTTGTTGTGAGAATTGTTTGATAGCAATATAACTGTAATTGTTAGGTTGAATGCATGCAACTGAATCGATTAATCCGGTTAAATTCAGACCTAGATCGAGAGATTGGAATGAATAGATCTATTATGGATAATAGACTACACTAATGAGGGCTAAAGCTAAGTTAGTAGTATTTTAGGGCGGATAGCGGACCGAGAGGACCTTTACACTACCCTTCTCACATCAGACCGACTGACCTACCTTTAGCTGATTTGTGTGATATCATGGTGAACCGACATCCTGGCACCTTTATCTCCTTTTTTATCTTAATCCTTTTCGCTCTTGCCTTTTTTACTTTTATTGCTTTAGTTTAGTTAAACAACTCAGACCCCCCAATTTGTGACCTTAGACATACTAGATTAACGAGTAGATAGTGACCGCCTCCCTGTGGATACGATACCTGACTTACCTCTAATGCATAAGTTAGAGCCAATTGGTTTTATTTTTGATAGGGTTGCGACAACCGTGTCAAATTTTGGCGTCGTTGCCGGGGAGGAAACTATTTTATTTGTTTGTTTTATTTTTGTCTGTCTTTAGCCTCAAGGAATTTATTCCTTGAGGCAGTTCTTATCTTTTTCCTCCAGTTTTGTTTTGATAGGTCCTACAAGTCCTACCTAGACAGGATTCCAGGAGAAAGATCGTCGAAGGGAAGGCTTGAGTACCTTTGACTCTTCTGTCAAGATGTCTAGCATCTCCAGAATTATAGCACAGTTTGAAGCTCAGAATGCAAGATCTGACAAATTGGAGAGTAGAAAATCCTGGAGTAGTCCACCTCAATTCCATACTACGACACAACAAGTGGTCCACTGTGAGAGATGTGGTGCTGCGGGGAACAATGCTGTTATTTCTTTGGCAGAGAACGACGAAGTCTATGCGTTTAGGCAGCGTAGACAAGCTAGACATTCCTTTTCACATGTGCCGCCACATCCGCTTCAGCAACGAGGCTATCAAAAGCCTCCATTTGTCTGGCCACCACAACAACAAACCCCTTCTCCCGTTGAAAAGAGTGAAGAAATTGCTGAATTGAAGTCTTTGGTGAAGGCACTTGCACTTCAAGTGCAAGAATATGACAAAGCTAGAGAGGCTCATTTCAAGCTATTTGAATCTCAAATAGCTCAATTAGCTGCCGAGTTTGATTTTAGGCACTCAAAGAAGGTATATGCTATCTGTACCGACAACGGTCTTTCTTATGAAGGGCCTGAGTTGCCTATTGATGATGATGATATGTATGACTCGGAATTTGAAGATTTAGCTGAAAATGACGCATCATACGAAGACTTCTACAATGTACAACAACAAAGATTCGATCGGACAGCGATCGACAGCCTACAACGTTCGATCGAATGACTTCTATGAGGAGGAATTGTTCGATCGAGCAAATTACACCACTCGATCGAACAATTTGTACTAGGAAGACCTCTATCAAACACCCTACACTGTTCGATCGAGCACTGCTGAGGAAGAAGACCTCGATCGAATGGTTAGTAATGTTCGATCAAGAAGTCTTGGTGAAGAAACTCTTCGATCGTGTACTGTTGTTACCTCTCAATCGAATGATTTGGCTGTAGACAGCGTTGATTCGTCATTTACGCCTATTCCGGATGACGATAAGAAGGTAATTGAAGACCCATCCTATCAAATTAGAGGTAATGCTACTCCTTCCGCTGAACTCAATTGGATTCCTTCTATTCCTCCCATTAAACCATATATTGCTGTTGATTTGACACCTCCGCCCCAGTTTGGGAGCCAGTTGGAGGAATATCATCTTGTTTCTTCTTATACAGGTCTTGACAGGTTAGAAGACCCGAGAGGAGGATTGAAAATTTCGTCCCACATAAGAAGAGGGCATGGGATAAGGCCAAGAGAAGACGCGACGTAGTTGATGCTGTAAAGAGTCGATGTTCTTCCGATGCTGTGCTGTGGCGGCCGAAGGTGAAAGTCATGGACGCCGAGGGGATTTCCTTCAGTCAGAAGCCTTTTTGTGGGCCATTGATCTGCGTCGGTGGATGAAGAGAAGAAGGTAGAGCTGGGACCTATCTGAAACTAGCGATGTTCGAGAGGCAACCCGGAGTTTAAAACTCTTTTTAGTTATTTTTCAAACATTTCAGTTTTGTTGTCCTTGTAATAATTGGTTTTCAGACATAGACTGGCATATTTAGGCATGCTTCGTCAGTTCCTTGGGCGTTTATTGCGTGTTTGCGGGTACCTCAATTGGAGCATAGGTATTCGTGCATAGACAACCATTCAATCGAGTGATTTATTTTCTCGATCGAGCACCCTAGGATGAAGAACACTCGATCGAGTGCTTTACTTTCCTCGATCGAGCACTTTTGGAGCCCATTCTACTCGATCGAGTGATTTGCTTTCTCGATCGAGTAGGCGTGTTTTGATTCGCTTCCAGTGACGTTGTCGTGAAGCTCTTAGCGACCTCCCATGTTGCTGGCTGGTTTGGGGAGGTCCCTACTTCGCGTGTTTTTTTAAGTTTTCCGCTACTTCACTCTTCCTTTCAGTTTGCATTTTCCTTTTCCTATTTTTGGGTACAATGAGGGCATTGTACAGTTTGGTTTGGGGAGGGTAAATGCATCCATATCTACGTCTGCATTATATTTTTATTGCATTTATGTTATCACGTTTAATTTTTGTATGCATTGCTTTTATTTTCAAAAATTGAAAATTTCATAAAAATTTTAAAATTTTCGAAAAAATTCAAAAAAAATTCACGTTCACTTTTGCATATAGGTTAAGTCAGAACGGTGGATTTCAATGATAAAATTGCACTACATTTAGTCATTTCACTTAAGCCTTGCAACAAAACTGATATCTTACTAGCTTTGTCATTTGCATAGTCTACGAGTTAATGTTTAATTTCAGCTGAACAAATAGACTTGACCTGATAATTTTGGCAAACTACTTATCATTTCTAGGTTTTAGAGCCTTAAAACTGGTGTCATTTATGATAAGTTTGAAGGAAAAGTAGATCTATATACTTACATATTCATATATGTGGTAATTTAATTTGTCATAAAATTAAAGTTGGATTTTATGCATCCAAACATTAAAAACAAATAAGGAAGAAATAATATCCTTACATTGTAGTTTCGGTTCAAATGGGCACAAAAGAAATCTCCTTTTCTTTTGTTCTTGAGCTTTCCTTTTGGATGAACAAAGATCCAAGTGTAGGATCTCTCCCAAGGAATTATACCCAAAGCTTACTCTTAATAAAATTAATATTATATGAACTAGTACAATATTAATCTTGTGAAAAATGACCCAAAATAATTTGGTATTTTGGCTCTCTAAAACCGGTTAGAGAAGAAGAGGAGGAAGTAATTTTTATCTTTCAAAAACTTATATTTTTGATGAGTGAATGAAAAATAATCATGTACACTAGCATGTAGTGAATTGATTAAGATATAAGCAAAAACCCTTTTGTTCTTTCCTAGAGGAAACCGGGTAGGGTGGTTTGGGATGGCCAATGCATGGCCTTTGTGCTCTTATACAAAAGACACTAGGTATGCATGCCTATATTAGAGAAATTATTACATCTTCCACTAATTTAATTAACATTATAAGAATATGTTAATTATGCCCAATATTTCGGTCCATATGGATAACATGAAATCCATTTTAGTTTTGTCAATTGTCAATATGTCACATGTTACATAAAATTGTCATGTATTTTTAACATATTAAAAATCAACGTATTAATAAAAATACGTCATATACAAAAATCAACTTAGTAATTCATAATTACTTGTACCAAAATATTTTACCAATTTATAAATCATATTTATAATGATTCATTCAAATTTAATTGTTTCCTTAAACAATAATTTCATCCGAGTAATGATACAATTCGATTACTTAGACCGTATCTCATTTAATCACATTTCAATTGGATACGTAAATTTTACTTCCAAAATTGTCCGTCAATTTTCAAGTAATTTAATTAACTCGTAACATTATACGATTAATTAAATGATCAATTAAGAGTGTTGCCCTATAGGTATGACCTAGGGGGTCAACTGATCACCACCGTCGCACGACAGTAATGTCAAACTCTAGTCAGCCAATCATTACCGATATGTGTTGACCAGTTGACAGTAACAATATTACTTCCCAATTGTATTCTTTATAATGAGATTTAAACATGTGATCATCATGATCAACAGTCGTGATCGCATTATTGTCGGAGGACACATATTCCAACAATCTCCCACTTGTCCTCGACAAGTGTGCGTCACCAATTCTCTTGTCCTATTACTATCTCCCACTCAATGCAAGGTGTCTTTCAGGTCGTACTTGCAAGTGATCATATCGAGAGTGGTTTCCTCGATCTGGAGAATAACTGATTGACCGGACTTATCTATCATAGATACTTTCCGAGCGTGGCCACGCATTTCCAGTTCATTACTCCTCGAGTGGCCCTGAGATATTGTTATAACCCTGACTAGGGGTGGACAATTCCTATCGCACTCATTCCCTTTGACTAGCCACAGCCATCATAACCCAAAATATGCCCATTTGACCCCATTTACGAAGGTCGTAGTAACACAAATCAAAGTTAATCTGAAACTGTGCCATCTTAGGTGAATAGTCTTTAGTCAAAAGAATCGACTCATTTGAATACTATAGTAGCTCTCGCCACGATCAGGCTATATAAATATGCCAGAACTCTATAAGCGGTCATTAGGCCCGACAAAATGTTCCTAACAGTCTGCCTATGTGATCGACTAGCCATCTCACATGACTCTATGGCACTTGAACTTGCCATCAATCGCGTCACACTCTAGTTACTTCGAGACGTCACCTCATACAAGTAACTATGGGCAAATACAATGTTAATCCATGTTCACTTTAACGGGGTTCAATTGTCTCTACAACCCGTTTAGATGTAACAATGTACAAATTAAAGATAAAAGACAAATGTGATTATGAACATGAACAAAAACAACACTTTTATTTCATTTCAAAATCTAACAAAAACTTGGTACACGTTTAAGTCCCATGGACGTAACATGTCCATCATGCTTAGCTCACGCGATAAAGGCTTGGTGAGCGGATCGGCTATGTTGTCATCCGTCCCAACCTTACAAATCGCAATTTCCTTTCTTTCAATGAAATCTCTTATTACATGATATTTTCTAAGTACATGTCTAGATCTATTACTAGACTTCGGCTCCTTAGCTTGGAAGATCGTCCCACTATTATCACAATAGAGAGTGATGGGATCATTGGCGGTAGGTACTACTTTTAGACCTTCCGTGAATTGCCTCGATCCAAATGTAAAGACTTCCTTAGCGACTTTCGATGCTTTGCAATGTACTCAGCCTCCATTGTAGAATCCATGATTCTGACTTCCTTGAAGCTTCTCCACTTTTCGGCACCACCATTGAGCATGAAAACAAAACCAACTTGTGATTTCATGTCATCTCTATCTGTTTGAAAACTTGAGTCCGTGTATCCATTAACACGCAACTCGGTGTCTCCTCCAAACACTAGGATAGAATCCTTAGTTCTTCTCAAGTACTTAAGGATGTTCTTGACAAAGAATCCAAAGACTCTCACCGGATTTCCTTGATATCTACTCGTCATGCTCAAGGCATACGAGACATCTGGACGTGTGCATATCATGGCATACATGATTAATCCAACAAATGAAGCATAAGGGATCAACTTCATGCGTTCAACATCATGGGGTTTGGAAGGAGATTGAGTCTTGCTCAATATCGTCTTGGTTACCATAGGTACCAAACCCCTTTTGGATTTGTCCATGCTGAACCGTCGAAGAATCTTATCAACATAAGACTCTTGACTTAGTGCCAATATCCTCTTGGATCTATCTTTATGGATCCGGATACATAATATGCGTTGTGCCTCTCCTAAATCCTTCATTTGGAAGTGGTTACCTAACCACTTCTTAAACGAAGACAACATTGGAATATCATTTCCAATGAGTAGTATGTCATCGACATACAAGATTAGGAACACAACATTGCTCCCACTGAATTTCATGTATAAACATGGTTCCTCAACACTTCGAGTGAAACCATTTTCCTTTATAACATGATTGAATCGATGATTCCAACTTCTAGATGCTTGCTTAAGACCATAAATGGATCTCTTAAGCTTGCACACTTTGTTAGGATTTTTAGAATTAACAAAACCTTCGGGTTGTATCATGTACACCTCCTCTTCTAAATGCCCATTTAGAAAAGCGGTTTTGACATCCATTTGCCATATTTCATAATCATGAAATGCGGCAATCGCTAACAAAATCCGTATGGATCTTAGCATGGCTACGGGGGCGAAGGTCTCATCATAATGGAGACCTTGGACTTGGGTAAATCCTTTTGCCACTAGCCTAGCTTTGTAGACATCATCATGTCCTTCTATGCCATTCTTGATTTTGAATATCCATTCGCATTGAAGGGGTCTTGCCCCTTTAGGCAAATCTACCAAGTCCCAAACTTGGTTTTCATGCATAGAATCCATTTCGGACTTCATGGCTTCAAGCCATAAGGAGGAATTTGGACTAGAGATTGCGGTCTTGTAGGTGGCGGGCTCGTCACTTTCTATAAGCAACACATCGAGTGTTCCATCTTCCTCGATAAGTCCCACATATCGATCGGGATGGTGAATTACTCGGCCCGTCCTTCTTAGTGGAGGAGGTGCAACCGCGTTAGACGACGAAGGAACATCTTCTTGCGTCTCTACCTCGGTTTGTGGCTCTTGAACTTCATCAAGTTCAAAATTTCTCCCACTCTGTCTCTTAGAAATAAGCTGGCTTTCTAAGAAGACAGCCTCGGAAGACACAAACACTTTGTTATCTTGAGGTTTGTAGAAGTAGTAACCTCGAGAGGTCAAAGGATAGCCTACAAAGATGCATTTTTCGGATCTTGGGGCAAGCTTATTGTCGGGTTTAGTCTTGACGTAAGCATCACATCCCCAAATTTTCATGTAGGATAGATTAGGAACTCTTCCTTTCCATGTTTCAAATGGAGTCTTTTCGGTGGCTTTAGTGGGACTATTATTTAAAGATAGAATTGCAGTTTGGATTGCAAATTCCCAAAACGAGTTCGGTAACTCGGTTTGACTCATCATGGATCGAACCATATCAAGTAGGGTTCGATTTCTCCTTTCGGCAACACCATTGAGTTGTGGTGTTCCGGGTGGAGAAAGTTGTGATATAATACCACAACCTTTCAAGTGTGAATCGAATTCAAGACTAAGGTATTCTCCACCACGATCGGATCGTAGTGCCTTAATCCTTTTGTTCAATTGGTTCTCTACTTCGTTTTGAAATTCCTTAATTTCTCAAACGCTTCACTCTTGTGTTTCATTAAATAGATATACCCATATCTACTTAAATCATCGGTGAAGGTTATGAAGTAGTCATAATTTTCACGAGCGGTGATAGTCATTGGTCCACACACATCGGTGTGTATGAGTCCCAATAGTTCACTAGCTCGTGTCCCTTTACCACTAAAAGGATTACGAGTCATTTTGCCAAGTAGGCAATATTCGCATGTACCATATGATTGATAATCAAATGGTGTAATCACATTAGTCAAAATTAATCTTTTGATGCGATTCTCGTTTATGTGACCTAATCGACAATGCTAAATGAACGCTTCACTTGGGTCACTTGTTTTGAGTTTCTTTGATTGAATGTTATAAATATCATTTGTCGGATTTGAGGTCTCTAAAATGTAAATGCCATTGATAGAGGAAGCTTGGCCTATAACCAAGTCGTTCCTAGAAATAGTACAATGATTGTTCTTAATGACAAAACAAAAACCGTCCATGTCTAGCATGGCGATTGAAATAATGTTTTTAGAGAGTGTAGGCACATAAAAACAATTATGCAAATACAACTCAAATCCATTAGGCAAAGCTAAAACATAAGTTCCTTTGGATTCGGCCGCTACCCGAGCTCCATTTCCAAGGCGTAGATCCACATCTCCCTTGCTAAGCCTCTCCACATCTCTTAAACCCTGTAAATGATTACAAAGGTGAGAACCACAACCGGTATCTAGTACCCATGTCGTAGTGGAAGTATAATTTATATCAATAACATAAATTTCTTTAGGAATTGTACCTTTTGGAGTGATGAGTCCTTCCCTTATATTTCGCAAATATACGGGACAATTCCTAAGCCAATGTCCCATGCCATAGCAATAATGGAACTCATCATTAACTTGCTTGAAGTTTTTGATTTTCTTTCCTTTCTTCTTGAACCTTTTGCCCTTTGAAGCAAGAGCTTGATTGCTTGAGCTCCCACTAGCTTTGGCATCATTATCTTCCAGAGAGAAAGACCCTATAGATTGTATGAGGTAGTCTTCCTGAGACGGACTCACACGAGGTCTAGTAGTAGTGGGTGGTTTAGAAGAAGTGATGAAGTTAAGGTTTCCATCCGAACCTATCCCGAAATGAAGTTCTCTAGTGGTGTCGAAATCATTGTTGGAGCAAATGTCGTCAAGAACATTGTGGTAAGATTCAATAGTTATTGGTGCGGTAGCATTTGATGGATTCATTGTAAAGAACTACAAATATGGAGGAAAAGGAAATATTAACATATGTCTTTTTAAATCATACTTGTAAAATATTAACAAGATATGAACATTTATATAGTGACCTCTACCCAACTATAATAAATGATTCCAAGACCCAAATTCATATCAACTTAGGCACAGGGTAGCCGATGAAACCTTCATCAATATAACTCGGTGGATTAACTTTTTAATCGATTCTACTTTTAGAACTCTTGGTCGATAAAATTACTCTAATGTTTATCTATAGCCCAAAACACATTAACAAGGGCACGGGGTAGCCGATGAAACCCTTATCAATTACTTTTGTTGAGTTCAATCCAAATTTCGAATAAATGTGTCCATTATCCAAACCCACATCAACTTAGGCACGGGGTAGCCGATGAAACCCTTATCAACATGAATTCGGTGGATTAGACATTTATCACCCACTTCCCCTACGTAACAAGGTTTGTACCCCGGGGTAGCCGAGTGCACTCCCTCGCGAAATAGGTTTTCATGGTTTCTACTATTTGGTAAGGCTATGTCTCAATTAATTGTTTTAGCGAGAGGTCATGTCAATTTATTATCTATTACGTTTTAAGTGAACTAAAGCGGTGAACTACGATAATTTTAATTGACACGGTCGATAAACTCGATAAAATAAGGATGCATGTTTTAGTTATGGCGATTTAGCGATGCATGTGACATAAAATAAAATGCAAGCATAAAAATAAATAAATAAATCCTAGTATGGCCTTTCCTAAAATAGAAAAACTATTTAACTATTACATATTCGGAAACAAACTCCATTGGTCCCTTGAACTTCGGTTGTGGCACGCATCTCGAGGTAACACCGTCTTTATGTATCGTCATTCTTGAAGAAATCCGTCTTTGGGAACTCCGGAATGAATAAAATTACATAATAAATTACATAATTTCCTATTATACATTTGTAACTAAAATAAAATAAATCTATTAAAATACAAAACGGTGATACGAGATCACAATAAAATTACAACCGAATCGATATTCCCATACATTTCGGGAAATACCAATTAAATCTAAGGCCACACTAAGTAAAATTACATAATTCAAAAATTACATAAATTAAAATTATGACAATCATAAAGGAAAATGCAGCATTATAATATGTATGAACATGCTCAATTTTATGCTAAATCGCCTTTAATTAGCCAATATCGTATATTACTCGGTTTTTACGGATTTGCGTGATTTCAACATTTTTATAATCACAAAATTACATAAATTCATATTTATGCATAAGTTAATTACCCTAACATCTTAGGACTCAAAATTTAGTCTTCACTAATTATTTGACCATAATTAACTCATATTTATAAAATTGTTCATTAAAGGACTAAAAATTACAAAAATAAGCTATAAACTTCAAATAGATCACAAAATTTCAAATAAATTTGAAATTTGAAATTTAAACTCATGAACATTCTGGAAAAATACCATGACACTCATAATGTTCAAAATCTTAGGTTAAAAATTTCGAAATTTTTCCGGAAAAACAATGTTGCGGTTTATCGATTTTAACTAAAATAATCATAAAAACATGGAAAAATTATATTCATTAACTTTTCAATTTTAGATCTGAAAAAGATAATAAAAAGCAACATTAGACGTTTTTCCTAAGTCATAGATTATGTTTTATTAAATTTTCACTAATAATGTCACTATTTATGCTATTTTTCTTCAAAAATCCATAAATCATGCAAAAAGACTTCTTTATAGCCAATTATTTTAAACACATCTTGTAAAATTGCATGTGACAACATATTAAATTTCTATGACCAGATTCGAAATTTAACTCATATTAACCTATTTTTCACCTAAATCCGAATTTAATAATAAAAAATCCATTTTTCGAGCATAACAAGTCCAAAAATTATGAAAATTTATAGGTTATCTCAAAATAATATATGTGACAACATATCCAAAAATTACTGGAAAATTCGAAGTATAGCTAATTTTAGACCAAAAATGACATTTTTACTCATAAAATCATATTTAAATGCCATTATTGTATAATATGAACAATAAAAATCCTTAAAATTAACCAAAATATCCTAAAACATTTTAGGACCAGAAATATTAATATGCATGAATAAATTTCGTGATATATCATAATAACACAAATTTTACAAGTTTTATATGTTATTCTTATAACTCGGAAAAACTTTTAACCGATTTGCATGCAAACAACCATGGCTCATGATACCGATTGAAGGAAAAGTAGATCTATATACTTACATATTCATATATGTGGTAATTTAATTTGTCATAAAATTAAAGTTGGATTTTATGCATGCAAACATTAAAAACAAATAAGGAAGAAATAATATCCTTACATTGTAGTTTCGGTTCAAATGGGCACAAAAAAAATCTCCTATTCTTTTGTTCTTGAGCTTTCCTTTTGGATGAACAATTAAGATCCAAGTGTAGGATCTCTCCCAAGGAATTATACCCAAAGCTTACTCTTAATAAAATTAATATTATATGAACTAGTACAATATTAATCTTGTGAAAAATGACCCAAAATAATTTGGTATTTTGGCTCTCTAAAACCGGTTAGAGAAGAAGAGGAGGAAGTAATTTTTATCTTTCAAAAACTTATATTTTTGATGAGTGAATGAAAAATAATCATGTACACTAGCATGTAGTGAATTGATTAAGATATAAGCAAAAACCCTTTTGTTCTTTCCTAGAGGAAACCGGGTAGGGTGGTTTGGGATGGCCAATGCATGGCCTTTGTGCTCTTACACAAAAGACACTAGGTATGCATGCCTATATTAGAGAAATTATTACATCTTCCACTAATTTAATTAACATTATAAGAATATGTTAATTATGCCCAATATTTCGGTCCATATGGATAACATGATATCCATTTTATTTTTGTCAATATGTCACATGTCACATGTTACATAAAATTGTCATGTATTTTTAACATATTAAAAATCAACGTATTAATAAAAATACGTCATATACAACAATCAACTTAGTAATTCATAATTACTTGTACCAAAATATTTTACCAATTTATAAATCATATTTATAATGATTCATTCAAATTTAATTGTTTCCTTAAACAATAATTTCATCCGAGTAATGATACAATTCGATTACTTAGACCGTATCTCATTTAATCACATTTCAATTGGATACGTAAATTTTACTTCCAAAATTGTCCGTCAATTTTCAAGTAATTTAATTAACTCGTAACATTATACGATTAATTAAATGATCAATTAAGAGTGTTGCCCTATAGGTATGACCTAGGGGGTCAACTGATCACCACCGTCGCACGACAGTAATGTCAAACTCTAGTCAGCCAATCATTACCGATATGTGTTGACCAGTTGACAGTAACAATATTACTTCCCAATTGTATTCTTTATAATGAGATTTAAACATGTGATCATCATGATCAACAGTCGTGATCGCATTATTGTCGGAGGACACATATTCCAACAAAGTTCATGTAGGATTGTGAGTAGTTACTCCTTGCATAGCATGTATCATTAATTTGCACGTATATGAAATTCAATTGCTTTTTGCCTACATACATTCGAGTTAGTGGTTGGTGTCATATGCAGGAAGGTGCTTACATTCCCTTTTCTTTCATTTTTTACCCATTCAACTCCACATTTAGCCAAATTTGCCTTTTGACATTTAAGTACATCCAAATTTAGCCTGCCTTGTCAAGCTAGTTTAGTATATGTTTTTGCGGTATTTGTCTATTGATCCGAGTTTGGTTTATATTGTATTGTTTTGGAGTTGGTAATTTATGGAAAAGGGGAGGATGATTAGATATGAAAAAGTTGATGGAAAACAGTAAGAAAAGAAAAAAAACAGAAAAACCGTGGAAAAGAGAAAAAAAGAAAGAGAACAAAGTTGACGGTTTTGCTTCTATGTTATATTTTGATCTTATGAGGAGTATTTATACGGTTTAGTGAGTTTGTGTGTCGAAATAAGGGGCACTTGTGCTTAATTTTATTGGATTAAGAATCCGATTTGCTCAGTTTGGTTCTGTTTAGGTAGCTGGCTTGACTTATTACCTCACATTTCCAAAAATATTTTGCCTTTTCTTACCCATTACCAAACTATTCCATACTTTTGTAAGCCCTCGGCAGTGACGGGACCTTGTTTGGTTGGAATGTGTGTGTACGGTAGTTAGAATTGTCTATCATATTGGCTGTATGTATGTTTATGTGGGTCGTAGTTTATGTGAGCGACTATTTTTCTTCCTCTTACATTCATATGCTTACTCTTTTGTTTCATGAGAGAAGAGTGACCCGTGAGAGTCCATCAATAAAGGTCTTGCAAGGTCGGCAGTTCAGCTTATTTATAAACATCTTATAACTCGTTTGCATTTGACTATTTTGCTATAAGTATTAGTACTTGCATTAAATCGGTTTAAGTGGACAATGTGTAGCTAGCTCTGAGTTTTCTTTTCCGTTCCGTTAGTTTTGCATATAGTTTTCTTGGGGACAAAAAAAGGTTTGGTTTGGGGAGATTTGATACGTGCATTTTATATAGTCCTTTTAAGCCTCTTATGCCCGTATTT
The DNA here is from genome assembly GCF_048544455.1 of Silene latifolia. Classification (NCBI taxonomy): domain Eukaryota; kingdom Viridiplantae; phylum Streptophyta; class Magnoliopsida; order Caryophyllales; family Caryophyllaceae; genus Silene; species Silene latifolia. The sequence goes on from NC_133531.1 coordinate 104,723,836, forward strand.
CTATGCGATTCCTGTAGTTTTATGCTACGAAATGCCCCGAATAGTCTACTTTGGTTTGTTTGGCTTTAATTGCAGGAATGGACCTAAAAGAAGCAGAATTAAGCCTTTACTGTCCCTTTAGCTTGCATTTAAGAGATGAGTGGATTTGGAGCGGAAATACTACTGCTTTAAGATGCGTAAAGTGGTCTCGGAAGCTAAATCAGCGAAGCAATGAGCTGGTGCAGTGGCAGTTGATCGATCGAGAGCTTTTGCTGATCATATAACTCGATCGAAGCCTTTTCGATGGGGAACATTACTCGATCGAATAGTTTCCTTGCTCGATCGAAAGGTGGAATTTGGTGGTTCCTCGATCGTGTAGTTTATCTACTCGATAGAGAGGTTTTTGGCTGGAGTTGCTCGATCGAGCAGTTCTAATGTGCTCGATCGAGTAACTAGTTATTAGACGCGAGATTTTTAGTATCTTATTATCGTATCTTAGTGAAAATAAATATCTCTCCTATAAATAAGAGAGACGTAATTAAGTTTTGGAATCTCTTTTCAGTCAGTTTTTATTTTGGATCTCAGCTTTTTTACTGTTGAACGTTACTTTGTTCTTCTATTTTACGGATCTCGTTCTATATAATCTTTCTCTTTCCCTCCTGCTATTAAATCTATTTCTCTTTTTCACATCTCTTTTTGTTATGTTTGTCCTTGCTATATCTTTTGTTATTGTTTTATTAGTTATTATGCGTAGCTACTCCCTTAATGCTAGGATTAGGAGAGCCATGGTAGTATAGCGATGATGCTTTAATCGGTTTAGGAGGTTTTGTTGTGAGAATTGTTTGATAGCAATATAACTGTAATTGTTAGGTTGAATGCATGCAACTGAATCAATTAATCCGGTTAAATTCAGACCTAGATCGAGAGATTGGAATGAATAGACCTGTTATGGACAATAGACTACACTAATGAGGGTGAAAGCTAAGTTAGTAGTATTTTAGGGCGGATAGCGGACCGAGAGGACCTTTCCACTACCCTTCTCACATCAGACCAACTGACCTACCTTTAGCTGATTTGTGTGATATCATGGTGAACCGACATCCTGGCACCTTTCTCTCGTTTTTGATCTTAATCCTTTTCGCTCTTGCCTTTTTTACTTTTATTGCTTTAGTTTAGTTAAACAACTCAAACCCCCAAATTTGTGACCTTAGACATACTAGATTAATGAGTAGATAGTGACCGCCTCCCTGTAGATACGATACCCGACTTACCTCTGCTGCATAAGTTACAGCCAGTTGGTTTTATTTTTGATAGGGTTGTGACAGCCGTGTCAGGTTGTTTGGAATTGGGTTATCCCCTCCTTCGCTTGCAAAAGGCTTAACAAACTAAATACTATCCGGTTGGATCCTACCAATGTCCACAAGTTCTCCAATACCCAAACTTGTTAAAGTCCCTCTAACAACTCTTCTAATATTGGTCAAGGTTCTTTTAATCTCGGGATCAATATGCAAAAGTCTACCTTGTGATCTTCTAGACATGCAAAAATCAAACAACTAGAAAACAAATAAAACTACCTTGAGGAATTTGACTTCCCCAAGGTTAAGAAAGAGACAACTAAAAACAACAAATAACAATTCAATTGAACACCGTCCCCGGCAACGGCGCCATTTTTGATGCGGTTTAAAACTTTGTCATCTAAGCTAACCGATCAAAACAATATTTATAGACTCAACTAACTACTTTTAGTAGAGTGACAAGTAAAGGTTGGATCCCAAAGAACGGGTATTGAATCAAGTTATCGATTGTAGAAAGCTATGTCTTAGGCTGTCACAATTTGGGTTGAGTTTGAGGTTTGTAATCTAAACTACTTAACAATGAAATGTAAAGAAATGAAAGCAAAACAAATTAGTCAAATCACAAACATTGAAGAAGACAAAAAAACCCTAGAGAACAGAGGCGATGAACGACTAGAGATTTGAGCGCTGATTTTGATCTCCATGCCTATGGCTAGGAAATCAAATCTACACAGATAGCGAGAGATGACTTTACGAGGATGGAGTATCCCTGCTACACAATCTGATACGTCCTTGATTAATTCAGAATAGGAGACAGACAAAACTGGAAACCCTAATGGAATACTTTCTGGACCAGTGTGTGATGAGGGGGATAAGACCAAGAATATTAATGAGCTGGCAGGTATCCCTGAACTTGTGATAGAAATGGACAATGAAGAATAATTAGAGGATGATGAGGAGGACGATGAGGTTAGTACAGTGGTTTCTAAGACACAGGAGATTCAGAGTGATGAAGAGGTTACGAAAACAGGGGATGACGATATGCTGCAAATCCAAGATGAAGATGTGGAGGAGGAGATTGAGTATTGGAGCCAAGCTGTTGTTTTCTTTATTCTTGGTGCTATTCTAACATGGGAGGTGATAGAGGGTTTCATTAGGCGTATATGGACGAAGTTTAACATTGATAAGATTTCATTTATGCCTAATAGTGTTTTCTTAGTCAGATTCAAAACTATGGAGATGAAAGACAAAGTCCTACAATCAGGCTACTATTTATTTGATAATAAGCCACTGATTGTTAAGGAATGGGTGAAAGACTTAGAAATGAAGAAAGAGGATGTGAAAACTATTCCAGCATGGATACGGTTTCATAGTTTACCATTAAAATTCTGGGGTAAGGGTCTACCAAAGATTGCCAAATTAGTAGGGGAGTATGTTAAGAGTGATATGGCTACAGAGGAGAGGACAAGACTGGGGTATGCACGGGTCATGGTTGAGATGGAAGTGGATCAACAGTTGCCTGCAAAAATAGCTTTTAAGGATGAGAAGGGGGCTGTAATCCAGGTGGATGTTGAATATGAATGGAAACCGGTCAAGTGCACCAAATGCAATGGTATGGGACATGTTAAGGAGCACTGTAAGCATGGGGAATAGAAGAAGAAGGAAACACAGGTCATTAAAAAGGTTTGGAGACCTGTGGTGCAGAAACATGTGGTGGATCCTGTTAAAGATGTTGTTCAGGTGGTTCAACCACCAAGTAGGGCTCTTGCTAAGGCTACGAGTCCTTTATTTACTCCAACAAAGAGGCTCATTAAGTTAAATAGACAGGAGACGGGTGTTGAAGGATACAGTAGTGAATCGTTTAGAGCTCACTCTTATAAGGAGGTTTTATCTTCTCCTCCCAAGAAGATTGTGATGGCTCATGGTAATGCTCTCTCCCCTATTCTTTCCAATGGATAGTTTAGGTTTTTGGAATGTGAGGGGCATGAATAGAGTAGGTAAACAACATACTATTAATTATTTTTTACATAATAAGGACATTGGTTTGTTTGGTTTGCTGGAAACAAAAATAAAGAATAAGGCTTTTAATAAAGTTGTAAATAGTTTTAATAATGGATGGAGTATTACTACCAATAATGGTTATCATAATGGTGGGAGGATTTGGGTACTTTGGCAGCCAAAGATGTATAGGGTTCACTTCATTGAGTACAATGTTCAATTTATTCATATAAAGGTGGAAGCTGTGATGGCAAGGAGTATTTTCTACTTGACTATGGTATATGCCTTTAATGGTGTTCATGAGAGGGCTCCTTTGTGGGATAACTTCAGGAAGATAGCTGGATAGGTCATTGGTCCATGGGCTATAGCTGGGGACTTTAAATTATGTTCTCTCTGCCACTGAGAAGTTTGGGGGTGCTACTTCCCTAGCTGAGATTGAGCCTTTTCGGAAATGTGTTGCTGATTGTGAGATGTTAGATATTGCTGCAGTTGGATCCTTGTTCACCTGGAACAATAAACAGAAGCCTGAGGAGAGGATTTACAGTAGACTTGATAGATTCCTGGTTAACAAGGCCTGGTGTGATCACTTCCCTGATATGTATGCTCATTTCCTTCAAGAGGGGATGATGGATCATGCACCATGTATTGTTAAAAGCAATAAAGTTATGCAAGGTAAAAGAAGCTTCAAATACTTCAATATGTAGGGCAAAGCTAAAGAATTATTACCTCTGGTGAGAAACTCTTGGGACTATAACATTGGTGGGACACACTCGTTCATGCTGGCAAAAAACTTAAAGAATTTGAAACCAGAGTTGAAAAAACTGAACAGGGAGGGCTTTAGTGACATTGAGAAAGCTACTGGCATGCTAGAGAGGCAGTTAGAGGAGATGCAACAGAAGTTAGGTACTGATCCATCAGACTTGCAGTTGATCAGTCATGAATATGAGATTGCTCAGAAGCTTAAAGAGATGCAGATTGCAAGAGATAGCTTCCTGTATCAGAAAGCCAAAAATGCATGGATTAAGGAGGGGGATTAAAATAGTGCATACTTTCATGGCATCATTAAGAAGAGAAGGAATAGGAATACGATTTTGCTGATAGAGGACATGAATGGGAAGGTGTGTGACACTAGTGATCAAGTGCAATCAACATTCCTGGACTTTTATCAGCATCTACTGGGAACTAGCCAGGCAACTAAGAAGGTTCATAAAAGGATCATTGATCAGGGTCTCAGGTGCACTGGTGACCACCATACTCAGTTGCTCAAGCCAGTTACAGCTGAGGAGATCATAGTAGTTCTATTTAGTATTCCAGACATCAAGGCTCCAGGACCTGATGGATATACAAGAAGGTTTTTTAAAGATTGTAGATACCTCATTTCCGCACCTCCCGCAAACCACACGGTGATGATTGGGCCGCATGTTTGGTACGCGGAACGATTTGTGACAGTTCGTAAGTTTATCATCAAGTGATTGCTCAAACACTGGTGTCTACCTCTTAATTGTCAGCTACGCGCCGATACGGTCGTTTTGACAGTAATTAGAGTACATTTGAAGTCCGGGCCTAAAACCGTCTTCATTTTCTGATAACCGCTAAATCCCGAGTCAGAATGTTCTGGAATGTTCCGGATATTTCTATTCCATATTTCACAATCTTTTAATATTTGGTAAATAATTTCCCGTAATATTCATACAAAATATAAAGGAAAATAAGATTAATCCGTTATTCCATAAACTAAACACGGAAATCTTTCTTCCGCAGGAGGAAACCACACAGGAAGAGATGCAAGAATGCCGCGCCTCTTCCAAGAGACGCAGTGCTTGCTGCGCCTCTTCCCAAGTCCTTTTCTGTGTATTTTTCGTATCTTTTCATATCTTTTCGAGATTCACTTCCAAAGTCTCTCCGAAAACCCTAATTCCTTCACGTGATTAGTATAAATAGGAGCCTTCGCTCTTCATATTTCTCACGCGAGTGTCCGCCCTTCTCTTCTCCCTTTGCATTCTAGACCACGTTCTTACTTTTTGGCGTCTACGTGCTTGAACTTTCTACCACGTAAGCTCGGATCCTTCTGAGTACCAGCCTCGTTTGCATGACCGACCAATTTGACCAACTACACCATAATCAACTTAATCAATCTTAATCGTTTTCCTCTTACGAGGGCACTTTCGTTACATTCGAGTCGAGCATCACTAAAACATAAACTTAGTTCATCTCCTTTCATCAAACATGTAAGTCTGAGGGTGTAAATCTCTCTTTTATTATTGTTATTTACTTTTTGTAATCATCATGTAAGGTTTATGTCGAAAGTACTTCTAAAACCGATTTGTAAAACTATGTTTAAAACCCTTTTTACGGATTATCAGAAGACAGACGTCGAGAAAGGACGCAGCAACTGTTGCGCCTCTTCGAAGGGACGCAGCACCTGCTGCGCCTCTTCGTGAGGCTACCGCAGTTCCTGCTTCCTTTCTTCTTCCTTCATCCCCTGTTAGTTTCGTTTCTTTGTTTTCTTTGGTCATTGTTTGTTCTTGTTCCGTTCACATGATAGTTTTACATATTATTAATCACTGTTAGTATATAATTCATCGTTAAATCCCGACTTAAATCCCTTATAACCAATATTTGCGGGTTTTCGTCATTAAAATCAATCCGGGTTGTAGAAATTCGATTCATTCATATTAAGTTTCTGGAATTCGATCTTTGATATATTCCCATCTGTTTGTCCGTCATTAGTTCTTCATTAATTCGTCATATTTAACCTAATTAGTTCACTCATGTCAGTAATCAATCTTTCATTCGTATAATTAATTCGTTTACATTCGTTTCATCCATGTTTTATCGTTTTTATGACTCATTCACATGTAATTAATGTATTAAATCACTTTCATCCGAGTCGAATATTGTAATCAATCATTGAATTAACCCACGAATACTAACGATTCACGCTTCGCCACAGCCTGAACTCGAACTCAAATTGAAACAGACGCAAAGAATCGCCGCGCTTCTTCTTCAGAGAGCGCAGCTCACGCTACTGCTCCAGTTGATTTCCTCAACTTCCGTTCTGCCTTGACCTAGTTTAATTAGTTTGCGTATTCAATTAATTGTCATTCGTATTATCGTTAATAATCTGTTCGTTTATTTATTCTTTTTCTCAAATTATCCGTTTTAAATGTATTTTCGACATAGATCATTAATCCAATGTAATTATTGTAATTTTCATTATTTATTATTGTATTTCTTTTATCGCATTGCTTGTATGCCTTCACATGTAATTGAATCTAAATCCCTACTTCGACTCAAATGTATGTTAAATTAATTGTTCACCGACTTAGTCTAATTCTCACATGTTAGGATTAAAACTTGGATGTTGCATTCCATGCATATAATCGACAATATATCGAGTATAGATAATTTCCCTAATCATTAGTAGAGGCCGCTATCGAGGCGGGCGGGATTAGGTGTTCGATCAAAAGAGCTTCCTAATATGTACCCTCACCCCTTACTCCAGATCTTTGTGAACATCCGTGTTCATTGGCATCCACGAGAGTCATTCTAGACATAGAATGCTAAGGCTAACGAGTTCTTAGTGTTCATGTCACTACTTTGTGTCTTGACATGGCACGAGGTATTCGAACGGTTTCCAATTTTCCACAATAAATTGGTGGCGACTCCACAAATGCAAACGCTTGTTTCCCAAGCGCCCCCGTGGCCCATGTCCATAGTTTGGCGACTCCGCTGGGGATAATACACTTACGTGTAGCCAAAAGGGTGAAACTTGAACAAGGTTAGGGAATAGTTTGTACAAGACAATTGTCGGTTTTCATAACTCGGTCTTCCTAGATCGTTTCATTCGGCCTTCCTAGGCCCAACCCAACCCATTCGACCAATCGTCCCGTCTAGACGGTCCTAATTCTTATTTGGCCCTAAGGATGGATATCGATTGACGTGATCCATACCATGGTACTTACTCTTGTTTGTATCAAGGACTTTCACTACTTGAGGAAATGGACTAGGAATCGGCCTTACTCTTGTTTGGTACGAGCCTCTCCACAGACCCCGGGTTTGATTGTTCGGTATGGCAACCCACCCTTTAAACCAAAACCCTTCTAAATGCACTCAGCATCCCGTTATAATGCCTGTATAAATGTTTGTACCATATGTGATCACCATTTTCTAAACGAAACCATGACGAATTTTGTAAAATCAAAACCTCTTTTAAAATGTAAATTTTCGAAACATAGGCCTAATATTAGCGCAAAACCAGTCAAAACTCTATCCAAATGTCGAGTCAAACTTCGGGCCTAAAACCCATTTAAAAACCCATGTAAGGTAAAAAAAAAACGTAAAAAAAAAACCAAAAAAAGGAAAAGAAAAAACCAAAAAAACCAAAAAAAAAATACATTTTTTCTAAGTATTTTCCAACCATGTAAATGTAAATATGTAAATTCAATTGGGCTAAGTTAGAGTCAAAATTCGAACCGACTATGTCCTAGTCGGAACTCTGTCGAGTCATAAACCCGTCTTCCTCTACATTTTAGGTCTTTTCAAAGTTCCAGTCAAGCCCTAAGGCGTCACGCCGTCATTTTGGACTCCCTACCCCCACTCAATTAGGATCTAAACATTTCCACACCTCGACTCACACACTCGAGGCTAACACATTGAGTCATTCCCATACCCGTTTCTTGAATTCTCCTAGTACACGTTCGGGACACACATACCCGAACCTCGAGTCAAGTCTGTCTTAAACAACACAAATTAGAATTAACACGTGTCATCAATCCCATCAATAAAGTCAATCATATGAGGGTCACTCCGTCAAAATTAACACTCGAGTCTAAAATTAAAAGTCAATCACCATGAATTCAAACACGAGAAGTCGCTCACGACGTTTCACGAATTCACAAGTCAAGTCTAGATTTGTCATCTTGTCCCTTCCTTTGTTTGTTGCCTTAGTATGCGTGATCCCATGTCGAATTGAGTTGTAATACGCGTCATTTCTATCGAACATGAATCCAGCAAGTTCTGTCAGTCAGCAAAGTCACGAGGCAGATCAAGCCACCATCACCGTGTTTCTCCAAGATATTTATGCCATGGTCTTAGGAGTTCAAGCTATAGTGGAAAATTTAAGCATTCGCGTCCTCACCCTCGAGAATGGAATGGTGGAAAAGAACACGCCACCTAGAGAAACCTCTAGTCTAGGTCGTCCAAATCTTACCTCTTGCAATAACCATCGTCCTAGAAAGCCGAAAACAGCTGAAAAGAAACCTGGGAGGCATCAAAGGGTGCTTACCGATTTAGGCATGTCTTATGCCGATGCTTTGAAGAGACTCTCTACCCAAGGCAAGCTACATCCAATAGGGCCAACTCTAGATCCACCTTTAGAGAAACAGGTGAACCTCTGGAAGGGCAACAAATACTGCTTATATCACCAAGGTAGAGGTCATGATATTGAAGAGTGTTTTCTCTTGAAACACACCATTCAAGATATGATCGAAGAAGGCAAGCTTCCTAAGCCACCTTCTGTCGGGCAATCCAAGAAAATCGACCCTCTTGGGTCTAATATCATTAAACATGACGAAGAATCATTTCTAGACTGTTCTCATCTCCTCGATCCTTGTGACGATGGAGATATCAACGTGCTCGAAGACGACGATATCCAAAGTGGAATGCTCATGCTTTCCATGGCCTTCAACAACAAATTTTCAAAAATAGAGGGGGCTATTGATAATCTAAACTCTCTACTTTCCAAGATGGAGAATCAATTTGCTGAAATGGATAAGAAGCTTGATGCTTAACTTCTCAAAATGAAAAGTGTCCAGACAAACCCTCAACTTGACAGTCCTAAGGAGAAAGCAACAAGTGTACAATCCATTCCTAGTTTTTCTCATCCAAGAATCAAAATCAACAAAGGCAACCTCATGGAGCCTTCGTCAAAGAAACCTAACAACTCTCCAAGGTCATTCACAAAGGCTTCCGAGAGGAAGGATACACCTCCTAGGAAATTTACCAACATTGGTATTACATACAACGATGCCCTTCAGAGACTCATGGAGCGACGAATGTTGAAGCCAATCGGTCCTACACTAGATCCAGAAAAGAAGTCTAGATTCTGGGATAGTAATGCCCATTGCCAGTACCATAGAGGCAAAGGGCATGATACAGAGAAATGTTTCAAATTAAAACATGTCATTCAGGATATGATCGAAAGCGGGAAGTTGTGCCTCTCAACTTTTAACCCACACGACAAGTTAGGCAATCCTTATGGATACACCACTTATCAGGAAACTCTTCTTGACTGTTATCCTTTCAGTGTTCCCAATAATGAGGACGGGGTGCTCAAATGGGTGAATGCTCAAAGTCAGATGCTGAAGCCAATTGCTGGAAGAATAAATGCTCAAGCATGGGCCGATGATTACGAGTCTGGATCTGAAATCGAGTCAAAGTCCGAGTCCGAGTCAGAGTCCGAGTCTTAGGCTTTCAATCCCATAATCTTGTCATAGTGTCTTTCTTCGTGTCCATTTCCATTTCTAGTGACAACCTGGGGGCTGTCCCACGAGTCACGTGTCTTCTCATGTCTATGTTAAATACATTTCATTAAAAGCACACTTTTCAATCCACGTATTCTATCATATTCTCTTCTTTACCATTTCCTGTGACAACAAGAATCGATTTAGGACATTTTAAAAACAAACAACAACAACACATGACAGTTAATGTGAGTGCACTTAGATGATGTTCCATTCCAAGTTGTAGAGGACCTGAAACTCCGTGTTCTTTTCGTACCTATTCCATGTCTGGCAATAGAAATCTCGCTATACCCCAGTTTAGGACGAGCTTATCTCAAGAGATTCTAGGACAAATCCAGACCATCTCCCTTGTTAACAATCCATGACGGGAGGCAAGCCCATTCCCCACAATAAACAACCCGTGTTACTAAAGACCAACCTGTTTCACACCAAAGGTGCTAGTATGACTCAAATACATGGTAGCAAACAAATCCAAGATGATACGAGCCATGATGAAAGATAAAGGCTCAATCAAGAGAAATGACCAAGATCAATATCCAAGACAAAAGAGTCAAAAGAAAAAGCCTCGATCAAGCAAGTCATGTCAATATCCAAAGTCAAAGTGATCTTCAAAAAACCTGAATCAAGAATCTGAGCAAAATCGAAGATATATTCCAGACCAAGAATCTGAGTCTAAATCAAGAACAAGCCTGAAATCAAATGTTATATAGAATACTGCTGAAGTCTATAGACTCAAGACGTCAATGAAGATGGTCTTCTAGCACCCTCGTTTAGCCTTTCACACATCACACACCTTAAGTCCTTCTCGAGACCGTTACAGGGAGATAGTTAGGAATTTTGAGAATCTTCTCAAGCTTGTCAAGTATACCCATCCTTTAGGGCCAAGACATGGAAACTTGATCCCGCATCATTTTAACCTACCTTTATGTGCTCAGGCTACATCAAGCCAAGAGACTCCATTTCCAAGCCACATTACAAGCCATAACCCCATAAAGCCTTAGCTCTACAAAATCAAGCTCTAGAGATTTGTTCATCAAAGCCTCTTATGTCCAAGCTCCACATTCCAAACATCCAATCCAGTTTCACTTTGACCCATACACGGAGTCTTCAAATACATTTCTACCTAGGACGGGACATACCCAATTCATCCTTAGGGTCCACTAAGTGTGCTCACATGACAAGGAAATTTTTGCAAAATTAATTATGCCTCTTTGGTCTATGATCATAGGGAGTTATCTCAAATCGATTCTTCGAGTCACCAAAAGAATATACTCTCCTGACCCATGCACTTTAAGGCCCTGACAACATAGCTTAGGCACACACCTGAACTACGAGCATGGTTTGATTTCACCTCTTCAGGTGGATACGTAGGCAGTCCTTTCTTACACAAGAAGGACACAACCACAACACCCAAACAAAATTAACCAAACCTCATAACTACGATCTGGTTTGATTTCACTTCACGTGAATACGTAGGCAGTCTTCAAGGACACAACCATCCCCACTTCCAACTTTCAATCTCAATTATCAACCACCTCAACCATCAACTTTTAACCTCTATTTCAACCTTCCAACCTCAATTAACATCCCTTCCACAACCAACACCTCTATACTGGGGGCTTCTTATTGTCGCCCAGCCTCTTTTTTACCAAAATTCCAGAGTCATCTTCTCATCCTGGGGGCTTCTCTTCTGAGATGCCACCCTTCCTTTATTCCTATCTTATTTTAAGCCAAGCTAGTAATCGGTCCGGAAAATGACAAAGGTCTTAGATCGATTCTCGAAGTTATCGTACCTCAAGAGGGGTCTCTTTTACAACAAACGGTGGTGAAAGATGTCCTAGTAGACAGATGGTCTATGCCTCACGCCTTGCCTTTATATGCCTTCATCATTCTTGCAATTCTTATACCTTTGGAACTGATACGCATTGTCACCCACACTTGGCTAGGGGTTGTGCATGCTTAAGCAAAGTCTGTCAAAGTCATCCCTGTGTCGCGTCAGTCCAAGCTAAGTCTATATTTTGTGTCCGTATAAGGTCTACACCGCGTCAGTCACGTGTCTAAAGCCCATTGAATATGCATAACGCATTACAAACGATAAACTTCTCTGAACAAGTTTTTAACAACTTTTATAAAGAAACAACTTTTGAAAAACCTATGTGTTTCCTCATTCTAGGTCCATGTAATAATTGCTTATGTGAATATATTAGATTTCATTCTTGTGTGGCTACTAACCATGCAGGTAAGTATCAGAAGCAGTACTTTATCAAGACCTCGCTTGCCACAACGAGCGAATATTCTTTGATAGGTGTTTCGACACACCTCTATTCTGTTCCCCCAGCGAGAGTACACGGACAGACATTCCCTCTCGAGACATGGAGATCAGTTCCCGATTATGTTCCCCCAGCGAGAGTAAAAGGACAGACATTCCCTCTTGAGACATGGAGATCAGTTCTCGATTATGTTCCCCCAGCGAGAGTACACAGACAGCCAATCGCCCCTCTCGAGACATGGAGATCAGTTCCTCTATTATGTTCCCCCAGTGAGAGTACACGGACAGCCAATCGCCCCTCTCGAGACATGAAGATCAGTTCCCGATTATGTTCCCCCAACGAGATTACACGGACAGACAATCATCCCTCTCAATACGTGGAGATCAACATCAACCCCAAGACTTATTGAAGTTTGTTTGAAGACGACCCAAGCAGATTTCTCCCGGCAGTTTCTACCAACGTTTTTGTTTCCTCATAGAGTTCGGCAAAGGTGTCGTTCTCCAGAAGTTCCCAAACCAGAGCTTCCTTCTTTAGGTTCGTAAACCCAAAGTTAGGATTCTTACCCCTAGATTCTTAGATCCCAAAATGGCTTCCTTTAGGTTCATAAACCTTTAAGCTCTCACACCAACATCCTTAGGTTCATAAATCCATAAATCCTTTTGAAGTTCTCATACCTCAGAAAGCTTAGACGCACGCGTTTAAAACAAGAATTAGTAACCCAGTAATTTCCTAAACTTAACCCTAGGATTCCAATTCCTCTTAGGTTCATAAGCCTTTAAGTTCCCATACCAGCCGTCCTTTTAGGTTCATATACCCAGGTTCACACACCTAGCTTCTTTTAAGTTCCCAAACTCCCTAGAGTTCACATACTTATACCCTTTAGGATCATATTCCTTTAGGATCACCTTTTCCTTTTAGGATCATATTCCTTTAGGATCATCACTTCCTTAGAGTTTCTACACTCAAACCTTGATTACCCCTTAAGTTGAACTTATATTTAGCCTCCTTCCCGTCGATGCTTTCCTTTAGGGTCCCACACCCTAGCATAATCCTTATATATGTTTTAGGTCTTACTCTTAGCTCATACGCTTAACCTTAGCTCCTACGCTTAACCTTAGCTCCTATGCACCTCCAGAAGCATCTCGAGAAAGAAGTCTCAGGTATGGTCTCTTCTTATGGCTGGCGAGCTTCATTACGTAGTCTAATGGACTTTAAATGACCCTCCCCGATAGTCGACAGACTCTAAAATGTTCCCGACGATAGGTCCTTGGTTCAGACCCCTTGAGCCGCCTCGCGTCGCCATAGTCGTCAGGTTGTAATCTTCGATTGACCTGATGGCTATACTTTGACTTTCGCCTTGTCCAAGCCTCAGTCAAAGTGGGGGCTCTGTAGATACCTCAATTCTACACCTCCCGCAAACCACCCGGTGATGATTGGACCGCATGTTTTATACGCGGAACGATTTGTGATAGTTCGTAAGTTTATCATCAAGTGATTGCTCAAACACTGGTGTCTACCTCTTAATTGTCATCTACGCGCCGATACGGTCGTTTTGACAGTAATTAGAGTACATTTGGAGTCCGGGCCTAAAACCGTCTTCATTTTCTGATAACCGCTAAATCCCGAGTCAGAATGTTCTGGAATGTTCCGGATATTTCTATTCCATATTTCACAATCTTTTAATCTTTGGTAAAGAATTTCCCGTAATATTCATACAAAATATTAAGGAAAATAAAATTAATCCGTTATTCCATAAACTAAACACGGAAATCTTTCTTCCGCAGGAGGAAACCACCTGGGAACAGACGCAGTGCCTGCTGCGCCTCTTCCCAAGTCCTTTTCTGCGTATTTTTCGTATCTTTTCATATCTTTTCGAGATTCACTTCCAAAGTCTCTCCGAAAACCCTAATTCCTTCACGTGATTAGTATAAATAGGAGCCTTCGCTCCTCATATTTCTCACGCGAGTGTCCGCCCTTCTCTTCTCCCTTTGCATTCTAGACCACGTTCTTACTTTTTGGCGCCTACGTGCTTGAACTTTCGACCACGTAAGCTCGGATCCTTATGAGTACCAGCCTCGTTTGCATGACCGACCAATTTGACCAACTACACCATAATCAACTTAATCAATCTTAATCGTTTTCCTCTTACGAGGGCACTTTCGTTACATTCGAGTCGAGCATCACTAAAACATAAACTTAGTTCATCTCGTTTCGTCAAACATGTAAGTCTGAGGGTGTAAATCTCTCTTTTATTATTGTTATTTACTTTTTGTAATCATCATGTAAGGTTTATGTCGAAAGTACTTCTAAAACCGATTTGTAAAACCATGTTTAAAACTCTTTTTACGGATTATCAGGAGACATATGTCGAGAGAGGACGCAGCAACTGCTGCGCCTCTTCGAAGGGACGCAGCACCTGCTGCGCCTCTTCGTGAGGCTGCCGTAGTTCCTGCTTCCTTTCTTCTTCCTTCGTCCCCTGTTAGTTTCGTTTCTTTGTTTTCTTTCGTCATTGTTTGTTCTTGTTTCGTTCATATGATAGTTTTACATATTATTAATCACGGTTAGTATATAATCCATCGTTAAATCTCGACTTAAATCCCTTATAACCAATATTTGCGGGTTTTCGTCATTAAAATCAATCCGGGTTGTAGAAATTCGATTCATTCATATTGAGTTTCTGAAATTCGATCTTTGATTTATTCCCATCTGTTTGTCCGTCATTAGTTCTTCATTAATTCGTCATATTTAACCTAATTAGTTCACTCATGTCACTAATCAATCTTTCATTCGTGTAATTAATTCGTTTACATTCGTTTCATCCTTGTTTTATCGTTTTTATGACTCATTCACATGTAATTAATGTATTAAATCACTTTCATCCGAGTCGAATATTGTAATCAATCATTGAATTCAACCACGAATACTAACGATTTGCAGTTCCGGCTTCACAGCCATAACTCAGCCTTGGAACAGACGCAGCAACTGCTGCGCCTCTTCCGGAGGGCGCAGCTCTGCTGCGCCTGTTCCAGGTTGATTTCTGTCTCTGAAATTCCGTTCTGCCTTGACCTAGTTTAATTAGTTTGCGTATTCAATTAATTGTCTTTCGTATTATCGTTAATAATCTGTTCATTTATTTATTCTTTTTCTCAAATTATCCGTTTTAAATGTATTTTCGACATAGATCATTAATCTAATGTAATTATTGTAATTTTCATTATTTATTATTGTATTTCTTTTATCGCATTGCTTGTATGCCTTCACATGTAATTGAATCTAAATCCCTACTTCGACTCAAATGTATGTTAAATTAATTGTTCACCGACTTAGTCTAATTCTCACATGTTAGGATTAACACTTGGATGTTGCATTGCATGCATATAATCGACAATATATCGAGTATAGATAATTTCCTTAATCATTAGTAGAGGCCGCTATCGAGGCGGGCGGGATTAGGTGTTCGATCAAAAGAGCTTCCTAATACGTACCCTCACCCCTTACTCCAGATCTTTGTGAACATCCGTGTTCATTGGCATCCACGAGAGTCATTCTAGACATAGAATGCTAAGGGTAACGAGTTCTTAGTGTTCATGTCACTACTTTGTGTCTTGACATGGCACGAGGTATTCGAACGGTTTCCAATTTTCCACAATAAATTGGTGGCGACTCCACAAATGCAAACGCTTGTTTCCCAAGCGCCCCCGTGGCCCATGTCCACAAAAATGCATGGGGAGAGATAGGCCATGAGGTTATAAGTGCTGTCAAGGATTTCTTCATTACTGGGAGGATTCTGAAATAGTTTAATGCTACCACCTTGACTCTCATCCCCAACTGTGAGAGACCCAAAGATGTGTCCCAGTTTCGACCTATTGCCTGCTGCAATGTAGTGTACAAAGTTATTTCTAAATTGTTTTGCTCAAGATTAGCTGATGTGTTGCCTGACATTGTTGACAATAACCAGGGGGCTTTTATATAGAATAGAAGCATACAGGAGAACATCTTAATATGCCAAGATTTAATCAGACTTTATGAGAGACCCTCTATGTCACCAAGATGTATGTTCAAGATAGACCTACAAAAGGCCTATGATACTGTTGAGTGGCCTTTTGTGGATCAATTGCTGGATATGATGGGGTTTCTTGAGGCTTTTAAGAACAAGATCATGCAATGTATTACTACTCCTACTTTCTCTTTAGCTCTCAATGATGAGTTGTTTGGTTATTTTCCTGGTAAGAGAGGCTTAAGACAAGGAGATCCATTGTCTCCTCTTATTTTTACTCCTATGCTTGGAGTACTTGACAAGAACATTAAAATATGCAGCTGCCAGATACAGGTTTAAATTTAACCCTCTCTGTAAACAATTGAGAATCACAAATTTGATGTTTGCTGATGATGTGTTGATGTTTAGCAATGGGGATGCTACTTCTATGATGTTGCTCTTACAATCCTTCTCAACTTTCTCCAAGACCTCAGGCTTGAAAGTGAGTGCTAGTAAGACCAATGCTTATTTCAATGGAGTACATGAGGAGCTCAAGTACGATATTCTGAGGGTTTATGGCTTTAGTGAAGGAACCTTGACTTTCAAATACCTAAGAATGCCCATTCAAACTACCAGATTAAAGAAAAAAGATTGCGAGTGTCTGGTGGAGAAGATTTGCAACAAAATTCATAGTTATGGTGTCAGGAAGTTCTCATATGCAGGCGCTTACTTTGGTGCAACATGTGCTTAATACCTTGTATTCTTACTGGTCGTCTTTATTTATTCTTCCCAAGAGTGTCATTCACAAAATAGAAGCCACATGTAGGAATTTCCTATGGGATGGCAGTGCTGAGTACAGGAGAAATCCTCTTGTGGCTTGGTTTACTATTTGCAGTCCCAAACAAGAGGGTGGATTAGGTATTAAGGATCAGGAGATATGGAACAAAGCTATGGTGGGAAGGCTAGTGGATTGGGTGGCAGCAAAGAAGGAGTCAATCTGGGTTAAATGGGTGAATGCTAATTATCTTAAGGGGAGGGATTGGCAAGAATACATAGCTAGCTCTAATTCCAGTTGGGTTTGGAGGAGGATTTGTAGGGTGAAATAAGAATTATCTGTTAGGTACAGTCAAGGGAAATGGACTGTTCAACCAGAGGGTTATACTCCTGCAGGCTACTATGAATGGCTAAGAGGTTCACGCCCTAAGGTGGACTGGTATGGTGTGGTGTGGGACAACTGGAACCTACCTAAACACAGGTTCATGGGGTGGCTCATGGCTCATAACTCCTTGCACACTAATAGCAGATTGCTTTGATTTGGGTTGTACATTGATGACAGTTGTTACCTATGTAGACTGGCTGCTAAGACTCAACAGCATTTGTTCTTTGAATGTGAGTTTAGTAAGCAGGTACTACATCTTGTGAATCAGGGAACTGTTTTCAGTATACCTGACTCAAATGTCCTGGACTGTTATGCTCATAGGCGAGGCTCGAAAGTTCAAAAGGGAGTGCAAAATGCTATGGTCATGGGGACCATATACCAGCTATGGCAGCAGAGGAATAGGTGTAGAGTTGAGAAGGTGTTGCAGAGGCCTGCTATTGTTGCTCAAATGCTCCTGGAAGAAATGAGGAAGAGGATCAAAGAGCGTGACAAAAGTCTGAAGAAGTGCCATGATATAGAATGGCTAGGAAAGCTAAAGTTTATGTAATGCTGTGAATGTTTCCTATCCTTTCCTGTATTTGATATCCGTTATATATAATATACTCACATTTCACCAAAAAAAAAAAGAAAAACAAAAAAAAGCCAAACAAGCAAATAGGGGTTTGTAAACAATTGATTAAGGCACTAGGGTATCATGGGTTCATAGGGGATTCATGGTGGTGATCATACAAACATGCTTATATAGATGTAAGCAAATTATTGTTGTAGTGGAATCGAGTTTGTCTATGTCTTACAATTCCTAGGAAGATTTGGGCCCCGAAGACGAGTCGGTCAAGACTGTACAACACCTACAAGTCGACTTAGTTTCTTCCTATTCAACTATATGCATGGTCCAACAAGCCTTGAGTTAGTTTATATCTTACAAGTCTTGTTGAATGAATAGGAGATTCATGCAAGGTTGTCAAACAAGCAATTCATCAAGCATAACATGTGCTTGAAACTACAACAAGCAAGCATTCTTTATGAAAACATATTAGATTAAGTATGGATCTACCCCCATGTTTTAGTTCCCCTAATCCGCCATTAACCCTAGCTAGAAAACTACTCACTCATGGTCATGGTAAACATGCTAATAAGGGTGTCAATCATATTAACAAGGTTAAACATGGTGAATGAGAAAAGCAATAATTAATTAAGCAAAGAGTAAAAGAGATTATACCAACTTAAGGATGATCCAAATAATAAGCAAAGAATAATAGAAGACTAACTTGATGGATGATGAAGAGTTGTCAATTCTTCAATAAACCCCAAATAGTCTTCAAATTACCCAACTAAATCTAAGAACACTTGAATGATTAAAGAGTAATTAAGATTTGATTAATATTGAATTGAGTAATTACAACTTGATTAGGATAATCTACTAAACTAAATTGGTAAATTAACTTGATTAAATCTTGATTATTGATCACTAAAAGTTGGTGATTAATCCTTTAAAACTATGGGGTATTTATACTAAGTACAAGAATTAGGGTAACTAAGGATTTAAATGACGATTAAGTCCCTAAGAAGAAGATTAGTGCCTTTCAAGTCCCATAAGGAGCCGCCCGACTTGACCTTGAAGTATGCTCGTGCTGCCCAGGGATCCGCTCGACTTGACCACGAGACGCCCGGATTGTGGCTTGGGACGCTCGTCCTGAGCTCAGGTCGCCCGGATCTTTGATCATCATTTCTTCTTCTTGTTTTGACTGCCTAAGGATCAGTGGGGATCGTTAAGGGGTCATGGGGGTCTTCATCATTGCCCATTCTACTTGATTTTTTCACTCCGGCTTTTATTATTGGTCTCCTCTTAGATGCTTGGTCATTAGATGCACTCCATTTAGCTCCACTTTGTTCCTTAAATGCAAGGTTAACAATCCTCTCCTACCAAGGATACAAAACCTCAAAGAATATGCAAAGTAGGGAACTAAAGATAAAGAACGACCCTAATAAGCACTAGAAAGCATAGGAACGAGGATTACGGAGTAGTGATTTGTTAAGTCATTCCCAAATACTCCTTATTTCATATGATGTTTCTCTTTCAATAAAATACTCCTCACATATATTAGAGAAATGGAAACATTATATGAAATAGTAGGGAGTATATAATAATAACACTAATAAAAGATTTAGGAATTTATAATTTTTAGATTTATATCAGTTTTGTTTTATTTTAATTAAATGATTACAATTCAGAGTTTAGAAAAGATTATAAAATATTGAGAAAATTGTTGATTACAGCCTTTTATAAACCTCATTTTGAAAATTACAGCCTTATATAATTTTTTTTGAAAATTACATCCAAAATATTACTTTTCTTCTAAAATTGCACCAACTTGAGGTTTTTGGTGATTTTTGATGATGTTTTTATGATGTATCCTTTATTATTTGAGAGCCTACTTACCCAGATTTCTTACCTCTCCTTAACACAAACCAATTAATCACCCCAAACATCATAAAAACATCATAAAAATTCACCGAAATCATCAAGTTGGTGCAATTTTAGAAGAAAAGTAATATTTTGGATGTAATTTTCAAAAAAAATTATATAAGGCTGTAATTTTCAAAATGAGGTTTATAAAAGGCTGTAATCAACAATTTACCCTAAAATATTATATAAAAGAAAAAAAGTAATGAAAAAAAGACATGTTTCTATATTTAGCGAGATTCCTTTTGGAGGGATAACATTTGAGAATTTTTATTCTCTTAGTATATAGGGGAATTTAAATAAGTGAAGGTAAAATTTGACATTGACTATAACTAATTCTCATTTCTCACTCAAACTCATCTTCTAATCAATCTCTTTTGACATTTTATTTCTCGTCTAAACTATAACATGTTTAGGTGTGTGTTCGACAGTCCAACACGACGTTGGACACGGGACAGCTAGTTAGGAGAAGTGTTCGTGCTACCTAGGATATAAGTCGGCCAAAATTTTGCCTTACCTATCCAAATTGAATGTTATTTGAATTATTCAAATCTTAAAACGGGTATGTCGGTCTCAAGGGCGAACCTGGGTCCTGGGCCTCAGTTGCTGGAATTTTTTCCCGAAAATAAAGTCGAGAATCAGTTACTTCTATTTGTCCGTGCTGTAAAACTCAATAAAACAGGCGTGGTTTAGCGGATAAGGTTAAGGGCTTTTCCTAGGGAAATGTGGGTTCAAGCCTCCGCTGAGCCCCTTTTTACTAATATTTTTGGCCACAATGTATCGCCACTTCTCCTTACGACCTTAGCCTTTGTCGCGTCCCTTGCCTCAATTTCAATATAAAATTGTTGAAACCCTTATTTCGAAAGGGTGTCGCTCTTTAATATACATTATTTACTCAATTATTTACACTTTTACGTTTTTGCCCTTCTCATTCTTCCCTTATCCTTCTCTATCTTCTCCCACCCTCCCTTTTCTTTTCAACAAAAAGAAAATAGAAAATTCTTGTCTCTCCACTACACCGGAGCGATTGCTATTACCATCAACAATCGTCACTTATTCATCAATTATATAAACAAAGATGGAAATATGGTAACACATCAAAGATAAGTTGAGCTAAAACAATCTTAATTTAATCTCTAATACCTCGTATTTTAATGACATTCATAATTATGAATTGAGCATTTTAATTGTTTATAATGATATTTATAATTAGTGGATAGTGTGTGAGACGGAATAAAATAATAAATAATGAATGTGTCGAGAATTGATGTTGGGCCGTGTACTTGGGCGTGTGATGCTCATGTAATACTAATAATAATAATATTAATACAATACTATAATAATAATAATAAATAAGGTAGACAAGCACAACCTTGGGCGACTCAAAAAACCGATTTGAGATAACTCCCTCTGACCATAGAGCAAAGAGGTATAATTAAGTTTGTAAAAAATTTCCTTGTCGTGTGAGCACACTCAACAAACCCTAAGGATGAATTGGGTATATCCCGTTCTGGGTAGCAAAGTATTGGAAGACTCTGTGTCTGGGTCAAGGTGAAACTAGATTGGATATTTGAAATGTGGAGCTTGCAAATAAGAGGCTTTGATGAACAAATCTCTGGAGCTTGATTTGGTGGAGCTAAGGATTTATGGGGTTATGGCTTGTAATGTGGCTTGGAAATGGGGTATCCTAACTTGATGTAGCATGAGCTTAATACCTGGAGCTTGATGAACAAATCTCTGGAGCTTGATGAACAATTATTCTTTTCAGTATTTGATTTCAGGCTTGTTCTTGATTCAGACTCGGATTCTTGGTCTGGAATATATCTCGGTTTTTTGCTCAGATTCTTGATTCGGATTTTTGAAGATAACTTTGACTTTGGATATTGACATTGACTTGCTCGATTGAGCCTTCTTCTTTTGACTCTTTTGTCTTGGATTACGGGCATAATGCGGCCTTGGACATTGGCACCACTTTCTCCTGAATGAGCCTTTATCTTTGATCATGACTCGTATCGTCTTAAATTTGCGTGCTAGCATGGATTTGGGCCAGACTAGCACCTTTGGTGTGAAACGGGTTGGTTTTTAGTAAACGGGTTGTTTATTGTGGGGAATGGGCTTGCCTTTCGTCATGGATCGTTAACAAGGGAGATGGTCTGGATTCGCCCTAAAATCTCTTGAGATAGGCTCGTCCTAAACTAGGCTATTACAAGGGGTTTTTATTGCCAGACATGGAATAGGAAAGCAAAATAGACACGGAGTTTCGGGTCCTCTACAACTAGGAATGGAACATGATTTAAGTGTACTCACATTGACTTGGCATGTTGTTGTTGTCATTTTAAAATGTCTCAAACCAATTCTTGATGTCACAGGAAAGGGTAAACAAAGAGATAGCATGATATGTAGATTGAAAATTGTACTTTTATTGAAATGATTAATGAATGTATTTAACATAGACTCGAGAAGACATAACTCGTGGGACAGCCCCCAGGTTGTCACTAGAAATGGATTAAGTCCACCTTAATAAGAAAACACAAACCACTCACATGTGTTTAGCATTGAACTTCCCATGAATTGGTCGAAGTTGTTTGGTTGCCCTATTTACTTACTTGCTTAAATGTGATGCTGTTTGGTTGCTCGATTAAGTCGAACTCGTTTCTGCACCTCCTGCCAAACACCCAGTGATGATTGGGCCGCATGTTTAGCATATGTCGCGATTTTATGACGTTTCGTAAATCAGTTAATAAAAGGTAACTCGTACACTTGTGTCTACCCCTTGGTTGTCATCTAGGTGTCATTACGGTCGTTTTGATAGTAATTAGAGTACATTAACCAAGTGGTGTTAGTCCAGTGGTAGCCGGGTTAAACCTTGAAACTTGCAGAAATGCAGGAGTTGAGAGGTCCCGGGTTCGACTACCAGCTGGGGCGATGATCACTTGGCCACTGCAGCCCTCAAAAGGGGGTGGCTTACATGGTCCATGTGGTGGTGCGGGAATGCATGGACCCGGAGGGATTCAACCCCCTCGTCATAAATAAAAAAAAAAAAATTAGAGTACATTTAGAGTCCGGGTCAAAAACCGTTTCATTTTCTAAATTCGTTAATCCCAAGTCAAAAAGCAACGTGCTTGTCTACCTAAGGTTAGGATGTCATAAATGTTAAGAGTATATCTCATTTTGAGTCCCATGTCACTTCTTTAGGCTAAACTTAAGTTTATATTGCAAAATGTGCATTTCATTTATCTAAAATAACAACCCGACCTTTAGGCCCATTTTACGAGATGATAACAACTCTTTTGGGTCTGGCCTATTTCATATAAAGTTCTAGATCTTTCTCTTATTTTTCCAACCCTACCAAAATCACCTCAATCCGAATTTTGTAGAGAAAGTTATGCCTAAAATGCGACAGGCTGTCAAACGCGCTTTCTTACGCAGAAGGAAACTACCCGGGAGAAAACGCAGCGGTATGTGCGCCTCTTCTAAGGGTCGCAACACTTGTTGCGCCTTTTCTCGGGGCTTTCTTTTCATCCAAGTTTCCGTGTTTTAACCTAAGTCGGTTTGTCCTTTTCTATTTCCTTCCATATCCCTTTCCTAAACCCTACCTCGTGATTAGTATAAATAGAGGCCTCCATCTCACATATTTCTCACGCAAGTGTCCGCCATTCTCTTCTCCCTTTGCATTCTAAGACCACGCTCTTGCTTTTCGACGCCTACGTGCTTGCTCTACGCGACCACATAAACGCAGATTATTCTGACTACCAGTCACGTTGCATAGACCGACCAATATGACCAACTCCACCTAATCAATCTAATCAATCTGTTTTAAATCCTTTTTAAGGGCACTTTCATTCGTACATCGAGTCAGCAATCACTAAACGACAACTTAGTCAAACTCGTTTCGTCAAACATGTAAGTCTGAGGGTGTAAAATCCCAATTTTATTTGTTTTATTTATGTATTATAACATATGTAAGAATTTATATCATTATTATGCTCAAACCGTCTTTTAAAATCATCTTTTAAAACCCTTTTGACGGAAACAGCAGAGAAACGACGTGGGGAAGAATCGCATCAACTGATGCGCCCTCTGGAAATGTCGCAGCATCTATTGCGCCTGTAACACCTCCTACTTACCCGGCCAAGGCAATTGGGAGATGTTACCATCTCGGTTTCCCGAGGCGGTAAATCAGAGATACAATCAAGAAACATTTATTATAAATAGAAGTTTAGTGATTACAAACATAAACTAATGAATAAATGAAATACAACTCGTCTACGGCTATGTCATCCATGCTACACTACTCGACTCCGAGTCCAAGGCGTGGCCCAAATCCCGATCACGTAAACAAGTAAACATGTACTTAACCTGCTCCCCATATGATTGGAAATATCACATGGATCGACACAGACCACCCCGAAAATAGGTAATAATTACACAGGCACACAAACGTCAGTTTCAATAAATAAATAAACTGTGACACGACTCAAAGTGTGTGAGTATGCAACATGACTATAATATAAATGAGACGCTATCAAACAACCACCACCACGGTACCGGGACACGCCCAGACACACCGACAACCACCTTGGTACCGGGACACGTCCAGACATACCAACAATCACAAACAGGTACCGGGACACACCCAGACGTACCGGGTCCGGAAGCCAACCGGATCCCCATACGTCGTGTCTCAACCACACGAGTCCCTCCATGACTCAAGCCATTAATATGCACATCCTTCTTGGAGTGGGAAGCTCCAAGAGGCGATTTAAGCGTAAGACGATCTTTCAACCGTCTTACGTCTCCTCAATAACCAAGTAACATCACCAACAATCACAACCGTCAAATTCTCTAATATACATGACAAATACAATAATGCAAGATACCACACAATATGCCAATTACCGACTCATCAAGTCATCTTAACCAATATCATGTTATAATGCAATTCAACCGACATACTTATCTTCTTAATGATGCTATTAACCACTAAACATGTTATAATTCAATTACTCTAATTATGTGACACTAATTAAAACATTAACCACAACATATGTAATGACCACAATTTTAAAACCGAGTAGAATTAACCTACCTTTTAGCATACTCCATAAGCAAATCTGAAACCACCAAGCATCATCCTACATAATTCCATAACAACTATCCCAAATCATCCTACAACAACTAATAATACTAGTTAACCCTTCATTATTACCAATTAATTACTCCTAATACTAATTAGATCACTAATTAACATTACCCATGAAAATCCCCAAATTCTAGGGTTTAGTCTTAAAACGAATTATCCAAATTAAAGGGAAAAAGTTAGTATAATACTCACCAAGTGAAAAGGAACAAGAATATTTGAATGAATCTTCCAAATTCTTCACCCAAAGTTGTAGATCTAGGATTTAGAGAAGGAGGAATTGTAGAGAGAGGTAGGAGAGGTTTAGAGAGAAGGAATTAGGGTTTAGAAATGGGAAAAATCAAAAAATAGGGTATATATATGGGTCATGGCCCATAAATAGAAAATACTACGCGTGAAAAACTCAGGGGTTCCCGCAGCACTCAGTCGAGTGTTCGGTTCACTCGGTCGAATGAACCTCCACTCGATCGAGTGATCTACGAATCAGGAGCCTTAACCACTTTTCAGACTAACTCGGTCTCTCACTCGGTCGAGTGAGGTTTAGTCGGTCGAGTACTCGGCCACTCGACCGAGTACTAGCTCTAGAATTTACGAGGTATTACAATCTTCCCCATTAAAAGGAACTTCGTCCCGGAAGTTCACCTCTTTCTCTCTTTTTCTCCCGTCTCATCATTGATCCTTATGTACTCTCTCTCGTCTCACATGCTTATCAACTTTATACGCTCTTTCTAATTATCACTCTCACATCAAAGTTCGTTGTTCTACTCTTATTGCTTTCTTACATTCCGTACTTCCTCTTTCCTTAATTTCCGAATCGTTATATTCACTCCCCTAAAAGAGAACTTCGTCCCGAAGTTCAACTGTCAAACCTCAAAGTGTGCTCTCGTACGTCCATTACTAAATTTCCACAAATGACTATGTTCCAGGTTCAACACCCTCTTTTACTCATTGTAATTCCATAATCAAACCTCATGCAGTTATAATTTCATTGATCTAATCCCCTATCTACAAGCGTACCAAAGGTCAAGTTTCAGGTGAAACCCACTGTTCCACTCTATAATCCCATAACTAACTCCCATTCATGTTGGTTATGTATACATATTTATCACGGTGTATAACTCGATTATTATTACGTATCTATATCGCGTCAAATATCTTACATTAACATGTATGCACATCAATCACGAATATGCGGACTCCATGCAACAATTAAACAATGCCAAAATTACTCGTAATGTGACCCAACCATGAACAACACTTCCATTTCCACACACCATGCCACGCATGTACCGCGTCAAATCCACCACATGATCACACATGTTAATAGGCTGTCGCAACCTAATCAAAGATAAATACCCTATACACAAATGAATGTAGTAATATGGGTCGAACACAAGGAGACGGGAGTTGCTATATAAGTTGTTATGGGGTGAATTCTATCAATGTCGATTATCGATTTGTTTGGTTGGGTTTATGAAACAATAATAATAAAGGAAGGGTCTAGGGAGGTTGGATCACACATGCAAATTATGTAAATGCTCAAGTTAAATATAGGAGTTGTTCATATCGTTAATTGTTTAGGCTTAAAGACAACCACCTCTCAGCCTTATTGTCAACCATAGAACAGATTCTAATGAGCTCTCGCTATCGCTAGGTCGTCTACTAAAACATGCTTAGTCTAATTCAATTTCGTGCCTCTAGACTTATAAAAGTGAATTAACAAATTTAATCTCAGATAGTGATCATTTATCAAAGATTAACAAATAATGCCAACATGTTAAAGAAACAATGAATTGATATTAAAACATCCTATTTCAACAATTGCAAATACTACTCATGCATGGCTCCCTTAATCCCTAGACCAATAAATTACTCATGCATAATGGAAACTAATCTAATGACAAATGATATAATAAATTGTGGACATAGGCCACCTACCGGTCTGTGGACGTGGGCCACCTACCAGTCTGTAGACACGGGCCACCAGCACGCCAAGCCAATCTGTGGACATATAACGGTCTTATGAAAGCCACGCTCGGCGGCGTAAAAATGCTTTCGACTAGATCACTTTAGATCGGTTGGTTTCTTCTCAGTAAAGGTCTCGAAACGATGCAGAGTTATTCGGAGTCGCCACCAAGCAATTATGAGATGCCTGGAAACCGTTCGAATCCACTTTATACCTAGGTCAATCATGCAAAAAGCGGTGCTTGCCATAGGTACTAAAGATAAGGACTCGTCCCCCTTTAGCATCATATCGCTAGAATGACTCTCGTACGCCCAGGATAAGGCCATCCTTTATCCAAAAGTTCTGAGTAAGGGGTGAGGGTACGTATTGGAAAGCTCTTTAATCAAACACCCAATCCCGCCTGCGTTTGCGGACTCTACTGATCGATCGTGGTTGTTGATACCGTCGTCAGGTACCAAAAATAAAATACCTAGTTACACTAACAGAAGCTAGCAGTAAGTAGGGTCGATCTCCACAGGGAGGCGGTCACTATCTACTTGTCTATTCGGTCTGTCTACGGTCACAAGATGGGGGTTTGATTGTTTTGACTAAACTAACGAGATTAAGGTAAGAGAAATAGAGATGAGAGAAATTAAGCACAGGGAAAGGAAACTAGAATGTCGGTTCATCAATGAATGTCAATTAATTGTAGTTAAGGTCACAGATTAGTCGATGTGTCGGTCTAAGGGGCAATGAATATCTCTTTCCGGTCTCAATTCGCCCTAAAATACTATTAGCTTAGCTTCCGCCCTCACTAAAGCATTCTATTGTTCACTGCGGGTCTCACCCCTTCCAACCTTCCGGTCTAGGTCAAGGCTTACCAAAATTAAAAAGGGTAATTGCATCGATTCAATTAGCAAGATACAATTAAAGCAGCGATTAACAACATAGACAAAAACAACAACAACAATCTGCAAACTAATTAGCAATTAACATTCATTCATCGAATCTCCTAATCCTAGAAGAGATAAATTAGGTAGACATAAATAAGGGTAAAGGGAGAACAAAAGGTAGAAGAACAAATAAACATTAATTAAATAAAAGAGAAAAGAGGAAGAGAGGAAGAGAGAATTACAAAGTAAAATCCGGCAAAGAAAGAGAAGCAGAGAAAAAGTAACGTACACAGTGTATGGTATGATAAGAGATGATAAGTGTCGTCTCCTCCTTTCCTATTTATAAAAAATAGGACTTTATTTGACCTAATAACGAAAATAGACTAAAAAACCCGAGCCCATTAGAGAAACCACTCGATCGAGCCATTTGAAACTACTCGATCGAGTAGAATTAAGCTCAAACTACTCGATCGAGCACTTTAGGTACTCGATCGAGCACTTATAAAAAATAAGCAACTCGATCGAGTAGAAAAAGGAGTCGATCGAACATAATTGTACTCGATTGAGCACTTTCCAGCGCACAATTCCTACTTCGCGCACTGAACTTCAAACGGCTGCCATTTCTTTGTTACTTGGGCAAACAGGGCGATTCCGGTGCCGTTGGAAAGCTAAGAGGACAATCTTCAATTGGAACCACCTGAAAATCAGTTTTAGAACTCGAGATATGGCTCTTCAAAGTAGGCACTAGCAATTTGAAGTTCTTCCTTTACTCGCCTAGCTATCTTACTTCTTTCCGCATCTCAAAATAGTAGTTTCCAAGCTCCGACTCAACTCATCTCCTAAATGCATGCATAGGGACATGTTTTAGGCTTGATTTAGCTTCTCTTTGGTTCATACCTGCAAATAATACAAGAGAAACCAAAGTAGACAATTCGGGGGACATTTGTAGCTAAACACTACACAAAATGCATTGAAATACGTGCAAATAAAGCACAAAATACCTATATAAAATGCACGCATCAAATCTCCCCAAACCAAAACTTTGCTTGTCCCCAAGCAAACTAAATGCAAACTAATGGAACGGATAAAGAAAGCTCAGAGCTAGCTATAACCTGTCTACTTGAACCAATTTAATGCAAACAAAAATCAACAGTCATAGCCACAACAGTCAATACGCAAACGAGTTATAAGATGTCCATAAATAAAGCTGACCTATCGACCTTGCAAGACCGACAAAATCGGACTCTTACGGGTCACTCTTCTCTCATGAAGCAAAGGGTGAATATGTATAAGAGAGAAAGAGAAAACAGTCACTCACCTATACTGCGACCTACATAACATGCATGCAACACAAATGATAGACGATTCAAGTACTACGCATACACTCCAACCAACAATGTCCGTCACAGCTGAGGGCTTACAAATGATATGGGAAAGTGAGGTTACAAGTGAGAAAAGGCAAAATAGATTATGGTAGTGTGGAGGTAAAGCGTCAAACTAGTTCCCAAACAGGACCATATAACACCGTCCGAATCTCAACTGACTAAGAAATAAACACAAGTGCCCTTCATTTGGCACACAACTCACCATCCATATACACTATCTCCTAAAAAAATGGAATAAAACGAAGGATTGAGACCGTCACAAGGTAAAAATGAGCATATACGGTCTCAATTAAACTTAAATACAAAACTTCTAACTTTTTTTTTTCTTTCATTGTGAACGTGAATCACATCTTTTTTTTTCATTTTTTTTCTTTTCTTTTCATTCACGTTTTTCTCATTTTTTTTTTCTTTTTCGATTTCTTTTTTTTTCTTCCTTTCTTCATCCTCCACCAACTCCAACAATATACACACAGGCCAAACCGCAGACGGAAAAATATACCACAAAAGACAAACTAAACTAGCTCGACTAGGCAGGCTCAGTTTTGGATGTAGTTAATGGGTCAAAAAGGCTAAATTTGGCTTAAGTAGGGCTAAATGGGTGAAAAATGAAAGAAAGGGAATTTGTAAGCTCCTCCTTGCATGTGACACCAACCAAAAACCCGAAAGTATGCAATTGACAAGAAATCGAATTTCATAAACGTGCAAAAGTGATAAACATGTTATGCAAGGAGTACTACTCTCAATTCCTATGTAAACCGGTCATGAATATCACCAGTTATATAGCTCTAAAACTCAGAAATTGTAAGTAGGTTGCCAATTTACCAGGTCAAGTCTAAACAGTCAGCTAAATTTTTGACATTAACTCGTAGATATGCGCAGGACTAAACTAATAACTGTCAACTAGATGCAAGGCTCAAGTAAAAATGACAAGTTAATGTGCAGTTTCATCACGGAAATCTACCGTTCCGACTCAACCTATATGCAAAAATAAACGTGAATTTTTCGAATTTTTTTGAATTTTTTGAATTTTTATAAGATTTTTGATTTTTTATAGAAATAAACAACAATGCATACAGCAATTAAACGTGATAACAAAAATGCAATAAAAACATAAATGCAAACACAGATATGGATACATATGTTGGAATATGTGTCCTCCGACAATAATGCGATCACAACTGTCGATCATAATGATCACATGTTTAAGTCTCATTTTAAAGAATACATTTGGGAAGTATTTTTACTGTCAATGGTCCACACATATCGGTAATGATTGGCTGACTAGAGTTTGACATTACTGTTGTGCGACGGTGGTGATCAGTTGATCCCCTTAGGTCATACCTAAAGGATAATACTCTTAATTGATCATTTAATTGAAGGTATGACGATACGGGTTAATTAAATTACTTAAAATTGACGGACGATTTTGGAAGTAATATTTACGTATCTCATTATAATTTGATTAAATAAGATACGGTCTAAGTGGTCGAATTGTTTTATTACTTAGATGAAATTATTGTTTAAGGAAACAATTGCATTTGAATGAATAATTTATTATAAATACAAGATGTTGTGATTTATAATTGGTAAAATATTTTGGTACAAGTAATTATGAATTACTAAGTAAATTTTGTATATGACGTATTTTATTAATGCGTTGATTTTTAATATGTTAAAAATACATAACATTTTTACATGACATGTTACATGTGACAAATTGACAAAATAATGTGTAAAATGGATTTTCCATTTTACACTAAATGGACCGAAATAATGGGGAGTATTAGGTATATATTATGTTAATTATGTTAGTGGTAAACATAATCATATTAGCCTAATACTAGCCATGCATACCTACTTGATCTTGTGAAGACAACCTTGTGCATGCATTGGCCATTCCCTCCCCCTCCTACCCGGTTTTATGAAGAGATCTCTTTATTTTTACCATATACACTACCATAAGGTTAATTGAATCATTTCATTCATTCAACATCTAAAAATAAGAGTTTTTAGTGAGATAAAATCTTCCTCTTTTATTCCTCCTCTTAACCGAAAATAAGAGAACAAAAATAAAGATTTTGGGTCAATTTTATTTAAATTAATATTGTTCTAGTAATAATAATATTAATTTTGTTAAGAGTATATCTTGGGTATTATTCCTTGGGAAGGATTCTATTCTTGAATCCTTTGTTCATCCATTTTAGGAGAGCTCAAGAACAAGTAAGAAGGAGATCTTACTTGTGCCCAATAATCCGAAATATCAATGTAAGAGTTGATGATTTCTTCCTTATTTTCTTTATTGTTTGCATGCATAAGATCAATGTTTAATTTTATGACTAAATTAAATCATCACATATATGAATATGTATAGTAATGAGATATATATTTCTAACAAGCGGTATCAGAGCCTTTGGTTGTTCGCATGCAAATCGGTTATAGTTTTTCCGAGTTATACGATTAACATATAAAAGTTGTAAATTTGTGTTATTATGATATATCACGAAATAAATTATGCATGTTGAAGTTTCTGATCCTAAAATGTATTTAGGATATTTTGGTTAATTTATGGATTTTTATTGTTCATCTTATATAATAATGGCATTAAAAATGTGATTTTATGATTAAAATGTCATTTTCGGACTAAAATTAGCTAAACTTCGAATTTTACAATGGTTTTTGGATATGTTTTCACATATATTATTTTTAGATGACCTGTAATTTTTCATAATTTTTGGAGTTCTTATGCTCGAAATATGGTTTTTTTTCATGATAAAAATCGAATTTAAATGAAAATGGGTTAATATGAGATAAATTTCGAATCTGGTCAAATAAATTTAGTATGTTGTCACATGCATTTTTACAAGATGTGTGTAAAATAATAGGCTATAATGAAGTCTTATGATTTATGAATTTTTGATGAAAAATAGCATAAATAGTGACTTAATTAGTGAATAATTGCTAAAGCATACTTCATGACTAAGGAAAAACGTCACATGTTGCATTTTATTATCTTTTTCAGATCTAAATTGAAAAGTTGATGAATATAATTTTTCTCATGTTTTTATGTTTATAATTGATAAATCCGATAAACCGCAACATTTTTTTTCCCGATAAATTTCGAAATTTTTAACCTAAGTTTTGAACATTATGAGTGTCATGGTATTTTTTCAGAATGTTCATGAGTTTAAATTTCAAATTTCAAATTTATTTGAAATTTTTGTGATTTATTTGAAGTTTATAGCTTTTTATAGTAATTTTGAGTCCACTAATGAACAATTTTAAGAAATATAAGTTAATTATAATCAAATGGTTAGTGGAGACTAATATTGAGTCCTAAGTTGGTTAGAGTAATTAACTTGTGCATAAATATGAATTTATGTAATTATTGTGATTATAAAACGTTAAATCACGCAAATCCGTAAAAACCGTTTAATATACGATATTGGCTCCTTAAAGGCGATTTAGCATAAAATTGGGCATGTTCATACATATTATAATGCTGCATTTTATTTATGATTGTCATAATTTTATTTTATGTAATTTTTACTTAGTATGGCCTTAGTTTTTAATTGGTATTACCCGAAATGTATGGGAATATCGATTCGGTTGTAATTTATTGTGATCTCGTATCACCGTTTTGTAATTTAATATATTTATTTTATTTTAATTACAAATGTATAATAGGAAATTATGTAATTTGTTATGTAATTTAATTATTTCAGAGTTCCTTGAAGACGGTGTCACTCAAGAAGGCGATACACAAAAGACGGTGTTACCTCGAGATGCGTGCCAAAACCGAAGTTCAAGGGACCAATGGAGTTGGTTTCCGAATATGTAATAGTTAATTAGATTTTCTATTTTAGGAAGGCCATACTAGGATTTAATTTATGCTTTGCATTTTATTTACATGTTGCATGCATTGTTAAATCGCCATAACTAAAACATGCATTGTCATTTTAATCGAGATTATCGACCGTGTCAATTAGAATTATCGTAGTTTACCGCTTTAGTTCACTTAAAACATGATAGATAATAAATTGACATGACCTCTCGCTAAAAATAAACAATTGAGACATAGCCTTACCAAAAAGTAGAAACCATGAAAACCTATTTCGCGAGGGAGTGCACTCGGCCACCCCGGGGTACAAACCTTGTTACGTAGGGGAAGTGGGTGATAAATGTCTATCCACCAAATTCATGTTGATGAGGGTTTCATCGGCTACCTCGTGCCCAAGTTAATGTGAATTTGGATCATGGACACATTTATTTGAAATTTGGATTGACCTCAACGGAAGTATTCGTGACCGTAGTCGCATGTGTTCCGGGCTATAGATAAATATTAGAGTAATTTTATCGACCGAGAGTTCTAAAAGTGGAATCGATTAAAGAGTTAGTCCACCGAGTTATATTGATAAGGGTTTCATCGGCTACCCCGTGCCCAAGTTAATATGAATTTGGATCTCGGAATCATTTATTATAGTTGGGTAGAGGTCACTATATAAATGTTCATATCTTGTTAATTTATTTACATGTATGATATTTAAAAGACAAATGTTAATATTTCCTTTTCCTCCATACTTGTAGTTCATTACAATGAATCCATCAAACGCTACCGCACCGATAACTATTGAGTCATACCACAATGTTTTTGACGACGTTTGCTCCAACAATGATTTCGACACTACTAGAGAACTTCATTTTGGGATAGGTTCGGATGGAAACCTTAACTTCATCACTTCTACTTGACCACCTACTACTACTAGATCTCGTGTGAGCCCGTCTCAGGAAGACCGCCTCATACAATCTATAGGATCTTTGTCTCTGGAAGATAAAGATGCCAAAACTAGTGGGAGCTCGAGCAATCAAGTTCTTGCTTCAAAGGGCAAAAAGTTCAAGAAGAAGGGAAAGAAAGTGAAAAACTTCAAGCAAGTTGATGATGAGTGCCATTATTGCTATGGCATGGGACATTGGCTTAGGAATTGTCCCGTATATTTGCGAAATATAAGGGAAGGAATCATCGTTCCAAAAGGTAAAATTCCTAAGGAAATTTATGTTATTGATATAAATTATACTTCCACTACGACATGGGTACTGGATACCGGTTGTGGTTCTCACCTTTGTAATCATTTACAGGGTTTAACAGACGTGAAGAGGCTTAGCAAAGGAGATGTGGATCTACGCCTTGGAAATGGAGCTCGAGTAGCGGCCGAATCCAAAGGAACTTATGTATTAGCTTTGCCTAATGGATTTGAGTTGTATTTACATAATTGTCTTTATGTGCCTACACTCTCTAAAAACATTATTTCAATCGCTATGTTAGACATGGACGGTTTTTGTTTTGTCATTAAGAAGAATCGTTGTACTATTTCAAGGAACGACTTGGTTATAGGCCAAGCTTCTTCTATTAATGGCATTTGCATTTTAGAAACCTCGAATCCGACTAATGATATCTATAACATTCAATCAAAGAAACTCAAATCAAGTGACCCAAATGAAGCGTTCATTTGGCATTGTCGATTAGGTCACATAAACGAGAATCGCATCAAAAGATTAATTTCGACTAATGTGATTAAACCATTTGATTTTCAATCATATGGAACATGCGAATATTGCCTTCTTGGCAAAATGACTCGAAATCCTTTTAGTGGTAAAGGGACATGAGCAAGTGAACTATTGGGACTCATACATACCGATATGTGTGGACCAATGAGTATCACCGCTCTTGAAAATTATGACTACTTCATAACCTTCACCGATGACTTGAGTAGATATGGGTATATCTATTTAATGAAGCATAAAAGTGAAGCGTTTGAGAAATTCAAGGAATTTCAAAACAAAGTAGAGAACCAATTGGACAAAAAGATAAAAGCACTACGTTCCGATCGTGGTGGAGAATATCTTAGCCTTGAATTCGATTCACACTTGAAAGGTTGTGGTATTATATCACAACTTTCTCCACCTGGAACACCACCAACTCAATGGTGTTGCCGAAAGGAGAAATCGAACCCTACTTGATATGGTTCGATCCATGATGAGTCAAACCGAGTTACCAAACTCGTTTTGGGGATTTGCAATCCAAACGGCAATTATATCTTTGAATAATAGTCCCACAAAGGCCACCGAAAAGACTCCATTTGAAATATGGAAAGGAAGAGTTCCTAATCTATCCTACATGAAAATTTGGGGATGTGATGCTTACGTCAAGGCTAAGACCGACAATAAGCTTGCCCCAAGATTCGAAAAATGCACCTTTGTAGGTTACCCCTCGAATTCTCGAGGATACTACTTCTACAAACCTCAATATAACAAAGTGTTTGTGTCTTGCGAGGCTGTCTTCTTAGAAAGAGACTTTATTTCTAAGAGACAGAGTGGGAGAAATTTTGAACTTGATGAAGTTCAAGAGCCACAAACCGAGGTAGAGACGCAAGAAGATGTTCCTTCGTCGTCTAACGCGGTTGTCCCTCCTCCACTAAGAAGAACGGGTCGTGTTATTATCCATCCCGATCGATATGTGGGACTTATCGAAGAAGATGGAGCACTCGATGTGTTGCTTTTATAAAGTGACGAGCCCGCCACCTACAAGGCCGCAATCTCTAGTCCAAATTCCTCCTTATGGCTTGAAGCCATGAAGTCCGAAATGGATTCTATGCATGAAAACCAAGTTTAAGACTTGGTATATTTTCCTAAAGGGGCAAGACCTCTTCAATGCAAATGGATTTTCAAAGTCAAGAATGGCATAGAAGGACATGATGATGTCTACAAAGCTAGGCTAGTGGCAAAAGGATTTACCCAAGTCCAAGGTCTCCATTATGATGAGACCTTCGCCCCCCTAGCCATGCTAAGATCCATACGGATTTTGTTAGCGATTGCCGCATTTCATGATTATGAAATATGGCAAATGGATGTCAAAACCGCTTTTCTAAATGGGCATTTAGAATAGGAGGTGTACATGATACAACCCGAAGGTTTTGTTGATTCTAAGAATCCTAACAAAGTGTGCAAACTTAAGAGATACATTTATGGTCTTAAGCAAGCATCTAAAAGTTGGAATCATTGATTCAATCATGTTATAAAAGAGAATGGTTTCATACGAAGTGTTGAGGAACCATGTTTATACATGAAATTCAGTGGGAGCAATGTTGTGTTCCTAATCTTATATGTCGATGACATACTACTCATTGGAAATGATATTCCGATGTTATCTTCTGTTAAGAAGTGGTTAGGTAACCACTTCCAAATGAAGGATTTAGGAGAGGCACAACGCATATTAGGTATCCGGATCCATAGAGATAGATCCAAGAGGATATTGGTACTAAGTCAAGAGTCTTATGTTGATAAGATTCTTCGACGGTTCAACATGGACAAATCAAAAAGGGGTTTGGTACCTATGGTAACTGGGACTATATTGAGCAAGACTCAATCTCCCTCCGAACCCCATGATGTTGAATGCATGAAGATGATCCCTTATGCTTCCGCTGTTGGATCAATCATGTACGCCATGATATGCACACGTCCTGATGTCTCGTATGCCTTGAGCATGACGAGTAGATATCAAGGAAATCCAGGTGAGAGTCACTGGATTGCCGTCAAGAACATCCTTAAGTACTTGAGAAGGACTAAGGATTCTATCTTAGTGTTTGGAGGAGACACCGAACTCCGTGTTAATGGTTACACGGACTCAAGTTTTCAAACAGATAGAGATGACATGAAATCACAAGCTGGTTTCGTTTTCATGCTCAATGGTGGTGCCATTAGCTG
The DNA here is from genome assembly GCF_048544455.1 of Silene latifolia. Classification (NCBI taxonomy): domain Eukaryota; kingdom Viridiplantae; phylum Streptophyta; class Magnoliopsida; order Caryophyllales; family Caryophyllaceae; genus Silene; species Silene latifolia. The sequence goes on from NC_133531.1 coordinate 104,760,622, forward strand.
GAGAAGCTTCAAGGAAGTCAGTGGACCGCGGATTCAACAATGGAGGTGAGTACATTGCAAAGATCGTGCGCCAAGGAAGCTGTGTGGATCAGGAAATTCACGGAAGGTCTAAGAGTAGTACCTACCGCCAATGATCCCATCACTCTCTATTGTGATAATAGTGGGACGATCTTCCAAGCTAAAGAGCCAAAGTCTAGTAATAGATCTAGACATGTACTTAGAAAATATCATATAATAAGAGATTTCATTGAAAGAAAGGAAATTGCGATTTGTAAGGTTGGGATGGATGACAACATAGCCGATCCGCTCACCAAGCCTTTATCGCAGGCCAAGCATGATGGACATGTTGCGTCCATGGGACTTAAACGTGTACCAAGTTTATGTTAGATTTTGAAATGAAATAAAAGTGTTGTTTTTGTTCATGTTCATAATCGAATTTATCTTTTATCTTTTCTTTATACATTGTTATATCCAAACGGGTTGTAGTGACAAGTTGAACCCCGTTAAAGTGAACACGGATTAACATAGTATTTGCCCATAGTCACTTGTATGAGGTGACGTCTCGAAGTGACTAGAGTGTGATGCGATTGATGGCAAGTTCACGTGCCATAGAGTCATATGAGAATGACTAGTCGATCACATAGGCAGACTGTTATGAACATTTTGTCGGGCCTTATGACCGCTTATAGAGTTCTGGCAAATTTATATAGCCTGGTCGTGGCGAGAGCTACTATAGTATTCTAATGAGTCGATTATTTTTGACTAAAGACTATTCGCCTAAGATGGCACAGTTTCAGATTAACTTTGATTTGTGTTACTACGACCTTCGTAAATGGGGTCAAATGGGCATATTTTGGGTTATGATGGCTGTGGCTAGTCGAAGGGAATGAGTGCGATAAGAATTGTCCACCCCTAGTCAGGGTTATAACAATATTTCAGGGCCACTCGAGGAGTAATGAACTGGAAATGCGTGGCCACGCTTGGAAGATATCTATGGTAGATAAATCCGGTCAATCAGTTATTCTCCAGATCGAGGAAACCACTCTCGATATGATCACTTGCAAGTACGACCTGAAAGACACCTTGCATTGAGTGGGAGATAGTAATAGGACAAGAGAATTGGTGACGCACATTTGTCGAGGACAAGTGGGAGATTGTTGGAATATGTGTCCTCCGACAATAATGCGATCACAACTGTCGATCATAATGATCACATGTTTAAGTCTCATTTTAAAGAATACATTTGGGAAGTATTTTTATCACAATCGTCCACACATATCGGTAATGATTGGTGACTACGATTTGACATTACTTTGTCGTCGACGGTGGTGATCAGTTGATCCCCTTAGGTCATACCTAAAGGATAATACTCTTAATTGATCATTTAATTGATCGTATGACGATACGGGTTAATTAAATTACGTAAAATTGACGGACGATTTTGGAAGTAATATTTACGGATCTCATTATAATTTGATTAAATAAGATACGGTCTAAGTGGTCGAATTGTTTTATTACTTAGATGAAATTATTGTTTAAGGAAACAATTGCATTTGAATGAATAATTTATTATAAATACAAGATGTTGTGATTTATAATTGGTAAAATATTTTGGTACAAGTAATTATGAATTACTAAGTAAATTTTGTATATGACGTATTTTATTAATGCGTTGATTTTTAATATGTTAAAAATACATAACATTTTTACATGACATGTTACATGTGACAAATTGACAAAATAATGTGTAAAATGGATTTTCCATTTTACACGAAATGGACCGAAAGAATGGGGAGTATTAGGTATATATTATGTTAATTATGTTAGTGGTAAACATAATTATATTAGCCTAATACTAGCCATGCATACCTACTTGATCTTGTGAAGACAACCTTGTGCATGCATTGGCCATTCCCTCCCCCTCCTACCCGGTTTTATGAAGAGAAAAGTTATAGGTTTTTCTCTTTATTTTTACCATATACACTACCATAAGATTAATTGAATCATTTCATTCATTCAACATCTAAAAATAAGATTTTTTAGTGAGATAAAATCTTCCTCTTTTCTTCCTCCTCTTAACCGAAAATAAGAGAACAAAAATAAAGATTTTAGGTCAATTTTATTTAAATTAATATTGTTCTAGTAATAATAATATTAATTTTGTTAAGAGTATATCTTGGGTATTATTCCTTGGGAGGGATTCTATACTTGAATCCTTTGTTCATCCATTTTAGGAGAGCTCAAGAACAAGTAAGAAGTAGATCTTACTTGTGCCCAATAATCCGAAATATCAATGTAAGGGTTGATGATTTCTTCCTTATTTTCTTTATTGTTTGCATGCATAAGATCAATGTTTAATTTTATGACTAAATTAAATCATCACATATATGAATATGTATAGTAATGAGATATAGATTTTTAACAGCATAACCTCCCCAAACCAAACCGTACAATGCCCTCATTGTACTCAAAATTAAGGAAAGGAAATGCAAACTAAACTAAAGAGAGCGAAGATGCGGAAAACTTATAAGATAACGCGAAGAAGGGACGTCCCCAAACCAGCCAGCAACGTTAGAAAAACAACTAAAACCGAAACGTTAGAAAAACCGAAAGAGAAGATTGCTTGATCGTCACAGGAAGCGAATCAAGGCAAACCAACTCGATCGAGAGAGAAGATTGCTTGATCGAGTGCAATGGGCTGTAGAAGTGTCCGATCGAGAAAGTAGGGCACTCGATCGAGAAGACACATTATTAAACACACAACAAAAACCGAAACGTTAGAAAAACAACTAAAAAGCGTAAATTCCGGGTTGCCTCCCGGACAACGCTAGTTTCAGACAGGTCTCAGCTCGACTGATCGTGAGCGTGTCGTTGTACACCCAATCAAAACACATTTATAATACTCAACAAACAACTAGTTAGCGGTAAGTCGAGGTCGGTCCATGGGACGGTGTGCTTTGGGTTCTAAGTCTATCTATCTCAATTTATGCTAATGTCACAATTTGGTTGGGTTTGTAGTTGTGTTCTAGACTAATAAAAGCAATAAAGTAAAACAAGCAATAAAAGGAAAGATGTAAACAAATGATTAAAAGTGCTAGGATATCATGGGGTCATAGGGGATTCATGGTGTTGATCATACAAACATGTTCACAAAGTTGCAAGCAATTAATGTTGTGGAGGAACCGAGTTGGTTTATGTCTTACGGTTCATAGGAAGAGTTGGGTCCCGGAGCCGAATCGATTAGATTGTACAACACCTACAAGTCGACTTACTTTCCTCCTATTCAACTTCTATGCATGGTTTAACAAGACTCGAGTTGGTTTATATCTTACAAGTCAAGTTGAGTAGATAAGAGATGGTAAAAATGCAAGGATTCATAGGCTTAGCATTTCATCAAACATAACATGTGCATAAAGTTGACATCACAACAAGCAAGCAATTTGATTATGAAAACATATTAGATTAAGCATGAATCAATCCCATGTTGGTTTTCCCGAATTACCCATTAATCCTAGCTAAAGAAACTACTCACTCATTATCATGGGAAACATGTCATTAATGGTGTCAATCATCACAACAAGTATAAACATGATAATAGAATGAAGAAATGAACAATAAAGATTAAAGAGTAAAGGAATTATACCAAACTTGAGATGATCCAAATAATAAAGCAAAGAATAATAGAAGAAACTTGATTGATTGATGAAGGGTTGTCAATCCTTCAATAATAACCCAATAATCTTCAATTACCCAAAAGTAACAAACTTGAACAATAATTTAAGGAGAGATTAATGTGAGATTTGTGGAAAGATTAAAGAGTAGTCTATTCTAATCTGCTCCTAATCTAATCTAAAGAAGGATTTGTTCTAGCTAAGAGAGATCTTTTCTCCTCTAATCTTCCTCTCCCCCTTGATTATTACAAAAAGGGGGTATTTATAGTAGGGATTCATTAGGTTAACTAAGGCTAAATTAGTAATTACACTTTTGAGTTTAGAGCAGGGAAACGCTAGTCTTTTTGGAAGGATGGGCATCTTTCTTGAAGCTTGAAGAAACGAAATTTGCTGTAAGGGAATCCGGGCGTCCAAGGAGGAAGACGGGCGGATTGTTGAGGTGGTGCCCGGGCGGCTTCGTGGGAATCCGCTCGGATTCTTTGGAGGAATCCGGCCGTCTTTGTTGCTGGGACGCACGGGTTGTCACTGCGGGACGGGCGTCTTGTGGGTAAGCCGCTCGGATTCTGTGGCGGCATCCTATTTCTTCACTTCCTTTTTATTCTTGCGGGATTGGTCTTTAGTTCTTGCTTCCTCTTCATACTAGTCCATCAAACATCGTCAAATAGCTTCCGAATAGGCACGAAAGACGGGAATTTCCGCCTTATTATCTTGTCTCCTACAAAACATACGAAATGCGATAGAAAAGCAAATAGGAAGGTTTTGACGGATAAAATGGCCATGAAATGCTATAATAGTATGCAAAATAGGCTCAATTAGGGGACTAATATATGCTCAAATAATGGTCACATCATCGACCTTCTTTTCTTCGAGCCTCTCTAATTTAGCCTGGTCAAAACAGCGCAAAGCGCGCAGCAACCGATCAAATAGTTGTGCATGTGCTACACAAAATTGTAAGTAGCACCAAGGTATAATAGCAACATAGGAAAATAACATGTATAAACGTTTAAGCCTAAAAAATTTCCTATGACAGCTCCTAAATTTGTCCACAAAATAAAGGAGCTCAAGAGCAATTAGTAATAATCTAGGGCACCATTTCAGATTAACAAAATTAAAATGACAAGAACGGTGAAAAACTGTTAAATTAATTGACCAACTGGGAGGGGGTACAACATTAAAATGCGAAGCATAAGTCAAATGAGGCAATGTACTACTCAAACAAACAATAATAAAATTATCGTTAACTACCTCGGGTTGATTGCTCTCAATGACGGAATCATTGACAAAGGAAGATATTACCTCTTCCGTGCTAGGAGCAATCACTGACTCAACAACCTTCTCGTCACCCTCCTCTGTGGAATCCATCCCGTAAATCGCAGCCTCAAGCGCATCCAACTCGGCTTTGAAAAGGGGAGATTCACCGTAACCATTATCATCATCAAAATCGTCATCTAGAACGAGCCCAAGTGACGTTACATTGCTCTCTCTGGCCAAATCAGTCGATCGAGTGGATTTAGTACTCGATCGAAAGCTTTCCTCATGATTTTCACTCGATCAAGTATATGAAACAGCTCGATCGAGTACTTCCTCTAAGCAGCTGTTTGATCGAGTGGAATTTTCTGTTTGATCGAACATTTCCTCAGGAATTTCACTCGATCGACCGATATAATCTATTCGATCGAGTGATTCTTGCTGATCAGTGCATAAATCTTTGCGTGAGGCATCATTATCTGATAGACCTTCATATTCCGAGTCGTTCCAATCATCAGCAGCACCAGGCAAGACAGGTCCTTCGTGGGAAAGACCACTCTCTGCGTAGGTAACGCAGACTTCCTCTGGTTGCCCAATATTCGACTCAGCAGCTAACTGAGCTATTTCAGACTCGAGCTCATCAATTTGCGCAAAAATTTGTCTATCGTGTTCTTGCTTTTTGAGTGCAAGTGCCTTCACCAAAGACTTCAGTTCAGCAAACACTTCTTTCCTCTTATCAGGAGGAGGAGCTTGTTGTTGCGGTGGCCAGATAAATGAAGGCTGTCGGTAGCCTCGTTGATAGGGCAGAAGTGGCGGCGCATTTACAACTGTTTGACTAGCTTGTCTACGCTGCTTGAATGCATAAACCTCGTTGTTTTCAGCTAAGCAAACAGCTAAATTGTGCTCATCAGCACCACATCTCCCGCAGTAAATCACCTGCTGCGCCATATAATGGAACATAGGTGACGGGTCAAAGGTACTCAAGCCTTCCCTTTGACGATCTTTTACCTAGAACTCTCTAGGTAGGACCTGTAGGACCTATCAAAACAGCACTAATGAAAAAGATGAGAACGGCCTCAAGGGAAAATACCTAGTTACACTAACAGAAGCTGGCAGTAAGTAGGGTCGATCTCCACAGGGAGGCGGTCACTATCTACTTGTCTATTTGGTCTGTCTGCGGTCACAAGATGGGGTTTTGATTGTTTTGACTAAACTAACGAGATTAAGGCAAGAGAAATAGAGATAAGAGAAATTAAGCAGAGGGAAAGGAAACTAGTATGTCGGTTCATCAATGAATGTCAATTAATTGCAGTTAAGGTCACAGATTAGTCGATGTGTCGGTCTAAGGGGCAATGAATATCTCCTTCCGATCTCAATTCGCCCTAAAATACTATTAGCTTAGCTTCCGCCCTCACTAAAGCATTCTATTGTTCATTGCGGGTCTCATCCCTTCCAACCTTCCGGTCTAGGTCAAGGCTTACCAAAATTAAAAAGGCTAATTGCATCGATTCAATCAGCAAGATACAATTAAAGCAGCGATTAACAACATAGACAAAAACAATAACAACAACAATCTGCAAACTAATTAGCAATTAACATTCATTCATCTAATCCCCTAATCCTAGCAGAGAGAAATTAGCTAGACATAAATAAGGGTAAAGGGAGAACAAAAGGTAGAAGAACAAATAAACACTAATTAAATAAAAGAGAAAAGAGGAAGAGAGAATTACAAAGTAAAATCCGGCAAAGAAAGAGAAGCAGAGAAAAAGTAACGTATACAGTGTATGGTATGATAAGAGATGATAAGTGACTTCTCCTCCTTTCCTATTTATAAGAAATAGGACTTTATTTGACCTAATAACGAAAATAGACTAAAAAAAACCCGAGCCATTAGAGAAACCACTCGATCGAGCCATTTGAAACTACTTGATCGAGTAGAATTAAGCTCAAACCACTCGATCGAGCACTTTAGGTACTCGATCGAGTACTTATCAAAAATAAGCAACTCGATCGAGTAGAAAAAGGAGTCGATCTAACATAATTGTACTCGATCGAGCACTTTCCACCGCACAATTCCTGCTTCGCGCACTGAACTTCAAACTGCTGCCATTTCTTCTTTACTTGGGCAAACAGGGCGATTCCGGTGGCGTTGGAAAGCTAAGAGGACAAAATTTCATCTTTAATTGGAATCACCTGAAAATAAGTTGTAGAACTCGAGATATGGCTCTTCAAATTAGGAACTACTAATTTGAAGTTCTTCCTTTACTCGCCTAGCTATCTTTCTTCTTTGTGCATCTCAAAACAGTAGTTTCCAAGCTCCGACTCAACTCATATCCTAAATGCATGTATTAGGACATGTTTTAGGCTTGATTTAGCTTCTCTTTGGTTCATACCTACAAATAATACAAGAGAAACCAAAGTAGACAATTCGGGGGACATTTGTAGCTAAACACTACACAAAATGCATTGAATGCGTGAAAATAAAGCACAAAATACCTATATAAAATGCACGTATCAGTTGTTTAAGTGAAAAAGTTGATAAAACGGTAAATGCATGAATGCACGTCCAAAATTTTAACCTAACATGTGAAAGTTTGCTAAGTCGGTTTGTTTATACAAATATCAAGAAAATGATGTCGAGTTGGATTTAAGTTGATTTGCATGTGAAGGCCGAAATTAAACATCCATTTACCAAATTCGGATTATGGTGCTTAACACAATCCATTTATTGTTAAAATGAAAGAATAAAAAGATGAATAAGAAAATGTTAAAATGTTTAAAAGAGTGTTAACTCGTCAGTCTGATCCATGTAGTTTTGGGTTAACCGTAATCGGGATCGTCCTAGACAAGTGCTAAAATTAACGAATCAGAACAGTGTCAGACAGCCCGTTAAGGCGCGAGCCTATTTGCGAGGGAACAAGGCTTGTCCAGGTTTTGAAATATGAAAACGGACGGCCTCTTGAGGCGCGAGCCATGAGCCGACCCAAGAGGCGTCTCCTGGTTGTTAAAAAGGTTGTTTAAAACCGTGTTTATGATTAACGATTTGCAAGTATTGTTTGCATGACTCAGAATAATTACTATTATGTTAGTAATATTCGTTGTCGGATTTATATTTGCAAGCTTAAAAAGTATAGTTTACAAATAAAAATGTAAAAGGTGTATGCTTAACCGTTTCGCCACCGTACTTGAAATAAATCGACGTGGCATATATATTAGCCAAGGATGACATATGATATGGTCAAGACAAAGATGAAAATAAAATGAAATAAAAGTGAAAGGAAAATGTTTGATTTGAACAAATTATGTAAAGTTCATTTATTTGTAATTAGTCAACATTTATCATCGTACTTGGATTAAACCGACATGGTATAAAGAACCAAGGATGATTGTGAATTATGAATAATATGTTTGCAAGTGTACATAAGTGAGGAAAAATGCTAAGTAAAAGAAAAAGGGGGTTAAAATACCCATCAATTTGTAATTAACCAATAATATCATCTTGTCACGGAATAAACCGTCATGGTATATGGACCCATGACGATTTCGGTAATGGTCAAAATATTTGCCATAAAAATGAATTAAATTGCTAAAAACCGTAATAGAAATGAAGTAAAAATAAAAGAAAATGTTGAAGGAAGATGAACTCAAACACGTTTGAGTCTGACCCAAGAAGCCACAAGAGGCGCCAGCCTCTTTGCATAGCAAAGAGCTTCTGTCTCAGGCCAAAACTTGGTTTTGGCTCATCTAACCTATATGTGAATCGTATTATGCATTGTTCATACTTATAAACTCATAAAAACAGTAAAGACCTGAAATAAATGGAATATTTACACTCTCAAACTTATGTGTTATGATTTTTACGAGGTAGACGACTTTAGAGACGGTTTTCTCGTATGCGACTACTCACGATCAAAGAAGTTTAAAAGAGTGCCTTAAAAAAGGATTTTGTTTTGAAAATATGTTGTTTAAAAAACATATTGATTAATGCTGAGTTAGTCGAATGGGTCGGTCGAATGCACGGCGACGGTACCAAACAAAATGTGTAAGGCTTGTGTTTTCGATCGGTAGGTCAAAAACACGTGTCGATTTTTTGACTTAAGAAGTCGAGTATAGAAGTTTAAGGCAGATGTGAGGGGGCGGATGCTCGCGTGAAGATTATGGTTTGTGAAGGTGGGTATTTATAGAGAAATGTGGGGTGGTAGGTCGGTTGAGTTTGCTTGGAGACTAAGGAGGACGCCTAAAGAGGCGCGAGCCACCTAGTGATACAAAGGGGTGTGTTGTCCTTTTCAATTTGGATGTGGTCTTTGCTCCATCTATTATATGGTTGGTTTGAGTTGTGGTAATCAAATAAAATGTCGTGTAACAATATGGATATCTAATAAGATGATTTTTGGGTGTTATTTGGGGTAGACATTTTGTGCTTGACTCGGGTTTGATCCGTGTTGAGTCGGGATTTGAATTTTGAGTCGGTTTTTGGCCCGGTGTCGGTTTTGACTCTAATTAGTGTCATTTTAATGCAAATGACATGATAAAGACATTCATGGCATTATTTTTGACATTCGAGACTTGGGTTTACTCGAGTTGACTCCGATTGTGTAACACCCCGTAAATTTGGACCGTTATTATATTTTAAAAGTAATATTTTAAATCAACTTTAATTTAATATTAATTTATTTGAAATAATAATAATAATTCGATAAAATATAATTTTATTTTATTTTGAAGTAATATAATTATTTTTGATAGTTTGGAAATGTTTAAAAGTAATTTAAACTATATTTGAACCTTTTCTTTAATAAAAGGTTATTTCGATGAAAAGTCGTAAACATGAGATTTTCTATTTCTTACGATCGTTGGGTAAATGAGTCAGGATATAGGGCATATGGGTACTTAATTTTCTAGTAAACTCGTGTTTAAAAACTTTAGCGTTTTCGAAAATCGGGTTTGACGAATAATTTGATTTTCCGTCAAAACGAATCAAAACCGGTTTAATTTAACTCGAGACGGTTTTAAAAACGAGTGAAATTACTTAACGATGAAGAAACGTACGTATAATAAATAGCAGGCTGGCAGGCTGCTGCCTCATTTTCATCTCCTCACGTCTCTTTTCTTCTTTTTTTTTGTTCGTTTTTCTTCTTCTGGCGATTTTTGTCTTTCCTTTTCAAAATTTGATCTGTTAATCGACGTCGGTGCTTCGTTCCTTATCCGTTTTCAACTATTTTTGTTCCATAGCGCTCCTCTCGTCGTTCTCGTCATTCCGATGTAAGTAACATTCAATTTCGTTATGTATTTCTACAAACCCAATTTATATTTTAAGCTTTATTTATTATAAGACGGTTGTAGGTGCTGAGATAGACGGTCTGGTAGAAGATTTGTTAGTCATAAAGGACTAGTTCAATCGGAAAAAGGTAACGATGGTAGGTTATTCGATATTACTTGTAAAATATGTTTATTTCGAATCTTTGGTTAGTCTTTTATAATTGAGATGGTGTATAATTATATATAGGGATCCTTATGGATGTTAATTAGTCGAGTTGTATAGTTGAGACGGTGTATACTTGATATGTGAGATGATTGAGACGGTGTATACTGACCTCTAGGATCATTTGGGATGCTAGCTAGTAAGTGGTATATTTAAGACGGTGTATCTTTGACATGTATGGATTGTTTTGGGTGATAATTGGTGTGTTTTATAGTTGAGACGGTGTATACTGACATGTAGGGATTGTTTTGGACTGATTTGGACTCTGTGTTGGGGCGATTTTTGTAGTCTTTAGGGACTGTTTTTGAGTTGCTTTATACTTGTGGATTTCCGCTCTAAAACCGTTTTAAATGCGACTTAGTTGGCTCACTAGGACTTTTTTAGGCGAGAATGGAGTCTTAAGGGGACGATTGGTACTGTTTTGGGCGGGGACGAGAGCCGTCATCATGGGTTTTCACTTTGCATTTGAGGACTGGAGTTGGGGTCGAACTTAGGCATCTTTTGGGTTCGTTTTGGGTGATTTTTGGGTCAGGTTATGAAGTAGGGTGAAGGGTGGCTATGGGTAGTCGGGTGGTGGTCGTGTCGGACTCCTTGTGGCTTGCTTTTAGGCGAGTCTGATGGCCTGGCTGTAGCTTAGCAGTGGCCTGGCTGTGGCCTAGGCAGTGGCCTAGCTAAGTCACGAGTTTGAGGCCATGTGTAGTTGGTGGTTAGGTCGAGTTTGAGGTTGTCATAATAACTTTTGAGCCGTGTCTATAAATTGTTTTGACGCTAGTTTGGTTTATTTAAAATATAATTAAATTAATTTCCGTCTCATATTTTATATAAAGATAATTCGTTAATATTGTCCTTTCACATAATTATTTTAGGTGCCTCATATGTGGTTGAAGATGAAGAGTAATTTTGGGTTTTAGAAGCTTTCTCAAGTTTATTGCTTGTCTCTTTGCTAGCTTAAGGTAACTATTCCGAGTTACTCGACGAATTAATGTCACATTAGTAGTTAATGTTGTGCACATTGTTTTTGTTAAGTGTTTAGGTGATTGATAATGTGTTACTTTCGTTTTTCACATGATAGAAATTAGAAATAGCATGAGAATTATATTGTGATAAATTTTATGATTTGGGCCAAAGTAGGCAAAGACTCGAAATGGGCAGATTGACCGAACGAGTTTGGTCAAACTAGGTTTAAACCAAATCGACCTCGATTTGACCGATGACCCGTCATGGACTCGGGTCGAGGGTTTGTCTTTGAGGTGAGATTGGTTGTTTTTGGATGTTTTATGTTATGCCTTGATATTTGTAATTATCATTTCACATGTTGGTTGTTGGATGAATTGGTTGCCTTATACTTGAGTCTTGTTGCCTCTTTGCCATTTTAGCTTATTCTCATGAATTATGAGATTAACGGTTAGCTGGAATTTGGATTATTATTGATATTGGAGATATTGTTGGATTGTCAGCTGAGTATGATCTTTTGTGTGTACAAGTTTGGACTCTTTGTCCCTTTTATGGTTAATTGGGTGTCCTACTTGTCTTGTGTGGTGTGGGCTAAAGTATTCAAGCTGGGACTAGCTGGGACTAGGTCCTAGGTGAGTATTTCGGCCTTCATCATAGATAGGTCATTATAGTCTTTGACGAGTGTATGTTCACTGCTTAATAGCCTCTGTGTTCCTGACTTGGTGGGTTTATATCCAAGTTGGGGCATGACCTCGTTACTTATTTTGAGAGTAAGTGGTCAGCTTAAGTACTAGCCAACCCTTTGGTGGACTCCTTAGGGTACTCACTTTGTTTTTAAAAAAAATTGTGGGTCTTGGGTGCGGTGGTGTGTATCCGCATGTCTAGGTCTGCGCAGATTTAGTACTAGGGTTGTGTTGTGCCTTGGCCATGTTTTGATAGAACCTCTGAGCCAAGATACCGGTTCGATTACCTTCCCTACCTCGTGGTATAGACTCGAGTTACAGAGTGACTATTGACGGTGCTAAGAACTTATGCCTGTCTTTGATATATTGCCCTTTCTTGTTTGATGATTCTATGAATCATAGAAGGTGAGATGCAAGCCGGCTATGGTTGATAGAGTTTGGATTCCTGGATGTTATGTGATTCACATGATAGTGTAGTATGAGTCGGTCTAGTATTCACATGCTAGGACTATGTGTTGTTATATTGTTGTTCACATGATAAGCACGATTGTCTAGCATCTATATGCTAAGGCATTGTGTGATTCGTATTCATATTTTTATGTTTACATGTTATATTAATTATGACATTTCGTGGCTGAGAGAACTCGGAGTTACTCCCCACTGACTGTGGCTTTCGTATTTGTATAAAATGCGATTGACAGGTAGGTGATGCATATATGGGGTACATGGACGAGCTAGCGAGCAAAGTAACCTTGGAACCTAGATTGGCTTTATTTTATTGTGACCCTTAAACACTTTTTATGTCACATACATTTTAGGGACATATGTCTCCCTCTTTACATTTAGTTGTATAATTTGCTATTCGCGACTTTAGCGATGGTTATGTTATGAAACTTCTAGTTAGACCTTGTATGTTTGACACCTTCCAATTTGGATATCTTTATAACAGGTTCAGGTTTTAAAAATTACAGGTTTTTACCCAAATGAACCTATTACAAACATATTCATGCAGTTTTATTCTAGAATTACGTGTTTACTTTTCCGCAATAAATGAGGGTGTCACAGATTGACTCGAGTTACGGGTTTCTGAGTCGGTTTTGGGTCCGCAGACGGTTTTAAATCTAAATAGTGTTATTTTAATGTAAAAGAAGTTAGAAAACCATTTTTGAAATCAATTTTCATATCCGAGTAATGCATTAAACCGTCTCATGTATAGCCAATCCACACACTCATATCAAAAACACGTTATAATCCGATCATCATCGGGTGGTTTTTGGTAGGTGCAGATAGTAGGTATCTACATAAATATAAACATACTAACTAGTAATGTAAATGACAAAAGAATAACAAAATAATACTGGAAATAAGATTACCTCAATAATTGGAAATGGACTTGGAAATGAAGAACAAGATAGAACAAATGGAAATAACTTGAAGATGAACTTGTAACATAAATTGAAATGCTTAAAGGAATTTGTTTATAACAATAAAGAAATGCTAAAGGGAAATATAAACTACATTTTATTCTGAAAACTAAGCCTAAAGCCTATGGAAAAGTTGATGAACGTTGTCGTCGCACGCTCAATCAAAAACATTTACAATCTCAACAAACAACTAGATAGTGGTTAAGCCGAGGTCGATCCACGAGACGGTGTGCTTTGGGTTCTAAGTCTATCTATCTTAATTTAAGCTAGTGTCACATTTGGTTTGGGTTTGAAGTTGTGTTCTAAGCTACAACAAGGAAATGTAAACAATTGAAAAACAAGACAAGTAAATAGAAACAAGGGTGTAAACAAATGATTAACAATACTAGGGAATCATTGTGAAATATCATAAACGAGTCACATAGATGCAAGCAATTATTATTGTTGGAATCAAGTTAGTGTAAATCTTACAATTCCTAGGGAAACTTAGGTCTCGGAGCCGAGTCGGTCAAGACTTTACAACACCTACAAGTCGACTTGGTTTACCCTATTTATGGTGAGATAACATAAAAGAGTCCTAGGAAGGTTTGGGTCCCGGAGCCGAGTAGGTCAAGACTTTACAACACCTACAATCAACTTAATTCTTCCTATTCAACTATATGCATGATCTAACAAGCCTTGAGTTGGTTTATGTCTTACAAGTCTTGTTCAAAGGATAAGAGAATCAAGCTAGGTTGTCAATCAAGCAATTCATCAAACATGACATGTGCGTAAGTTGAGAATACAATAAGCAAGCATTCATATGAACTCATTAAGCATAAATATTTCCCATGATAAACTCCCCTAATCCCCCACTAATCCCTAGTTAGGAAACTACTCACTCATTATCATGGAAAACATATTAACAATGGTGTCAATCATCTTAATAAGTATAAACATGATGGAAGAGTGAAACATTAAATAATAATTAAGTAAAGAGTGAAGAAATTATATCAATCTTAAGATGAATAAATGGAAAGAAAAGAATAATAGAAGAGAACTTGATTGATTGAAGAGTTGTCAATTCTCCAAATAATAACCCAATAATCTTCAATTACCCAATAAGAGATCTTGAACAATAATTAAGGAAAGATTAAAGTGTAATGTGTGGAATCATTAAAGATTAATCTATTCTAATATACTCCTAATCTAATCTAAGAAATCTTGATCTAATCTAAAAGGACATAATCTCTTGATTATTACAAATGGAATATATATAGTGGGTACAACATTAGGTTAAGCAAGGGTAGATTAGGAAATAATATGCTTAAGTGTCGAAGAAGCCTTGCACGTTTCAAGAGGATCTGTGGGAGGCAGTTCTGGGCACCAACTCGAGCGGGTTGAACTCGACTCGAGTGGGTTGAGGGCTAACTCGAGCGGGTTGCCTACAACTCGAGCGGGTTGAGGAGCAACTCTTTTCCCTTTGCTTCTTTGCTTATGATGCTTCCATATACTCCTTATTACTATCACCTTTGGTCATCATTCTTACCTTCTCTTCATATTAGTCCATCCAAGATCATCAATAAGCTTCTGAATATGCGTGAGAGATGGGAATTCCTCCTCATTATCTTCTTTCCTACAAGACATATGAAATGCACTAGAAAAGCAAATAGGAAGCAATTGACAGATAAAATGCTTATGAAATGCTATATTAGTATGCAAAATTAGGTTCAATTAGGGGACTAAATGTGCGTAATTATGACTCACATCAAATATCCTCAAACCGAACCTTTACTCGTCCCGAGTAAATAGGTGACTAGAACTAGACCTTTATTTAAACTATTCTAATAATAATATAACCGATGTGAGACAATTAGCGGGTCTCACTCCGCCCCTTCAACTCACAATAAGACATCCATGAGGTAAGATGTCTTCTTGCAAGACAAGGTGGGGCTTGCCAAAAATGGCGATGCATCCAAGCAGTAAGCACGCAAAACAAATAATGGATGCATCTACAAAAGAATAACCACTTTTCTCATCTAAGTGGCGGAAATCATCTATAAGGGAATCAATTCAAGGGCACACACTCCATCATAGATATTAGTTCTCCTAGTTACTAAGTCCAAGAGGATACAAACAAGTCACCTCCAAGTTGTGTTAAACTAGGCTACTTTCGTCCACAATTGCTAAATGCTTTTGTCAAGGGCCAAATCCCTATGGTGTTAGAAAACACTATAGGATCACGGAATTCCCCCTCTTGCCTAGACAAGAAGAAGGGTCGTCCCCTCTCCACCATGTAACAAAAGTAGGATCATCAATGGATAAAAGGGATTCAAAGTGCATAAGTTTCATGATAGTTGTTTGCTTTTGGGTTTATTTTTCCCCCATTTTTGTAGCATTTGATGATTAAGAACATTTCACGCCTTTTTTTATGTTTGCCATTTTGATATTTGGCAATTTCAATTTTGCATTTTTGAACAATTTTCAAAGTAACCTCATTTGTAGCCAGAGTACTTCTATTAAAGCATAGGAGTCTATTTTTGCTTCTCATTTCATTGATGCAATTTGCAAACATTTGATTTTGATTTGGTACTTGAACACAATTTGATATTTTGTGCCCATTCTCTTTTTGTTTGACAAAATGATGACAGAAGTGAAAGAACGGTTGCTGATGTGGCTCATATTTAAGCATATTTAGTCCCCGAATTAGCCTCGTTCCTATGCTTTTTAGTGCATAATTGGGTCATTTACTATCTTTAGTTTCCCGTTTTGCATATTCTTTGAGGTTTTGTTCCCTTGGTAGGAAAGGAGTGCAAACCTTGCATTTTCATGGCAAAATGGAGCTAAATTGATCAAATTCAATGACCAAGCATCAAAGGGAAGACGATACTAGAAGGCCTATATAGATAATAAAGTATATTGGACAATGATGAAAGGATCCTTGCATCCCCAACAAGATCCCCGAGGATTGTTGAGGAAAGAAGAAAAGAGAAGTGCTGACCCAGGATCCGAGCGTCTCCCTGCCCAAGACGAGCGTCTCCCTGCCCGCCAATCCGAGCGTCCCGATGCCAAGACGCTTGTCTTGAGGCCAACGAATCCGAGCGTCTCTTCCCTGATCCGCTCGGATTCCCTTACAGAACCCACCGTGCCTACTGTCTAGAAGCTCGGGACGAGCAGATTTCCTGGAGACTACCAAAATGGAGATGAGCATCTCCTTGGAGAGGAGCACTTCCTCAACTTTTCTTAAGGATCTTAATAGTCATTTAAGCCCTTAGTAACCCTAATCCTTGTACCTAATCTCTAGTATAAATACCCCATTGTACTACCTAGATTAGCATGTCATCTTAATAGGATCTTAATCTTATCCTAATCAAGTCTTAATACTCTCTTAATCTTGTAATCAACTCTTAATTTAGCATTAATATAAATCTCATTTCTTAATCGTTCCTTAATATCTCTATTGTTCATCATTTATTTTGGGTAATTATAAGATTATTTGGGTTTATTTGGAGGATTGACAACCTTCCATCAATCATCAAGTACTTCTATTATTCTTTGCTTTATTATTTGGAATCATCTCTATAGGTATAATTCTCTCTTAATCCTTTTTAATTATTGTTAATCATCTTCATTTGTTCATCATGTTTTGCCTTGCTAGTATGATTGACAACCTTGTTAGCATGTTAAATTTGATAATGAGTGAGTAGTTTCCTTAACTAGGGTTAATGGGGAATTAGGGGAACCAACTAACATGGAAATTGATTCATGCTTAATCTAATATGTTTTCATAATTAATTTGCTTGCTTGTTGTGATTTCAACTTATGCACATATTATTTTTGATGAAATGCGAGCCTATGAATCCTTGCATTTTTTTTACTCATCACTTATCTTTTCAATGAGACTTGTAAGACATAAACCAACTCGAGTCTCATTAGACCATGCATATAGTTGTATAGGGAGGATTAAGTCGACTTGTAGGTGTTGTACAATCTAATCGATTCGGCTCCGGGACCCAAACCTTCTTAGGGATTGTAAGATATACACTAACTCGATCCCATCACAATAATAATTGCTTGCATCTAGTTGAGAACATGTTTGTATGATCAAATCCCATGAATTCCCTATGAACCCATGACACCCTATTGCTTTTAATCAATTGTTTAAATCTCATTTTAATCATCTTGCTTGTTTTCATTACTTTATTTACATTGTTGATTAGTTTAGTTGATCTCCTATCCCAACCCAAATTGTGACACCCTTTGACACAACCATTTGCAATCGAAAATCCTACATCAATACCCATCCCTTGGGATCCGACCTTTACTTACCTCTTTACTAAGAGTAGAGTAGTTTGTGAAGTTATAAATATTGTTTTGGTCTAGGTAACTTTTGACGACGAGTAACAAAACCGATCCGACCAAAAATGGCGCCGTTGCCGGGGACGGTGTTAACTTGATTTGATTTTCTTTGATTGTTTTTAGTTGTATCTTTCTTTGCCTTGGGGAAGTAAAAATCCTCAAGGTACTTCTCATCTTTTTCTCTTAGTGCGTTTTGCAAGATGGACATTATAGACTGTTTTGATGAGGACCACTTGAGTATACCTTTTGATACCCGTCGTGAGGTGTCAAAAATAAGATTTATAATTTCCAACTACAACTATAGCTAGCGGCAGTCGGGTCGAACCACAGAGAGGCAGATGTAAATTCTAGTTGATTTAAATTTAGTCTAAGGTAACAATTGTGGGGGTTGAATTGGTTTGATCTATAGCTAAGAATAAATAAAGACAATAAACTAAAAAGACGGATTAAACAGATAAAGAAGGGGTATTAGGATGGTCGGTTCATTAAAGCTTCGGCGGCAGCATACTAAGTCGGTCTGAATCAAACACAAGTGAGGCGGGAAACAAGAGGTCCTCTCGGTCCACTCTTAACAAATAGCATCTTTCGATCTCGCTATAGGTCCCTAATATCACTAATACTGACTCTCGTCCTGAAAAGTGGCTAACGGTCTAAACTATACCTATCTTTCGATCTTAGCACAGTTTAGTCATTTTAATTGGTGGTCTAATAACTGTCCCTATCTTTCGATCTAATGGGTCAGTCATAAATTAAGCATCTAACGGGTCGCATGCATTCGATTCGTTAAATACGACATTAAAATCAATTAAAACGAAGGGTAACCTCACGAGGTCAGTTGATCGACCGAGAATGTCAGTCGATCGACTGACACGCGAATCAGGCCGTGTTCAATACTTTGCCGCCTACGCTATAATTCGCCTACATCCTAGCACAAACTATTTAGCTACTCATGCTGAAAGTGATAACAACAATAATACTAGGGCAATAAAGTATTGAATTCATGATTAAAGCGGTAAAACAAACAATTAACATGCAATAATAAGATGGTTTCGGGAATCTAACTATCAATTCTATACTAATAACGAAATAGAAGTAAATTGAAATAGGGCAGAGTAATACCAAGATTGCAGAGGAACGATTAAGAACAAGAACGAAATTCCAATGCTAACAATATTCCAAACCCTAATTCTAAAAACCGTATGTAGAACTTAATGTAAAAACTGAATGTGAAACTTAGATCAAAACTGGATGTCAAAACTGAATTCCTAGGTTACGTTATATAGCAAATAACGTAGCTTTATTTCCTAAACCTAACATAGCTTTGGGCTTCAAGATTCACGGTCTTTTAATTCTCGTCTGGAATAGCAATCTGGTCGATCGACTGCTAGGACTGGTCGATCGACTGGTCTTCAGTAAACAGTGGCTTCTGGAACCCGCAAGTTGGTCGATCGACTGATGACAGTAGTCGATCGACTGCTTGAGCTGCTACTTGACTTCTTAAAACTCGTGGACTTGTCTTTTGGGCCTTGAGTTGCGCACCAAGCTCGTTCCTCGGGTGAGTACTTCACGTCATATGCGATGTAGGATACTCGGGGATGGATTTAGCTCGATTTCCGCTGGATTCTTCACATTTCTGCAATAATGTACAAAATACGGAAGTAGAAGGAAATAGGGAGAAATGTAGCATAAACTACATGAATGAGCTCTGAAATGCGTGTAAAATGTTATGTAAAACATCAAATAAAAGACACGCATCAAACTTCCCCAAACCAAACCCTTGCTTGTCCTCAAGCAAGAACTAGACTCGATCTAATGACCTAATGGAACGAGTTCAATCTCAGAGCGAAATGCAACATGTAAAGCCTAAACCATTTTAATGCTTTAACCAACAATCAATTAGCAATGCGAATCATGCAAACGAGTTATGGAGTCGTTAAAACTACTGAACCATCAACTGTAGAGACTTATCAAATTGGACTCTCACGGGTCGCTCAAATAACTCAATAAGTACAGGTGAATATATGTAAGATAGAAGAAGTAAATGTAATGACGCTCACCTAACTACGACCTATAAAAACATGCCTGCAGTCTAATATGAAAGCAATCTCTACAACCGTACATACGCATTCCAACCAACAAGAGACCATGACACATGCCGAGGTAAAAATGTGGATATGTGAGGTATGGGTAAGAAGAGGGAAAACATTTTATGGTAAGGTGGGGGTACAGGTGATCAAGCTAGTACCAAAACGGAACCATATGGCAACATTCAACTTCTTACTCATAAACAAATGAAACGGTGCTATAGCAAGCACAAAACTCACAATCTCCAAAATAGTAGTAATCAACCAACTCCCCATAAGATATAAATGGAACATGGGAGCAAAAATCGCCAAAAGATAAAGATTTGAATTATGCGAATTGATTTCTTTCTCTTTCTCGAACATCAGTCGATCGACCTATAGGGGCAGTCGATCGACTGCTTAAATAGTACAGAACTCTTTTTTTCTTTTTCGAATCATTTTTTTTCATCTTTCTTTTTTCTTTTCTATTTCTTTCTCTCTTTTTTCATTTTACAAACATCACCTCAACAGAGCATATGCTACCAAAAACTAAGTAACAATCCCAAGAACACAGACTACTAGCTTGACAAGGGCAGGCTAAATGTAGGATGTAGTAAATAGGACAAAAAGGGATATTTTTGGCAGTGTGGAGTTCATGGGCAAATTTGAGAAAAGGAAACCTCTACCACATGTGTCAACTAACCACAGACCGAATGCATACAGGTATTAAGAAGATCAAGTTCATATTTATGCACATTTATGTGACATACCTCATAAGGAGTACTACTCACATTCCTAAATAAACCGGTCATAGATGTCACCAGTTATAGGCTCTAATTCTCAGAAATATGATGTAGTTTGCCAATTTTCAAAGTCAAGTTTCAAGTTCAGCAAATAATTAACGAAAACTCGTAGACTATGCATATACGATTCTACTAATAACATGTCAATTTAGCAAGGTTCAGGCAAAACAGGTGCAAAATGCAATATCATCCTTGAAATACTACCGTTCCGACTCGACTTATATGCTAAAATAAACGTGCATTTTATGGAAATTGTTGAAATTTTTCAATTTTTTATGGATTTTGTATATATGTAAAAAAATGAAATAAACAATGCAAAACAAAAACATAAACGTGAATGCAAGCAAATGATATGCGACGCAAAACCCTTCCCCAAACCAAATCGCACAATGTCCCCATTGTGCAAAATCATGTAATGAAGAAAAGAGAAATGGGACTTTGCGAAAAAATGAAATAAATAAGACATGAAGTGAAATCCGGGAACTCACAAGACTTTAAGCGCAGCAAAGGAAACCTCCCCAAACCAGCGTGAGCTAGGAGGTTTCAGTAGCTAGCAGTGCTACTAAAAGGTACCTGAAAGACAAGTAAAACCCACGCGTAAAATCGAAAAGACAATTTTGAAGCGGTAAATACGTGCACGAATGAGAAAATTAGAAGAAATAAATAATCGGACGGAAAATAAAGTGGAGTAGAAAACTCCCTTAAGTCCGCATATCAACCAAACACGGCAGGGGAAAGGTCATGAATAGGTACAGCAGTGTCCTTGGTCGATTGACCACTCTCCTCAGTCGATCGACCAAGGTGTCAGGAACAGTAGCTCCTGGGAAGTGCAACTCAGTTGATCGACCAATGTAGCCAGTCGATCGACTGAAAGTACTGCTGTTACTCTTTATTTCTTCGTATTGGCTCAATAACTTGAGCTAATGAGGTCTAAAAACCTGCAAGTGCATCATAATACGCGCCCAAAATTGCGCAAAACCCAAAACAAAGTCTCAAACGTATAAAATCCTAAGCAAACAAAATAAAATGCGAAGTTTTCGCGCACACAAAAACAATAAAAAAAAGTGTCTAACAAAAGCAAATAAATTGAAGTTTATGAAGAGCTCGATCAACTAATAGTTGATCAAGAATGACCACGGTATGGCCCACTTCATCGGCTTCTGGCTACTAGAGGTAGCCTCAAAGGTGCTTATCTGAGCAGTTGCACCCTTCTTAGCTTTCACGTCCGTATGGCTCAACGGATCAACACTCTCATCATCTCCCCAGTCAAGTATCTCTTCTGGCTTTTCAGAGTCCAAATCAGACTTTCTGGCTTTGACTGGCTCATCATCAACTACCTCATCAATTCCATAGCTCAGGCAACCAAGACCTCCTCTTTGAATGATCGGCTTCTTCACGGCTGGGGCAACTTGCAGTACTTCCTTCCCCAAACCAGCTCCTGCAACATCTAAAACAACAGATTCTTCCTCCTTTTTGCTCCCAGTCTGGGGCGGAGGGGTTAACACAGAAGTAGTAATAGAGACAGGCAATTCAGGAAGCACAAAGTACGATTTCTTTTCAGAGACCGTATTACAAGTCACAGGCCACATGGGATCCTTTTTCTTAGCAGGTTGAGCAAAGACGATAGAATGCTTTCCCACTTTGAACGTCAAGGTTTCTAAACCGACATCTATGACCGCACCAGCAGTGTTCAGAAATGGCCTACCCAAAATAATGGGTATATGAGCATCCTCAGGCATGTCAAGTACAACAAAGTCGACGGGAAAGAAGAACTTCCCTATTTGGACAGGGATGTCCTCTAAGACGCCTATTGGCTGGACCGCAGACGGTCGGTCGGCCATCCGAATGTCGTATCATCCTTTGTGAACCTAGTCAATTTGAGCTTTCTAGCTAGACTCAAAGGCATAACGCTTATACTGGCTCCTAAATCACATAATGCCTTTTCAATAGAGAAGGTACCTATATTGCAAGGAACAGAAAAGCTACCCGGGTCCTCTAGCTTATGGGGTGTAGTGTGAGACAAGTAAGAGCATGACTCTTTAGTTAAAGCGACAGTGTGAACATGTTCAAGTGACTTTTTCTTTGACAGGAGTTGTTTCATGAATTTAGTGTATGTTGGCACCTGATTGACCAACTCAAGGAAGGGTACTTGTACATTCAAGCTACGAATAACTTTTTCAAATTTACTGAAAGATACCTGTTCCTTTGTTGGCACTAGTCTCTCCGGATATGGGGCTGTAAGAAGTACCTTAGCCCTCTCCTCTAAATTGCGCATGCCGGCATCCGTGGACTTAGGCTGGAAGTCCACTGCTTTCTCCTTGTTAAAGCTCGAATACTCCTCAGACCGTCTCAAATGTGAGCCATTAACCGTCATCGGATCGAACTTCGGAATCGGGGCGGACCCATCAAAGACTTTCAGTCCGGCCCTAACACCTTCGGAGTCAGTAGTGCCCCGAAACAAATAGTCCCTCAAGTTATCGGGCATCGGAGGACGAACAATCTCGCTATCAAGATAATCTTGGTCGATCGACCACTATCCTCGATCGATCGACCAAGGTGCACGATTCAGAAGCTGTTTGTAACCGCGTATCGATCGATGGGCCATCGGTGTATCGATCGATCGACCGATATACACAGGTAGACGCCTTTTTCTTTGAACTATTCGTTTCAGCTTTCTTTGGACTCGGATCCGCCTCATTCTTTTCAACAGCATCCTCGACCATGGCAGGCCCCTCCAGGGTGGACCCACTCCTTAATGTGATGGCGTTTAAGGTCTCCTTTTGGTCGGTTTGAGTCGGTAAGTGTCCCGGAGCTCGAGAGGTACTCTTATTAGCCAATTGAGCAATTTGGCTCTCTAGTAGCTTCATCCTGGCCTCTCTTGCTTGGGACTCCTTCAAAGAACAAGTTCTTGAACTCAGCAAAAATCGAACTATGGGATTGTTGTTGTTCTTTGCGGCACATAAGGAGGTTTCTGATATTGTTGTTGCTTTTGATGAGGGGGCACATAGGGTTGCTGCTGTGGAGGTGGAGTGGGATTTAGGACATTCTGGCTACTCCACCTCAGGTTGGGATGAACATTAGGCTCATAGTAGGTGTTTGTCTGCCTGTAATGTTGGAAGGTAGCACAAGACTCAAAGGGACTAGGGCAATTTTTCGAAACGTGTCCCTCAGCTCCACACCTTTCACAGATGAAAGGACCGTCTGACACAGCATTTACGTGGTACATCCCACCTTTAGAAGCTCCTCCCAATTCATATTTGTCAAATCTCGCAGTGAGAGCTTCAAGTGCGAACAGAGGAAGATTCAGCGACTCTCCTCTGCGGTTCCCTCTGGAATTCCCATACTCAGCCTTGTGGGTGGCTAGATCGTCGATTATCTTCCACCCCTTGGTCTCTCCCAAGTTCTCGAAAATCGGCCATTGGTCTGCAGATCCAAAATAGCCCTCTGATCGTCATACAACCCATTATAGAAATGATTGCACAAGCTCCATTTTTCGAAACCATGGTGCGGTATGGTTCGCACCAGCTTCTTAAATCGGACCCATGCCTCGTGGAAGTTCTCATCCGGCCCTTGTTTGAAACTTGTGATTTGGGCTCTAATAGCAATCGTCTTAGAAGCAGAAAAGTACTTCTTGTAGAATGCCAATGCCAAGGAATTCCAGTCGGTGATCCCATGAGCGGCTCGGTCCAGATCTCTATACCACTCCCTTGCAGCATCACGAAGGGAGAAGATAAACATGGTCTCCTTGATCTGGTCTTGGGTCACACCGGCTGGTGGGGGTATGGAACAGCAGTAGTCAATAAAGGTCTCCATATGCTTAGCTGCATCTTCATTCGCAGCTCCCCCGAACTGGTTTCTCTCAACCATATTAATGTATGAAGGCTTTGGTTCGAACTTCCTGGCATCTCCTGGTAATTCGAACCCCTTGTATAAGTTTGCAGCTGTCGGCTCAGAATGACTAGCTATACTCGCTTCCTCTGCCATGTCTGGAATTTCTGGAGAAGTAACTGTCTCGGCTGAAGAGGTGGAAACGGGTGAAGAATGTGGGTCTTCCTCGAACAGCTCATTCTCGTGATAGCTTGACAGAGTACTCAGCTCTTCCTCTGTCGGTAATACCCTTTGTGATCGTCTCAACTCGCGCAAAGATTTTTCTATCTCAGAATCGAATGGTACTAGTTCACCACCATGTGACCTGCGCATAAGAAGAAACTACAAAAAGAATATAAGAAAAGTTTAAGGAACAGAAGTCCCTTAAACTAAGAAAGACTAAAAATAAAACAACTAAAATTAGAACTATTGCCTCCCCGGCAACGACGCCAAAATTTGATACCCGTCGTGAGGTGTCAAAAATAAGATTTATAATTTCCAACTACAACTATAGCTAGCGGCAGTCGGGTCGAACCACAGAGAGGCAGATGTAAATTCTAGTTGATTTAAATTTAGTCTAAGGTAACAATTGTGGGGGTTGAATTGGTTTGATCTATAGCTAAGAATAAATAAAGACAATAAACTAAAAAGACGGATTAAACAGATAAAGAAGGGGTACTAGGATGGTCGGTTCATTAAAGCTTTGGCGGCAGCATACTAAGTCGGTCTGAATCAAACACAAGTGAGGCGGGAAACAAGAGGTCCTCTCGGTCCACTCTTAACAAATAGCATCTTTCGATCTCGCTATAGGTCCCTAATATCACTAATACTGACTCTCGTCCTGAAAAGTGGCTAACGGTCTAAACTATACCTATCTTTCGATCTCAGCACAGTTTAGTCATTTTAATTAATGGTCTAACAACTGTCCCTATCTTTCGATCTAATGGGTCAGTCATAAATTAAGCATCTAACGGGTCGCATGCATTTGATTCGTTAAATACGACATTAAAATCAATTAAAACGAAGGGTAACCTCACGAGGTCAGTCGATCGACCGAGAATGTCAGTCGATCGACTGACACGCGAATCGAATCGAAGTGTTCAATACTTTGCCGCCTACGCTATAATTCGCCTACATCCTAGCACAAACTATTTAGCTACTCATGCTGAAAGTGATAACAACAATAATACTAGGGCAATAAAGTATTGAATTCATGATTAAAGCGGTAAAACAAACAATTAACATGCAATAATAAGATGGTTTCGGGAATCTAACTATCTATTCTATACTAATAACGAAATAGAAGTAAATTGAAATAGGGCAGACTAATACCAAGATTGCAGAGGAACGATTAAGAACAAGAACGAAATTCCAATGCTAACAATATTCCAAACCCTAATTCTAAAAACCGTATGTAGAACTTAATGTAAAAACTGAATGTGAAACTTAGATCAAAACTGGGTGTCAAAACTGAATTCCTAGGTTACGTTATATAGCAAATAACGTAGCTTTATTTCCTAAACCTAACATAGCTTTGGGCTTCAAGATTCACGGTCTTTTAATTCTCGTCTGGAATAGCAATCTGGTCGATCGACTGCTAGGACTGGTCGATCGACTGGTCTTCAGTAAACAGTGGCTTCTGGAACCCGCAAGTTGGTCGATCGACTGATGACAGTAGTCGATCGACTGCTTGAGCTGCTACTTGACTTCTTAAAACTCGTGGACTTATCTTTTGGGCCTTGAGTTGTGCACCAAGCTCGTTCCTCGGGTGAGTACTTCACGTCATATGCGATGCAGGATACTCGGGGACGGATTTAGCTCGATTTCCGCTGGATTCTTCACATTTCTGCAATAATGTACAAAATACGGAAGTAGACGGAAATAGGGAGAAATGTAGCATAAACTACATGAATGAGCTCTGAAATGCGTGTAAAATGGGATGTAAAACATCATATAAAAGACACGCATCACCTTTCTTCAAAGACCCCATGCAAGCATTGGAAGCCTTAGAAGCAAGTGAGGCCAAAAATATGCATTGGGAATTGAAATTAGATCTTCTTGAGGCCGCTCTAGCCAACAAAGAACTTAATCATGAGCAATCCGTATTAGTACATAACATTCTTGTGGAAGCATGTGAACCCATAGAAACAGAACAAGCAACCGAAGATGATATCATACAAGCCGATGAGCAAGAAGAATTTGTCATGGAATTCGAGTATGATGAGATTAGTGAGCTTGAAGAACAAGTTGAATATGCCATGAGAATGGAATGTCTAATGGAAATGGAGCAAGTCCTTAATGAATCTTCAATGGAAGAAAGTGAGGTACAAGTTCCAACTCTAAAACCCCTTCCCCCAAATTTGAAATATGCTTACCTTAATGAATCTAAGACTAAACCCGTGATTGTTAATGACAAACTTGATGAGAACCAATTGGGAAAATTGCTTGATGTATTGAAACATCATGAAAAGGCTATAGGTTATAATCTAGATGATCTTAAGGGGATAAGTCCCAATTTTTGCATGCATAGAATTCATCTAGAAGAAGACCATAGACCTACCATCCAATCTCAAAGGAGATTAAACCCCCACATGCAAGAAGTTCTAAAAGCGGAGGTTATGAAGTTACTTGATGCGGGAATCATATATCCTATATCAGATTCCTTGTGGGTTAGCCTCGTTCAAGTGGTACCTAAGAAAGGAGGTACCACGGTGGTAACAAACGATAAGAATGAGCTAATACCCACAAGGAAGATCACCGGTTGGTGTATGTATATTGACTATCGAAAATTGAATTCCGCAACAAGAAAGGATCATTCCCCCCTACCATTCATTGACCAAATGCTTGAGAGGTTAGCCTCTAACAAGTTCTTTTGCTACCTTGATGGGAATTCGGATTCTTCCATATCCCAATACACCCGGACGACCAACATAAGACCACCTTCACATGCCCTTATGGTACTTTTGCATATAGGAGAATGCTGTTTGGCTTATGTAATGCCCCCGCTACTTTCCAAAGAAGCATGATGAGTGTCTTCTCCGACTAAATAGAAACCATAATGGAGGTTTTTATGGATGAATTTAGCGTTTATGGAAAAGACTTTGACTCTTGCTTGCATAATCTTTCTCTTGTATTGCAAAAATGTGAAGATGTTAGTCTCGTTTTGAATTGGGAAAAGTGTCACTTTATGGTCAATGAAGGTATTGTTTTGGGTCATTTAATTTCGGAAAAGGGCATCGAAGTCGATAAAGCTAAGGTTGAGGTGATAGAGAAACTCCCACCTCCCGTGAATGTTAGAGGGGTGAGAAGCTTTCTCGGTCACGCGGGTTTCTATCGCCGTTTTATAAAAGATTTCTCAAAAATTGTGAAACCCCTCACTCAACTCTTACTTAAAGATGCCCAATTCCACTTCACTAATGAGTGTGTTGAAGCCTTTAATAGAATTAAGGAAGCACTAATCTCGGCACCAATCATCCAACCACCGAATTGGGAACTACTATTCGAGATCAAGTGCGATGCAAGTAACTACGCCGTTGGAGCGGTTCTTGGCCAACGGGTAGGAAGGGCTTTGCATGCTATCTATTATATAAGCAAGACTCTTGATTCCTCCCAAGTGAATTATGATACTACCGAAAAGGAACTCCTTGCCATTGTCTATGCATTAGAAAAATTCCGTTCCTATTTGCTTGGATCAAAAGTAATTGATTTCTCTGATCACCGTGCTCTTCGACATCTCTTGATAAAGAAAGAAACAAAACCAAGATTGTTGAGATGGATTTTGCTACTCCAAGAATTTGACTTAGAAATAAGAGATAAGAAAGGGGCCGAGAATGTGGTGGCGGGTCACTTGTCGAGAATCCGATTTCATGATGAAGAGGGAGAGACACCGATCAATGACTATTTCCCCGATGATATTTTGATGGCCATTCATTCACAACTTGAGAGGCATACTACTCCATGGTTTGCTGACTATGCCAATTATATTGTTGGAGGCGTTCTTCCTCAAAATTTGAGCTACAACCAAAGAAAGAGATTCTTATTCTAGGTAAAGAGATACTTTTGGTATGACCCCAATCTTTACAAAGAGTGTAGTGATGGACTTTACCGGAGGTGCATACCCCAATGGTAGATTCATGTTGTTTTGGAAGGATGTCACTCATCACCTTATGGTGGACACCATGGAGCACGAAGGACTATTGCTAAAATCCTTCAATTGGGCTTCTTTTGGCCTACCATGTTCCAAGATGCTAGGGAATTCATTCTTCATTGTGATGTTTGTCAAAAAACGGGAAATATTTCTTGGAGGAATGAGATGCCACAGCGAGGAATATTGGAAGTGGAAATCTTCGACGTTTGGGGTATCGACTACCAAGGACCCTTTGTGACATCTAAGGGAAACAAATACATCCTTGTGGCCATTGGCTATGTTTCAAAATGGGTCGAGGCAATTGCTACCCTAACCGATGATGCCAAAACGGTCACCAGACTCTTAAAGAAAATAATCTTCCCAAGATTCGGAGTCCGTAGAGCAATCATAAGTGATGGAGGGACACATTTTCATGAAAATAAGCTCACATCCCTTTTGACCAAATATGGTGTTCAACATAGAACTGGCTTGGGATATCATCCTCAAACAAGCGGTCAAGTTGAAGTTTCAAGTAGAGAGATCAAGCAAATCCTTGAGAAGGTTGTTAACAAGACTCGTAAGGATTGGAGTATGAAGCTTGATAATGCTCTTTGGGCTTATAGAACGGCCTATAAGACTCCCATAGGAGCCTCCCCTTATAAACCTGTCTATGGGAAAGCATGCCACTTGCCAATTGAGCTAGAATACAAAGCTT
The DNA here is from genome assembly GCF_048544455.1 of Silene latifolia. Classification (NCBI taxonomy): domain Eukaryota; kingdom Viridiplantae; phylum Streptophyta; class Magnoliopsida; order Caryophyllales; family Caryophyllaceae; genus Silene; species Silene latifolia. The sequence goes on from NC_133531.1 coordinate 104,789,996, forward strand.
TTTGGGCAATCAAAGCTCTCAACCTTGATCTCAAACTAAGTGGTCAAAAGAGAATGATGCAAATCCAAGAGTTGGAGGAATTCCGACTACAATCTTATGAGAATGCCAAAATATACAAAGAGAGGACAAAGTTGCTTCATGACAAGCGAGTCAAGCAAAAGGCCTTGCACAAGGGAGACAAAGTCCTTCTATTCAACTTCCGATACCAACTCTTTCCCGGGAAGTTGAACTCTAGATGGATGGGTCCCTATGTGATCACCGAGGTAGGAAAATATGGAGACTTCGAGATAAGGTCAGAAGATGGGAGCAAATTTAAAGTCAATGGCCAAAGATTGAAACCGTATTATGAAGGAGCATTCATTGGAGAGGTCTAGGTCACCTACCTTGGGCCTCCTCCCCCATGAGAAGATCATCAAAAATAGAGTTTGGTGGAGTCCTCTCCAAACCACCACTTGTAAATATACTAACTCTTCTTACTTGTATCTTTAACTTTATTGCTTTTTTTTTCATAAGCATGATTCTTGCCATGAGAGTAAGTGAGGGACGGTCACTAACCATTGTTTATGAATGAAGGATTTAGAAATTCAATTGTGGGGAAGCGCTTTCACCGAATGAGGAATGAAGAAGAAATAGGATTAATCCGAGCGTTCTGTAAGGAATTCGCTCGACTTAGACAAAGATCCGAGCGTCCTGGGAAGAAGACGCTCATCCTGAGAGAGCTGGAAAAGAAATTTTTGGTCTGACTAAAGCTCTGAGCGTCTCCATAAACAATCCGCTCGTCTCAGTCAAGACGGTCGTCTTACCACGCATTCATCGTCCTGATTGTATCAATTTCTGGGATTTCATCCTGACAGAGAATCCGAGCATCCTCAAAAGGATCCGTCGTCTCCGTGAAGAAATACACCCATCTCGTGAAGAATCCGCTCGTCTCCAAGAGCTATGATCCGAGCATCTCATGCTCGAGCCGCTCGTCGCCCTACCGTCCTTTTCTTCTATTTTCTCGCCAAATAAAATCCCTCCCCACCACACATTTCGTGACACCTCATCCTTCCTTCCACTTTAAAACATAAAACTCCCTCTCATATAACTCAAATCATATCTCAAGCACTCATTTACCCCTCAAAATCAAAAACCCCCAAAATCTAGGGTTTCAAAAGAAGATCTAAATCACAAGGAACATCCCCATATTTCAACAAGTCTAATTCTAGATCTACATTCAAGAATGGGGCCAAGAGGATCATTATATAGAGAGAGAAGAAGACCAAGGGTGAGGGGGGGCTCATCTACTTCTCATCTTAATACTTTGAGGAGGGAACATGAAGAGATAATTGATCTTACAAAACTTGATGAGTTTTCCAACATAGAGTTCGTCAATGATGTTCAAAGGCTTGTTTTCCATCGTCTTCTTGGTAAGAACATTCTACCCACTAAATTTATGTGCCATAAGACTTTGAGGAAACTTGGAATCTTTCATCAAACCGAAGCTCTCTTTGAAATTGTTTGGTCTTTCAACCTTATTTCACATGCATGAGCGTACCTATCGATCTTTAGTTCTTGAATTCTTGAGCTTCTTGAAAATCACTACCTTGAACAAGACCATATTTGTGGAATTTAGATTGTAAAACTCCACTAGGATGATGACCCTTGTTGAATTCGCTATTGTGCTTGGGCTAGATATTTCGCCTACCCGAACATCAAAGCCAAGAAAGTATAGCGTGGAACCCCTTTGGAGAGCAATGACGGGTCGGGATTTTTCATACATCAAAGAATGCTTGGCTTTTCACATTCAAAATCCTATCATTAGGCTCACATATCGATTTCTAGCCGGCACTCTTCTTGCCCGTCGAGATCTCGCAATAGTGAACGAGCTTGACCTTGTCTTCATGGAGTCTTATCTCGAATTTCAAGGAAGGAGTGAGTAACATTTTAACGCCCCCCTTGTTCTTCTAGAGAAATGGGCTAAATTCCAAAACGGGGACGATGATGGTGTAAAACATATTGTCAATGGGGGACTTATCACAAGGCTTGCCAAGTTTTTCAACCCCAAATTCAATGAAAACAACGAATATGTACCCCTTCTGGGCAACACAAGGATCAATGAAGAGCTAATCCTTAGGCAACATTGAAGAGGATATTATTGAGGCTGTGCAGGAATTTTTCATTTCTGGGCAGCTGTTAAGACAGGTGAACTCCACTACACTTACCCTTATACCTAAAAAAACTCGGCCTGTTACTGTTGCTGATTTCAGACCTATTGCGTGTTGCAATGTCCTGTACAAAATCATTTCTAAGGTTTTGTGCAATAGAGTGGCTAAAGTTTTGCCTTCTATTATCAGTGAATCCCAAAGTGCATTCATCCAGGGTAGGGACATTGTGGACAATATATTGATTTGTCATGACCTAGTGAGGCTTTATAAGAGGAGAACTTGCTCTCCCAGAAGTATTATGAAGATAGATTTAAAGAAATCTTATGATTCAGTAGAGTGGAGTTTTATTGATCAAATGCTGCATGCCTTGAACTTTCCTGAAAGAATGATTAATTGGATCATGACTTGTGTGACTACTCCTAGTTACACCATTGCACTTAATGGTTCTTCTTTTGGGTATTTCCCAGGTAAAGGGGGGATTAGGCAGGGGGATCCCTTATCTCCCCTCCTATTCACCATTTGTATGGATTATCTAAGTAGGGTTTTGAATGAAGTCACTAGCAGGGTTGAGTTCAATTATCACCCTCTCTGTAGACCATTAAAGTTAACTCACCTCTGCTTTGCTGATGTCCTGTTGATGTTTAGTAGGGGTGATAGAACTTCCATTAAGGTGCTTCTAAGGGCTTTTGCTTCTTTCTCTTGCTCCTCTGGTTTGGAAATGAACACTGAAAAATCAGACATTTATTTTAATGGTATGGAGCAAGGTGAGATAGACTACATTCTGAGAATCTCTGGTTTTAAATCTGGTGTCTTCCCATTTAGATACCTGGGGGTACCCATTTCTCATAAAAAGATGGGCATTGGTGACTGTACAAGACTCATTGAGAAGGTGGTGACTAGAATTAGAAGTTGGGGGGCTAAGAAACTGAGTTATGCAGGGAGGCTTGTCCTCATTAAAGCTGTTCTTAGTCAGTTGCACTCCTACTGGACTCGAATTTTTGTTATCCCTCTTACAGTAATTGATAGGATTGAAGGAATTTGCATGAACTACCTCTGGTTTGGTTCTGACCAGTATGGTAAATCTCCTTCTATCAATTGGGATAATATTTGCAAAGACAAGAAGCATGGTGGCCTGGGTATTGTTAACTCCAGATTATGGAACACTGCTGTGATTGGCAAATACACTAGTTGGCTGGCTATGAAGAGTAAACACCTTTGGCTGAGGTGGGTTTGTCATGTGTATATGAAAGGAAGGGACTGGTTTGATTATAAACCCTCTGTTAACACTAGTTGGACTTGGCGGAAAATCTGTCAAGTAAAGGACATTATGAAAGATGGTTTTGTTACTGGGACTTGGGCTGTGCTACCAGGTAGTTATCTTGTGTCCAATGGATATAAATGGCTTATGGGACAACATCATCAGGTATCCTGGTACCCTCTGATATGGAATAAGACCCTGCTGCCCAGACATACTTTTATTGGCTGGCTTATAGTCCAGGGTCGCCTGATGACTAGAGATAGGCTTTTTAAGTTTGGGATCACTACTGATATGACTTGTGCAATCTGCTCTTCACAGAATGAAAGTCATCAGCACTTGTTCTCTGACTGTACTTATAGCACACTCTGCTGGGATCTCCTCAATGCATGGCTTGGTCTGTCAATTCCTAAGACAAGAGTGGTGGATTGGTTTATTACATGGAGATGCCCCTCTTTGATGAAGAAGCAGATTATTAGGGCTGCAATTGTAGCCTTATGGTATCATATATGGAATGCCAGGAACATTGCGAGAATTGAAGCTATAGTATTGGCGCCTAGATACATCCTGCGGCAAGTAAAGCAAGATATATAAGGGAGGTGCCACGAACGAAAATGGACTCTGAAGATGACTAAATTGCCATGGGAACCAGTGTATGCTTAGTATCGATTACCTGATGTATTAGATTGGAAAAATGTCATGTAGTTTGGTGATAGTGTAAAACTTAATTATCCATATTATTAATATATTTTCACATTTTCACCAAAAAAAAAAATCCTTAGGCAACACCATTGGATGACCCATGAGGGATATGAAAAGAAAATCAAATGGCTTACTAAGGGGAACACTCCCATTTACCTATCAATAGAAGGATTAGCAAGAGTTTCACCAAGACGAGGCCCTCTCTCTCCAATACCATCATATCTCATCCCAATAAGTACAAATCAAGCACCACCTCCAACACAACATCAACAACATGAACAACAAAAGAATAACAATGAAAAGATTGTGATACCACCCTACCCCTTTCAATACCAACCTTACAACCACCCGAATCCTTTCACTCTCCCTATGGATGATTTTGTGATGGGAATCCTTCAAGATTTTCATCTCCGACGTTTTGAAGCCAATGTGGATAATTATTATACCTTGTATCCAAATTTCACCAATTGGCTCGACAAGGAATCATTAGTGAAGAGGGAATGCTTCCCTCTTGGTCTCAAATGCATATTCTTTTCCCAAATTCGGAGAAAGTTAATGAGGGAGCACATGGTCAAGGAGGTGAAGGGAGTGAAAACTCAAATGGTGGAGACACGATGGAGCTAGATAGCGAAGGGGATGAGTTTATGGATTTCCATGGAAGCGATGCATCGAGGGAAGCTTGGGATAGTGATTTGGGAGGGGATGATGACGACCTTTGAAGAACACTTCATAAGCTAGATGGAGCGGGCGTGAGGCACCCATCAAGGCCAAAGTGAAGTTTCTCTTATTCCCCCTCATTTCTTTCTTTTTCATGACAAGAATTTCATGTTTTGTTAACTTGTTTCATAATTTATTGTTCCATCTTTGTGATGTCCTTGTAAAATTGAAGGACTATTATCCCACCTCGGTCCTATTGAGGTGTTTCTTTTATTATTCCCACATTCAAAATCCAAAATGACAATTGTAGTTTCATGCATAGCATCCTTATGCATGAACTCTCCCAATTTTTGACGTTGGAAATAATGTCTATTTTGGTTTGGGAAAGTTTATGCATATGCATTGGGAGATAATCTAAATTATGCTATCCAACCAAAAAAAATCATGCATAATATAGCATAGCTTAGTTTGCATTCACTTGTTTATATGTCATATAGTTTGCATTTAGTTTAGAAATCATGCATTTCATATAAATTGCATAATTTCCTATCGTATTGGCCATTGAGAACAATGCCCATAATAGTGTGGGGATGGGAAATTCTAACATAACTTTTTAAAACAAAAATGATAAAAATTGAAAAATCTTGAAAAATAAAAAAACATGTCTTTTATTTCATAAATCATAAAAACCATAAAAATTTGAAAAATTCAAAAACATGTTCATTTCCTTTGTAATGTAGTCTTGTATATATTGTGTTTGTTCATCCTCTTTCACATTGATCGACTACGCCACATCCGAGACATGAGGATATTGAAGACCGCATGGTATGATCTTTCCAATCTCCTTTTTCCTCTTTATGTTAATGACTATGTGGCTTTATTTTGATTGATGCGGTATAAACAATGTAATTATAGGATTGCATCTAGATTATATGGCATAATAGTTGATAGAAGCATATGCATTAGATTGTATATATGATAGTTGCATCATGGCATATAGTTGCATGTTAGGAAAAAATTTATGAAACCATCTATTTGGGAAGCTTGACAAGTGTATATAAGGCCCTTGTAGATACTTTTTCTTCTTAAGACTTTGCTTGTTAGAATACTTGCAAAACATCCTAGGATGTGTCATGCTAGTATCCTTTGACCCATGGATTAAGGCCTAGTCAAGAGTACCTTGTGGTGTGATAACTCCTTGGCTACCGTTTATTCCAATGTGACTCTTGAAACCATGCAACCATCATCCATGTTCTACCACATTTTGTCATCAAAGGGAATGGGCACAAAAATTTTCAAAATTTGAGTTCAAGAAATGAAATGAAAAATCAAAAAGTTTGCAATTACATCAAAAGAAAAAAGGAGTAACAAAATTAAAACTCCTATGCTTCAAAAATAAGCACCCTCACTACAAATGGGGAAGCTTTGAAAATGTTCAAAAGAAATGCAAGGAAAAGTTGAAAAATTGTCAAGTGTTGAAAATGCCAAACATCAAAATAAATGGCAAAAGAAATGTTCTCAAAATGTTAATGCCACAAGAAATTGGGGGGGAAAACAACAACAAAGTAAATTCCCATATGAAACTCAAATTCTATTGATCCCTTTTCCATCGTATCCACTTTTGTGCATGGTAGAGAGGGGACGACCCTTCTTCTTGTCTAGGTAAGAAGGGGAATTCCGCGATCCTCCAGTGTTTCTAACACCATAGGGAGTCTACTCTTGACGAAAGCATTTAATAATTGAGGACAAAGGTACCCTATTTGACACAACTTGGAGGTGATTTATTGGTATCCTTTTAGGCTTAGTAGTTTGAAGAAACCATATCTATGATGGAATGTGTACTTTAGATTGCTTCCCCTTTAGATAATTTCCGCCAGTTAGATGAGGAGAGTGGCTATTCATTTTTGTAGATGCATCCATTACTTATTTTGTGTGCTTTAATGCTTGGATGTGTCACCATTTTGGCAAGCCCCACCTTGCCTTGCAAGAAGGCATCCTACCTCATGGTTGTCTTGTTGTGAGTTGAAGGGGCGGAGTGAAACCCGCTAATTATCTCACATCGGCTATATTAGTAGGTTAGTTTGAATAAGGGTCCTAGTTTTTGTCACCTCCTTACTCGGGACGAGCAAAGGTTCTGTTTGGGGATATTTGATGTGAATCATATTTAAGCATATTTAGTCCTCGAATTAGCCTCGTTCCTATGCTTTTTAGTGCATAATTGGGTTATTTAATATCTTTAGTTTCCCGTTTTGCATATTCTTTGAGGTTTTGTTCCCTTGGTAGGAAAGGAGTTCAAACCTTGCATTTTCATGGCAAAATGGACCTAAATTGATCAAATTCAATGACCAAGCATCAAAAGGAAGACGATACTAGAAGGCCTATGTAGATAATAAAGTAGATTGGGCAATGATGAAAGGATCATTGCATCTCCAACAAGATCCCCAAGGATTGTTGAGGAAAGAAGAAAAGAGAAGTGCTGACCCAGGATCCGAACGTCTCCCTGCCCAGGACGAGCGTCTCCCTGCCCACAAATCCGAGCATCCCGATGCCAAGACGCTCGTCTTGAGGCCAACGAATCCGAGCGTCTCTCCCCTGATCCGCTCGGATTCCCTTACAGAACCCACCGTGCCTACTGCCTAGACGCTCGCGATGAGCAGATTTCCTGGAGACTACCAAAACGGAGATGAGCATCTCCTTGGAGAGGAGCAGTTCCTCAACTTTTCTTTAGGGTCTTAATAGTCATTTAAGCCCTTAGTAACCCTAATCCGTGTACCTAATCTCTAGTATAAATACCCCATTGTACTACCTAGATTAGCATGTCATATTAATAGGATCCTAATCTTATCCTAATCAAGTCTTAATACTCTCTTAATCTTGTAATCAACTCTTAATTTAGCATTAATACAAATCTCATTTCTTAATTGTTCCTTAATTTCTCTATTGTTCATCATTTATTTTGGGTAATTAGAAGATTATTTGGGTTTATTTGGAGGATTGACAACCTTCCATCAATCATCAAGTACTTCTATTATTCTTTGCTTTATTATTTGGAATCATCTCTATAGGTATAATTCTCTCTTAATCCTCTTTAATTATTGTTAATCATCTTCATTTGTTCATCATGTTTTGCCTTGCTAGTATGATTGACAACCTTGTTAGCATGTTAAACTTGATAATGAGTGAGTAGTTTCCTTAACTAGGGTTAATGGGGAATTAGGGGAAACCAACATGGGGATTGATTCATGCTTAATCTAATATGTTTTCATAATTAATTTGCTTGTTTGTTGTGATTTAAACTTATGCACATGTTATGTTTGATGAAATGCGAGCCTATGAATCCTTGCATTTTTTTACCCATCACTTATCTTTTCAATGAGACTTGTAAGACATAAATCAACTCTAGTCTCATTAGACCATGCATATAGTTGGATAGGCAGGATTAAGTCGACTTGTAGGTGTTTTAAAATCTAATCAATTCGGCTCCGGTACCCAAACCTTCTTAGTGATTGTAAGATATACACTAACTCAATCCCATCACAACAATAATTGCTTGCATCTAGTTGAGAACATGTTTGTATGATCAAATCCCATGAATCCCCTATGAACCCATGACATCCTAGTGCTTTTTATCAATTGTCTGCATTTCATTTTAATCATCTTGCTTGTTTTCATTACTTTATTTACATTGTTGATTAGTTTAGTTGATCTCCTATCCCAACCCAAATTGTGACACCCTTAGACACAACCATTTGCAATCGAAAATCCTACATCAATACCCGTCCCTTGGGATCCGACCTTTACTTACCTCTTTACTAAGAGTAGAGTAGTTTGTGAAGTTATAAATATTGTTTTGGTCTAGGTAACTTTTGACGACGAGTAACAAAAACGATCCGACCAGTTGCATGGCATCAAAGGTCACCTTGGAATAAACGGTAGCCAAGGAGTTATCACACCACAAGGCACTCTTGACTGGGCCTTAGACCATGGGACAAAAGATACTAGTATAACACATCCTAGGGTATCTTGAGAGTATTCTAGCAAACAAAGTCTCAAGGAGAAAAATTATCTACAAGGGCCTTATATACATTTGTCAAGCTTCCCAAATAGGCATTTTCACAAAAATTTTCTACCATGCAACTACATGCCATGATGCAACTAGCATATATACAATCCTAATGCATATGTTTCAATCAACTATTATGCCATATAAACTAAATACAACTCCTAATAACACATAGGTTCATACCGCATCAATCAAAATATAGCCACATTGTCATTAACATATAAGAAGGAGGAAGGAGATTTGAAAAGATCATACCATGCGGTCTTCTATATCCCTCATGCTTTGAATGTGGCGTAGCCGTTCCAATGTGATAAGAGTAACAAACAAATAAATATATACAATTCTATGCTACAAAGAAAGAACATGTTTTTGGAATTTTTAAATTTTCAAATTTTTATGGATTTTGTTTTTATGAAACTTACAGAACATATTTTGGGATTTTTCGGAATTTTTTCAATTTTTATATGTTTTGGAATATAAATTCTCATCCCCCACTTTATTTTGGAGATTGTCTTCAATGTACATGTAGGAGTAGGAATGAAAAAGAAATACATGTTTTTGGATTTTTAAAGATTTATGGAAATAAAGTACAAATGCAATGATATGATATGAATGAATGCATGCTCTAAGTAAATACTTAGGTCACCTATGATCAAACCTCCCCAAACTGATTTAAGCACTATTTCTTGTGTAGGAGAAATGAGGTTGGGTCATTAATGACTATGCACGAATGCAAATTTAACTATATGCAACTAACTATATGAGACATGTGAAATATATTACAATGCAAGCTATACTATATGATTGACTATTATGTATGTTACTTCATGGTTGAACCTCCCCAAACTGAATTTAAATACTATTGCTAAGGAAGAAAGGGGTTTAATCATGAGGTAACTACATAAATGCAACTATACATGAGAGATAGGGAAAGAAATGGTTCCTACAATTATGATCTCAATGGTTTGTATATTGTAGAAGATGAAGATGGTAGATAGGATGCATATATAGCCATGTCACGAGCCAAATGAGAGAAAAAGTGAGTTTCAGGGTCAACCCGCTCGAGTCAATTTTGACCCGCTCGAGTTACTGCTCGACCCGCTCGAGTCAATTTTGACCCGCTCGAGTTGAGGCTTTGGGACGCTCATTTTCTCCAGAATCCGCCCGAGCTCTCATGCAGTGAACTTTTTTCTTTCTTTGGGCTTCAACTCGCACGAGTTGGCCTTGGTCCCCACGGATTGATGCAAGAATTGGCCCAAAGCTCGAATCCTTCATTTTCTCCATTTCTTTGCATTTCCTATATTCTCATTTTCATCATTTTTCTTCAAGATGCTCAATCAAAATATGAGATCCCTCCTTTTTATCTCTCATGCGATGAATGCATGCAAGATGCAAGTATATTACAAATGGTAGTTTGAGATAAGACTCCACCAAACTAAGTCAAATGGCAAATTTCATTATCCATGGAGCTTAATGCTCTTAGTAGACGATCAAAGGTTTTTGAGTAGGCTTTAAATAAGCACAAGCAGGACCTTGGCCGCTTCAAAACAGAATAGAGCCAATCCTCGACAAAGGGCTTCTCATTGAAATTTCTCCCCTTCACTTTGGCCTTTTTACCATAGCTTTTTTGTCTCTCCAAACTAGCAAGCTTAAAATTCTTGTCATCGAAAGGCTTCCATTCTCTCCCGTCTCCCTCAAATATGGAGATGATGATAGCATTTGGATTTATCAATCCTTCAAGAATAGAAGGAGAATTCTCGTAGCATTGATGACGGGATAGCTTAGGAATTGAGATTGTGGGTGCCAAGTCTCCACAAGTAAGCTCATTCATAACTTTGTTCTTGAGCTTCTCCACCAAGTACCTTTTATATAACAATTTGACCTCTTAGAGAAGGTTTACCATATTATCTCTAACAATCGTAGGTTCTATGGTGGGTGTGAAAAGGTCTTCATATTCAATAGGAAAGAGATATTCATATTCTCCATGGAAGCATACCTCAAACTTCTCAAGGATGGGCTCCTCAAGTGAGGCAATCTCACAACTCCATTCCTCTTCTTCATTCCATAAGCCATTGCAAGACACATATTCCGCATGATCCTCTTCCATAGGCTTGTCATCATAGCTATCTCCATACAAATCATAAATGGGGGCTTCACTCCTCCTCATTAACTCTTTCTCCAACACCTCAATGTTCACATCAAATGACACACCCTCATACTCACAAAGGCTAAGAGTATTTGGTTTACTCAAACTCATATCTTTCTTCATCAAATACCACACTTTCATACTCACAAGAGCTCAAGGAGATTGGCTCTTCCCACTTCACATCTTCTTCATCAAAGGTCATTACCTCAAATTCACATTCATGGTCAATGCTCAAGAATTGGTGAGGAGAGGTTGCTTGGGTTGCATTCATTTGGGCAATTCGAATTGCCAACTCATCACCATAGGTAGCAATGCTTTGAAGAACATTGTCCCTATTTTGGCTCTCTTATAGCACTTGTTTGAAGAACTTTTGTTGATCTCTGTTTAGGTATTTTTACCCAAGTCGATTGATTAGGGTCAATGTAGTCTATATTCGTTGGTCGATTGTATAATGGTTCGTATGTCAATAAGTAAATAGGAAAATAAAGTGCGTAATGTAAATTGACACGAGAGATTTGGTGACGCGGAAAACCCAATGTGGGAACAACCGCGGGAGGGACGGTACCCTACCAAGTATTGCACTATATGAATAGGAGGACGATTACAATCACGGTACGAAGCTAATCCTGCTGACCCTAGGTGTCAGGCCTGCAAGATCTAGAATGAACGTATATTATTTGCAGAGATGTGGTCTTGAATGTTGATGTATGAATGCGGGTGTTGAATGAATGAATTCTTGATTCGCTCCCTTGGCTATTTATAGGGTAAGAACCCTAGGTATGTCCTACCTTGAATATGGAAAGGGAATATAATTTCCATAAGGACTCTTTCCAAACCAGGACGCCCTTGCCAATTCTCTTTGATCTCCCTGACTTCTCCCTAACTTCTCCCTGGCACTTCTTTCCTTAACGCGGGCGCCTTCTATGATGGGCTCCTGACCTCTCTTTAAGCCCGTTTCTCCACTCCCTTATCCGCGGGCTCCCCTCCTCCTTATCACTCTATCCATAGCCTTTACTTTATTAAGTGGGCCTTCTCCATTATGCTATTTTTAGCCCAAACAGTTTGCCCCAAATTTCTTGTGCAGTACGCTTTCAAGTATCGAGCAAGGAATTTTGCGTAAACAAATGTTAAAAAACTCTACGCCGTCTTTTACTCCTTCCCATGCAAGCCATCATTTCCAGCCGCCCTTCTCCTCTTTCTTCGCACCCAACTCCCTCTCTCCTCTTTATAACTCCAACGTCCCTCTTCCACTCTCATTAATCACTTCAAATTATTTCAAAAAATTCTTCTCTCTTAAACCCTCAACCTTCCTCCTCCTTCACTCCTCGCCGGCTTCACTGTTCCCCTTCCCCGTCTTCATCATCAGGTAATCCATCTTCCCTTCTTCTTTTAATCTTTATTTTCTCTCTCCACCATGGGCAAAACTCGTCAATCCTCCACACCTTCTGATCGTAATCTCGACCCCACTTTCCCTTCTCGGGGGCTTTTTAAGCACCCCCACGACTGTGATTCCGCTTTAACGCCGGCCGACATCCCCACGATCAAGAATCTGCTTGGTCTTGGTGACGGGGTGGATATCGCCATCCCTGAACCGGGACAAAAAGCTGACGCCCTTCGTCCAGGGTGGGTTAGTTTCTACCTGTACCCGTTTAGATATGGCCTCCGTTTTCCTTTCCCTAAACTCATTCAAGATTTTATCTTCACCAACAATTTCGCCATGGCACAAATTTCTGCTGCCATTTGGAGAGTTCTTCTCTATTCTCTGTCCGCTGGTCAGAGTACTGGCAAATCTGTCACTCTGGGTGATCTGGCCCATATGTACAACATCAGATCCCTGGGCAGGGGTCAATTCTCATTTCGGGGCCGTGGAGAGGCTCCCTTCAGACACGTGTCAAAATCTCGCGATGAGAAATGGTTTAAGGACTTCTTCTACGTGAGGAAGGACTCCATCCAGCCTCCTGGCGATTATATTTTCGAGAAATGGGTTCTGACTTCGAGTAAGTAGCCTTCCTGTCACCTGATTTACTTTATCTTGCTGCTTACTAGCTTACTTCATCGTCTTCGTGCGGCCCCGTGACCTTACCCGTATCGGCGCCAAGATCTCTCGCTGCAGGCAAGTCGTTCAAAGATCTCTCGAATGCGAGAGAAAGTTCCCGGACACGCTTCCTGGTTTTTCACTTGCTTCTTCCTCCAATCCTCCTCAATCAGCCCACAGTATGTCTTCTGGTAAGGTTTCTGTAACCACTTTCGTTTGCATGCTGTTTCTGCTGATGTTTTAAGCATTTTGTCGTCTGAGACTATATATGCTTGCAGGTTCAAAAGTTGATCAATTGGAACTCATCCTCCAAAGTGATAAAAGAAAGAGACCTTCTGCCAGCCCTGATGTGGCCTCTGCCTCCAAGAGGAGTGCTCCTGCTGCCTCTTTTCAGACTCCTCCCACAGTTTCCAGTTCTGCTGCACGTGAGCCCCTGGAGGTTAACCCGTTATCTCGCCATCCGCCTACTCCTCCTACCAGTCCTCGGGCTTCATCTAGCGAAGGCATTATTGCTCATTTCCCAGAGGGCTTTTGGAACGTGGACAAGGTGCCCTACTGGCCGGAGATTGATCAGCTGCTCTTTCCTCCTGTTGAGGAAACGTTTTCGGAGTTCTCCCCAGAGGAGATGGCTGAAAATGACGTGCACAACGCCTTCATGGTAAATACCCTTCATTTTCTACCTGTCCGTCATGCGCTTTACTTGGATTACGCCTCCGACTTCCTTGCCGACTCTCGATTTTCTCTCTCCCCGGACCTTCCAACAGTCTGCACTCTACAACAGAAGATGATCAACATAGTGCGGACGACCCGGCCGTGTGCTACCGATGCCAAGAACCATGAGCTGAAAGAGACTGTTGCTGATTTGGCACAGCAGCGGATCGATCTGAAGGAGCGGGTGGTGGAGCTGAGGACTGAGCTTGCTGTCACCAAGAAGAAGCTGAAAGAGGGGGCTGATCAGCTGACGCGTACTCAGGCGGTGTGCAATACTTTCTCTGACTCCCTCAAGCGCTCGATGATGAGAAAATCGGTGGTGATCTCCCCGGCCACCAATGTCGTTGCCTATGCTACCTGGCGGGGAATGATCAGCGGGATGCGTGCTGCCCTCGAGGAGGCTCCCACCCAGCAGGCCATAGAGGAAGAGGAGAAGCAGCTGGAGATGCTCTATCCCACCCAACCTGATCTGAGTATGCTGATGCTTGAGGTTGGTGAGGTGAATTCTCCTGCATTGGCTGAGCAGGCCGTTGGGGGTGATGCTGGAATGTCCCAGGATGCTGCTGACAGAGCTTAGGGAGCTATGTCGGCTGAGGATATGCAAGCTGGTGCAGTACCTGAAATGAGCGGTCAGCAGGCAGAGGAGGTGCCAGAGGTGGAGGTCATTAATGTGACCGATAATTAAGTTTTTATGTTTTGATGAACTTTTTTGGTAGTCTGGCCCAGAGGTGGCAGACTTTGTAATTTTTAAACTTGTTTTTTGTGGTTGCCCCGCCAAGGTGGCGGTTAAACTTTGGGCCGTACTTTTGGCCATATTTTGAAATGCCCCTCGTCATAGTTTGGCAAGGTTTTAGCTTACATATCGTGTGTTTGTTGTTTATCTTCCCTGTTTTTAGGAATTTTTTGCCGTGTCAGTCTGTTTGACTGATTTAGGCGAGTCCTGTCACCCTGAAGAGGCTAACGTTCTGACTCAGCTAGCTGTCGTGTCAGCCTAATGGCTGATTTAGGCGCATGCCGCAATGTAAGGAGGAGTGGTCGTGTCAACCTAGGAGGCTGATTTAGACCGGCTGGTCGACTGAAAAGATCGATCCGGACTAAGCTAGGCTGCCGTGTCGGGGATGGTGATTTAGGCGCATGCCGCAGTTTCGGACTACTTAACCTTGTTCATGACGCAAGGTGTGTTCATATCGTTTTAAGCCAACAGGGGCGTCATTGAGGCAAGTTTATCGTCATTCTAGGACCAGATGGAGACGCTGCAGGATTCTGGTAGCGCAGATATCCCTACGTTCCATGTTCGTTTGTGCATGCATGTTGGGGCCCTGATTAATTGCGATTAGTGCGAGCTACGTCCGGGGTTGGTATCGGGGGTAGGCTGGATAAGTGTATTCAAATACAACCAGGCTCCTTTCGTATGTTCCACATCACTTTGGTGAGGGTGCTCCTTGTAGAGAAAATAGGTTAGGCATGTTGGAGTGTCGTGTGCCTCGTCACCCCGCGTTGGCGTTGGATCGTCTGCTGCTAGACATCCTTTCAAAGTACCATAGACGCTAGGATTCAAAGTGATGTACTTAGAGAAGCCTGAAAATAAGAAAATCTATTAGAATGATGTGAAGTACTTGTCGCCATCTCATGGGGTACCGAGCAATTGTGGTCCCGGAGACGCCGCTGGACCACACCATCCAATAGTAGTTTAAAGTCTTAAAAATAACTAAAGACACCAGAAATAAGAGTGAAATTGGCGGTATGCCTACCACCGGATTTTTATTTTATGTTTAAAAATGATTTGGCTTCTCACAAAGTACATTATTAAGAAAGCTAAAGTCTACTTATTATTAAAAGTAATATCTCTTCAGGTGAAATATGTTCCATGGGCGTTGTATGATTTGACCGTCCATAGTCATCAGTCTGTATGCACCATGACCAACAACTCCTTCTACCTGGTATGGTCCTTCCCATTTGTAGGCGAATTTGCACCTTTTCGATTCTTGGTGTTCAAACACCTCTCGGCGAACCAGGTCTCCTACCTCCGGGGAGCGACTTTTACATTCTTGTTATAACTCCCGGCCACCGACTGTTTGTAGGCGACCAGGACGGATTTTTGCGTTTGTTCGCAGCTCGTCAATCAGTGTCCAGGCTTCGGTCATCTCTCGTACTATTCGGTTCCCTTGTCATATTTCCATACCCGTGAGTGGGAACTAGAACTTCGACGGAATGATCGCTTCGCGCCAAACACCAGGTCAAGGGTGTTTGACACATTGCTATCTTTGGTGTCGTTTTGTCGACCATAATACTAGTGGCAATTCATCCGCCCAATTTCCTCCTAACTCCTCGTAACCTCCTTCTCGGATTGTCCATAATGATTTTGTTCTTTGGATTGACTTGTCCGTTGGACTTTGGAGTCCTAGGTGCTGACTTTTTTAAGGTGATGCTCCACCTGGCACAGTATCCCTTGGTGTCGTTGGAGATGAATTGTGAGCCATTGTCACATATGATTTCTGATGGGATACCAAATCTGCAAATAATGTTTCATTTTATGAATGAAATGACCTGTTTGTCTTTTACCTCCGTGAATGCTTCTGCCTCTATCCACTTGGAGAAGTAATCTGTCATTGCTAACATCCAGGTTCTGTTTCCTGTGGCCCGTGGTAGAGGGCCTACTATGTCCATACCCCATGCCATGAATGGCCAGGGAGAAATGATAGGGTGCAGGGGCTCTGCTGGCTGATGGATCATGGGCGCTGAGCGCTGGCAGGCGTCACATTTTCGTGCGTACTCTGCTGCATCTGCCTTCATTGTAGGCCAATAGTATCCCTGTCTGAGGGCTTTATTTGCCAGACTCCTGCCCCCTGCATGGTTTCCACATTCGCCACTGTGGAGAGCATACAACACAGTTTGTGCTTCTTCCTTGTCCAGGCACCGTAAGTAGGGGCCTGCTAGTGATTTTCTGTATAATGTATCATCAATGAGTATGAATCTGGAGGCCTTCACTCTGAAAGCTTTTACTTCCTTCTTGTCATCTGGTAGCTTGTTATAGCGCACCCAGTCTAGGTAAGGTGTGCACCATTCGTCTGCCTGATCGGCTATTTGGCCTGGCTGCCTGTTTGGCTGGGAGCTCTCTCCTTCCTCTGTAACTGCTCGGATTTCTTTCTCGCTCTGTGGATCCTCCAGTTCACCTCTGTCTATTTCATCCGTCTTCTGAATGGACGGTTCCAGCATGTGTGCTATTGGGATGCTGGATAGCTCTGTTGGTTTGAATGTTGCCCCCAGGGTTGCTAGGGCGTCTGCTTCCACGTTCTGATCTCCAGGGATCTGTTTAAGCTTGCAAGTTTCGAATTTCTATTTTAACTCCTTTGCTACCTTTAGGTATGCAATCATCTTCGAATCTCTGGCTATAAACTCATCATTCACGTGGTTGACTATTAACAGAGAGTCACTAGATATGAGCAGGTGCCTGACCCCTAACTCCAAAGCTAGCTTCATTCCCAATATCAAGGCCTCGTATTCTGTCTCATTGTTGGTTGCCTTGAATTCGCATCTTACTGCTTGCGCTATCAGGTCTCCCTGTGGTGACCGCAGAATTAATCCTACGCCTGCCCCTCTTTGGTTGGAGGCTCCGTCAATGTGCATCTGCCAGACTTCTGCCTCCTTACTCCCTCCTAAAGTGAGGATCTCTTTATCTGCTAGATTCTGGATGGCAGGACTGAAGTCCGACACGAAGTCGGTCAATGCTTGTGATTTGATTGCTGTTCTGGGGTCATATTGGATGCCGTACCCACTGAGGTGTACAGACCATTTAGACCTTCTTCCTGACAGTTCAGGCTTCCTCATGATAGTTTTTAGTGGGTAATTGGTCACGACATGTACAATGTGGGACTCAAAATAGGAGCGCAGTTTGCGAGATGCCACTACCAATGCTAGTACTAATTTTTCAAGGGATGTGTACCTGGTCTCTGCCGGCAGCAGAGACTTGCTCACGTAGTATACTGGCTTCTGCTCCCTTTCTTGCTCTCGACCGGACAAAGACACTCACTTTGCTACCTCTGTGACGGCTAGGTATAGGAATAGTGGTTCTCCGGCTCCGGTTTTGACAAAGCGGCGGCGGGCTGCTGAGGTAGTGCTTGACTCTCGAAGGCTTGCTCGTGCTCGAGGTCCATTCAAACTTCGGCTTTTCCTTAGTACGTCGTAAAAACACTGCATTTATCCTCAAGATCTTGAGATGAACCTATTCAGGGCTGCTACCTTCCCGGCTAGTCTTTGAATATCCTTAGGCTTCTCAGGTGACTCCAGCTGTAAGATGGCTTTGATCTGCTCGATACTGGCCTCTATTCCTCTTTGAGTTACGATATAGCCCAGGAATTTGCCAGAAGATACTCCGAAGGTGCATTTAGATGGATTTAGCTTCATCTTGTATTCCCTGAGGGTGCTGAATGTTTCTGCCAAATGTTGCATGTGATCTCTGGCTTTTTCTGATTTCACCACCATGTCATCAATATACACTTCCATTGTTCTTCCTATATGCTCTTTGAACATGCGGTTAACCAGCCTCTAATATGTGGAGCCTGCGTTTTTTAGGCCGAATGGCATGACGTTGTAGCAATATATTCCTCTTTCGGACATAAATCTTCTTCTCTTGATCTGCAGGATCCATCTTGATCTGATTGTATCCACTCCATGCGTCCAAGAATGTTAACATCTCATGTCCAGCTGTTGCGTCCACCATTGCATCAATATGGGGCAGCGGGAATGGATCTTTAGGGCATGCTTTGTTGAGATCGGTGAAGTCCACACATACTCTCCACTTCCCATTCTTCTTAGGCACCACCACTACGTTGGACACCATTCGGATATTTTACTTCTCTTATTTTCTTTCTTTGCCAGCAGTGCTATCTACTTCCTGGTTGATTACCTTATTTCTCTCCGCTGCAAACTTCCTTATTCTCTGTTGGATGGGCTTATACTTTGGGTCTACACTAAGCTTATGTGTTATGATGGACGGATCTATTCCTGTCATGTCATCGTGTGACCATGCAAAACAATCCATGTTATCTTATAAGAACTTGACTAATCTGCTTTGTCTTAGGCTTCCTGTACATCCCGCTCCAATGAGCACGGTTCGTTCTGGGTGCGGCTTATCCGGGTTGATTTGATCCGGCTCTTCTGCGGCGGTTCGATGTATTCGTCTGGATAGGCTCGCTTCAGAATTGTTATGCGGGGGGGGCTGGCGGTGCACTTGAGTGCCTTCTTATAGCGACCTCTAGCTTCCTCCCGATCTCCTCTTATCGTTTCTACTCCCCATGGGGTGGGGAATTTTATGCACCGGTGGTGGTATGTTGAGGGATCGCTCTCATCCGGTGCAACCATGGTCTTCCTAAGATGACGTTGTAAGTAGAGGGGCCATCTATAACCAGTGCACTGACTTGCTTATTGACTCCTCCCACATAGGTGGGGATGATTATCTCACCTAGAGAGTCAAGGTCTGTTTCTCCACTTTGAAGCCTACTAGCGGAATAGTCTTCTTCCTCAGTAAATCCTTCTCGCTTTATCCCATATTTTCTATAGTTTTCAGCATGATCAAGTTGACCGAGCTTCCTGTATCTACCAAGACCTTTCTAACTGTGCAATTGGCCATTGATAAGGTGATAATAAGTGCGTCGTGATGTTCTCGCTCATCGTATGCATCTCCTTCATCAAAGCCGATCATTCTTTGGCGTGTCACAAGTGAGAAATTCTGCACGAATTGGCTGGCCTATCTCCTTTGGTCTTTGTAGCGTGTCTCTTGGCTGCTGAATATGTCAGTCCGCTCAAGTCTGAGCCGCCTGTTATCACGTTTATAATTTTGGTGCAGGTGGGTGGGTCTACCGGTTTGGTGCATGGTAATAGGTGGCTCAGCTTTCCTTGTTCGTATAGGCGCTTGATCTCTCTTCCTAATGTATAGCAATCCTCAGTGTTGTGATCAATATCCCGGTGGAACTTACACTTCTTCTTGCTGTCCTTCCTCCATGCCTGCTCTCCTACCGGTGGGTTGGGCCACCTGACTCCATCTTCCATCTCCCTGAGTGCCTTCAAGATTCCTCCGATTCCTGTGGTGAATCCGTATTCGCCAGGGTGGGGAGTAGGCCGATTTTCTTCGATTCTCGTGACTCCCCTCCCGTATGGTCTGTACCTCTCATCCTTCTTCTTTGGTGGTTTACTTTCTTCCGATTTCTCCACGGTGAGGTACTAGAGATACTAGGCGCGCTTAGCAAGCTGGCTCTGGCTAAGACGTCTTCCTCCAACCTGATTGCGGCAGCTGCCTTCTCCTGTACTGCCTCAAAACTATGGCATGGATGCATGGTTAACTACTTGTATAGGTCGGAGTCATGGTGGAGGCCTCTTCTGAAGGCTTCTACTTCTTTGTTGAGACATCACACTCTCGTCTTTACCTTCTCATTGTTGAACCTAGTATTGTATTCTCCAATGCTCTCTCCTACCCCTGACGATTCTGTACAGTCTCCTGCGTGCTTCGTGGCTTTCTGCCGCTGCGAATCGTTGGGTAAATGCGTTCACCAATTCGGAAATGTAGATATCGACTGTTGGGCGAGGCTCACAAACCATCGAAGTCTTTGGTCCTGTTAGGGTGGACCCGAACCCTTTACACATGCGGGCTTCCTTAACCTGCCCTATAGTCATTACCGTCATCATTTTCTCGCTTATACTTGGTGATATGATCAAAGGGGTCTCTTTCTCTTAGTCGAAGAGAGGCATATTTGGATTCGTGAATCCCTTTGGCATGGCCGTGATGGATATGGTGTCCACGAATGGTGAGTCGGCATAACTGCAGAGCTTCTTTCTCGAGTGGGGGTGGTAGCCCGGGACCTGCTCGATCTCTTTTAGTTCCAATCTTGTTGATTAGTTATACTTGGCCGAACTGGGGTCCGTCATCGCACCATCTCGCGTATTTCCTCCCGATCCGGGTTCTTGAAGATTCGATAAGCTCCGACGGTCGGGGGGGGTTGTGGTAACGATTGTCCCCTGCCGCCGCTTCACTTGCTTGGTTTGACTCGGATCCTCTCGGGTGTCTCGCCCGATTCTTTGCGGGCTGACGGAGAGGCCACTGTTTGTGTCCCTATGCGCTTAGCCATTTTGGCTATCGTGTGAGGTATCCTAACCCTCGTGGGGTTATTCTTCCATCTCGACGAGTCATCGTAGCCAAATCTAATCTTGTTATTAGCTCGGCCGGTATCTGCCTGCTGCCCGATACTCCCCGTGTCATATCTATTAAAGGAGATCTTCCTTCACCTGTCCCGCCTACTGGGGCGACAGACTGTTGTTTCAGGATATCAATCTGTGCCCAGAGTTCTCTGTCTCTTCTTCTTGCCTCAGCATCTGCTCTCCTTTGGTCTTCTCTCATGTTTTCCATAGCTTTCTGAAGATTTTCCACGCCAGTGAGTGAGATTTGTGTGGGACTAGGTGGCGGAGTGGTGCACGAACTTCTTTGTTCCTTGTCGATCTAGAGTGAGCTGTGACAACAGGAGTCTTAGGAGGTAGGGAAGCTTTTGTTGTCGGTATTTTTCTTGAGGTATGTCCGGGAGCCTGCGTGGCCACTGCTGATGTTGGATTTTGGGTAGATAGTGGTGGTGGCGATGGTTGCCTACTCCCTGACACAGCTTCAGATGCTTGCTTTTCCATTGTATATCTGGAATATCAACGATTGACGACCACAATGCCCAATGGTGGGCGCTAAACTGTTTAGGTATTTTTACCCAAGTCGATTGATTAGGGTCAATGTAGTCTATATTCGTTGGTCGATTGTATAATGGTTCGTATGTCAATAAGTAAATAGGAAAATAAAGTGCGTAATGTAAATTGACACGAGAGATTTGGTGACGCGGAAAACCCAATGTGGGAACAACCGCGGGAGGGACGGTACCCTGCCAAGTATTGCACTATATGAATAGGAGGACGATTACAATCACGGTACGAAGCTAATCCTGCTGACCCTAGGTGTCAGGCCTGCAAGATCTAGAATGAGCGTATATTATTTGCAGAGATGTGGTCTTGAATGTTGATGTATGAATGCGGGTGTTGAATGAATGAATTCTTGATTCGCTCCCTTGGCTATTTATAGGGTAAGAACCCTAGATATGTCCTACCTTGAATATGGAAAGGGAATATAATTTCCATAAGGACTCTTTCCAAACCCGGACTCCCTTGCCAATTCTCTTTGATCTCCCTGACTTCTCCCTAACTTCTCCCTGACACTTCTTTCCTTAACGCGGGCGCCTTCTATGATGGGCTCCTGACCTCTCTTTAAGCCCGTTTCTCCACTCCCTTATCCGCGGGCTCCCCTCCTCCTTATCACTCTATCCATAGCCTTTACTTTATTAAGTGGGCCTTCTCCATTATGCTATTTTTAGCCCAAACAATCTCCCATCATTTGGAGAACCACATTTTGAATATCAAAGTTTGGCTCATCTTCTTGTTGTGTGTGGGTGTGAAAGTGGTCATATTGTGGCATTTCGAATTGGTTGTAAGTGAGTCTTCGGTGGGTGGTTGTTGTGGATATTGGGTGTGGTGATTTTGGTGAGGAAAGTTGGGGTAGTAGTTATGACTTTCATTGTATGAGTTGTAAGGTAGGTTTGTGTTGACTTGCTCCTCAAACTCCCAATACACATTGTAGTCATACTCATAAGATCCACCACATACTTCATATGTCAAGTCTTAAGCCATCATCATGGCTAAGATAAGGAAATAACTACAACCAAAGAAACTACACAAAATGGTAAGAATGACCTTGAGGAACAAGTTCCTCAAGGTTTAAAGCAAAATTAAAATAGACAAACAAACAATAACTTAATCACAAAACACCGTCCCCGACAACGGCGCCATTTTGATGAACGTTGTCGTCGCACGCTCAATCAAACACATTTATAATCTCAACAAATAACTAGATAGTGGTTAAATCAAGGTCGATCCACGGGACGGTGTGCTTTGGGTTCTAAGCCTATCTATCTTAATTTATGCTAGTGTCACAATTGGTTTGGGTTTGAAGTTGTGTTCTAAGCAACAACAAGGAAATGTAAACAATTAAGAAACAAGACAAGTAAATAGAAACAAGGGTGTAAACAAATGATAAACAATACTAAGGAATCATGGGATCATAGGGGAATCATGGTGAAATAGCATAAATGAGTCACATAGATGCAAGCAATTATTATTGTTGGAATCAAGTTAGTGTAAATCTTACAATTCCTAAGGAAACTTAGGTCTCGGAGCCGAGTCGGTCAAGACTTTATAACACCTAAAAGTCGACTTGGTTTTCCCTATTCATGGTGAGATAACATAAAAGAGTCCTAGGAAGGTTTGGGACCCAGAGCCGAGTCGGTCAAGACTTTACAACACCTACAATCGACTTAATTCTTCCTATTTAACTATATTCATGATCTAACAAGCCTTGAGTTGGTTTATGTCTTACAAGTCTTATTGAAAGGATAAGAGAATCAAGCTAGGTTGTCAATCAAGCAATTCATCAAACATGACATGTGCATAAGTTGAGAATACAATAAGCAAGCATTCATATGAACTCATTAAGCATAAATCTTCCCCATGATTAACTCACCTAATCCCCCACTAATCCCTACTTAGGAAACTATTCATTCATTATCATGGAAAACATGTTAACAATGGTGTCAATCATCTTAACAAGTATAAACATGATGGAAGAGTGAAACAATAAACAATAATTAAGTGAAGAGTGAAGAAATTATACCAATCTTAAGTTGAACAAATGGAAAGGAAAGAATAATAGAAGAGAACTTGATTGATTGAAGAGTTGTCAATTCTCCAAATATTAACCCAGTAATCTTCAATTACCCAACAAGAGATCTTGAACAATAATTAAGGAAAGATTAAAGTGTAATTTGTGGAATGATTAAAGATTAATCTTTTCTAATCTACTCCTAATCTAATCTAAGAAAGCTTGATCTAATCTAAGAGGACATAATCTCTTGATTATTACAAATGGAATATATATAGTGGGTACAACATTAGGTTAAGCAAGTGTAGATTAGGAAATAATATGCTTAAGTGTCGAAGAATCCTTGCACGTTTCAAGAGGATCCGTGGGAGGTAGTTCTGGGCACCAACTCGAGCGGGTTGAACTCGACTCGAGCGGGTTGAGGGCCAGCTCGATCGGGTTGCCTACAACTCGAGCGGGTTGAGGAGCAACTCTTTTCCCTTTGCTTATGATGCTTCCATACACTCCTTATTACTATCACCTTTGATCATCATTCTTGCGTCCTCTTCATACTAGTCCATCCAAGATCATCAACAAGCTTCCGAATAGGCGCAATAGACGAATCAGCCTCATTATCTTCTTTCCTACAAGACATATGAAATGCACTAGGAAAGCAAATAGGAAGCAATTGATGGATAAAATGGCTATGAAATGCTATATTAGTATGCAAAATTAGGTTCAATTAGGGGACTAAACGTGCATAATTTTGACTCACATCAAAAGTATGTGTAAGTGTAAGGATACAACACCCTTTATATAGGACCAAAGGGAGTAACGGAAATAAGATAAAGAGGGCTAACGCCGATCGGGGACACCACACCCCGATCGGGGTCGTGGTATTTCAGGTTTTTATCTTCAATTGTCAATTAATTGCTTGAGGAATCCTAAGAATTGTGTTAATGCCTCTTAACTCCTCCGTCTTTAAGCATAAAAAGGGATCCTAATATTAGCATTGTCCACCTGGGGCAGAATGTCTTTATTCTCAACTCGGTTCCAAACTTCCTTATATCATCGCACAAATGCTAATAGACTCCGTTGGTGACTAATACAACATCAAATAACCAAATTAAGGTAAGCTCACGGCCTTATGGACATTATTTCAACCCAACTTAAAACAAAACATGATATAACACGATATTTTAAAATTTATTTCATAAACATTACATTCCCCATATACCCGGCGACGGCATCACGCTACTGTCACCAACAAATGCACAATAGTGTGAAACACCATAATCATATTAACACTCGTCGCATCTACGCAATCTCATGGACATTGTACTAATACCGTGTAAGATAATTGTAACATTTAAACTCAACAGAATACTATAACAAGCTCATGATGTATACCACAGACGCTTTACTTGACGATTGGGAGGCAATTTTACAAACAACATCTAAACCACCACTCATAAGGTCAAAGTCTCACATAGCTATTTTCACACTTGTACTCACCTACTTAAATCAAACGGTCATACGATATAACACAAGTGATCAAAATACCCTAACCACACAATTGGCCCACATGCATCACATATCGCATTCTAAATTCACAACCATGGAGACCAATTTGGTAATGCTACATCTACAACTCTATCTCGCAAAATAACATTTCCCGAAAATCGACTCTCAGTGGACAATATCGACTTTTATTTCACAAAGTAATGCTCCCCGAAAAACTGACGTTGGTATAATAACATAACTATCAATTACCACATCACGCGTGTACAATAACTTCCTAATAATTTCACCATTCATTTCTTACTACGACTTTTACTAGACATCTCTCACCGTCCAGTCTCATTGATCACCTCAAGTTCCACCTAGTACTCTCTTATATTCTTATTTCATATATTCTTGTTGCCATCTTTTAATTCTCATCAATCCTTAAATTCCATTTACACATCCCTAAAACTATGAACAATCCAAGTTATCATCCTATTTCACCCTTAGGTACCTCAATTACTTTCTCATTGTTCCACCAAAATTTCCAAGCCATGTTGAACAATAATATTCCTTAATATGCAACCCAAACCTCATTCACTATCCATGAGTTCAAACACTTAACAAATACTCAACCTAGATCACTCATCACTCGTTATCCACAATTACCTCATACAATTATCTTACTCAATTCCAAAACACCTTACGCAAGCTAAAGTTACTTCCTACTACCCTTACTTTCCAAACATGAATCATACATCTACCTACTTACACAGTTCAAATCCAACTCAAACGAAATTTACATTAATCCCAATAACACACATGTTTCACACTCATAATCCTCAAATATAACACCACTCATCACAAATTATTAGCATTTGCCCAACTACCCTCGTCAAAGCTATCACTCAACAATTTATCTACACTTCTTTACTCATCAAAACTATACGACCTAAAAAGGTAAACAAGGCATTGATCCATATATAAGCAAAACAACACATTATTAACAAACATTGCAACATTACGAAATAATGGAACTACGTTTCAAATACCAAATTTAAAACTTAATCTTATACACCATGGTATGCATAAAAAAAATGTTGGGCAAAGCTTTAAGGTGAGATTCTCGATCTAAGACCATCCATAGCATTATTAACAAAATTGTAAGCTTGCGGCACAATAAAACCAAGTATTAAGCACGAAATAAAATTTAAGCATCAACACTATAATTTTCCACACATACCACCATTAACAAGGTTAGGGCACTATGAGACCATTAAGCCACGTTTCAATCATAAAATCAAAATTTCGTGATGTACCCATGAAATCTCAAAAAGAAATTGGTCCACTTTTAAAACGGGAATTTTGATTTAAACCATGTTATTACACTGATACTCATAAGGATTATTGTCCTAAGACACCATTAAGCCTAGTTTAAGAGAAAAGAAGGAAATCTAAATTTGGTCAATATTTTAAGGCGTAATTCCCAACTTAAGACAATACATAGCATTAATAATAGAAATTGAAGTATTATTACTCAGTTAACTCAAGAAGACTTTTAAAATAAAATTTTCAAATTTTGGGACCATGCCTAACATCATTAAACAACATTTGAAACTTTACGACATAATTAGACAAAGGATGGAGTATGAAAATCGAAATTAGATCATTTTCGGTCTAACTAATACACATGTCAAAACTTGAGGCGATTTGTAAGGCAAAATGGCTAGCTTAATACAACACAATGCAACATCAACAAGCATTAAATATCAAGAACAATTGGGTCATGTTTTGAATGTAAAGATCAAAATTATTCGTTATAAGATGAAATTTCAAAAGATTTTTGGATAGCATTTTAAGGTTAAATTTCGATTTGAAATAATACATGTCGTTATTGACAAAGAAAAGTCAAAACTTAAGCATGACAAGAGTTTTGGGCCTCAATAGTCAACTAAACTAAGTCTTTAAACACGAAAAATCAAAGCTTACGCATGAACGTTATGGTTTCAAAATTTTCGGAACAAAATTTTCAAGACAAGATTCAAACATATGATAAGAATTACCAATAACAACCAAACTTTAGTCCTTGTTAAATAATCAACCATGCAATAAACACCAAATCAATTATTGACTCGGGAATTTTATAACATTTTCGGACAAAATTCAATATGAAATTTTATACTTGACATCATACATGTTATAACAAGGTGATTAATATCATGATTCAAACAAGACATGCAGTTAATTGATGACATTTGAAGGGAATAGTGTGAATTTAAACGAAATCATATTGTGACAAATTAAGAGCAATGAGAAATCACTCACGTTGTTTAATTATCAAGAATTAAGGAAATAAAATGGAGTAGAAAGCTTAAGTCCTAGCAATAAGCATACACAGTGGGGGGTTTGGAAAAAATTTAAAGATATTTTGGTATTTTTGTTATAAGAAACGATAAAGAAATGCAAGAAATAAGGTAATAATGCGAATTTTGCGAATTTCACAGCCCAGAAAATGGCACTCGGTCGAGTACCAGTCCACTCGGTCGAGTGCCCTCTCCACTCGGTCGAGTGGCCCTACTTCCAGAAACTTTCAAGTTTCTTGAAAATGGTCCACTCGGTCGAGTGATAGGGTTCACTCGGTCGAGTGACTGATACTCGGTCAAGTACTAGCTCGCACTCGGTTGGGTGCCTCTCTATGGTTTGTAATTTTCGACTAAGGAATACTTTTCTTATACAAGCGACTATTTTAGTAACGACTATTACTAATCACACTCTAACTATAACATTAGTGAAATTCCAAATATAGATGCGGTATTGAAATGCTAAAGAACGGGGCTATTGCCCTTCACACACCCACGCGTAATAATAATTCTCAAAACATGTCATACGTATCATTACTTTCATCCAACTTCTACACGTTATCACATACCATATGAACAATCATATCATGCAAGAATCCTATCAACTATGCAATTTACGGCGTCAAAACGTATCATATTCAAACATGCAACACTCGTACAAATAATTGCATTTCACTTGAAACAATCCTCTGCTCATATCACAAATACCTCATTCAAGTAAACATTTCCATTCCATCATTTCAACTGTAACACCCCTAATTTCCATAATATAATTCTATAATTTTATTTTCCCATTTTTCATATTTTATTTTCGGGAAAATATCCGTCTCTTATCTTTTGGGCTCGTTGGGCTCGAAAAACCGATGAAGACCCGCTCGTTCCTTGGGTCTCACGTGTTTTTGGTGTAGATGGGTGAGTTTTGGGCCTAAACCTAGAATAAACCCATGAACTTCTCTATAAATATAAGAAGGGAAATCAAACCCTTACTTCTCTTTTCTCACAAAACCCTAAACCTAAATTCTCTCCTCCTCTCTTCCTCCCTTGTGCCGCGCGCCCCTCGCCTAGGGTTTCGTGCCATTCTTCCTCTTCCTCCTTCCTTCATCATCTTTCGTGCTTAGATCGATCCTACTTCTTGGATTTATCTATCTTCTTCGTAAGTTTTATGTTTTCTCATAGTTTTATAGTTTTTATAGTTTTTATATATATAGTTAGTATATTTATTAGTTTCGTTATCTTTGGCACGTGGATGATTTTAATGAAGGCGTGGAAGTTGCACCTAGAGAAGACGTTTATATCGTTGAAGACGATCTCTAGGGTTTATTTGCTTAATAAGGTAACTAGGTGTTTTCCTTTAATTGTGTTTATGCCAATTGATGTAATTAATATGATTTAATGAATGTTTTGTATGATTGGTACATGTTAGATTGTTTATTATCATGATTAATTGTGTTTTCGTATGTTTGTATGTGTTTTGTGCATTAATTATATATGATATGTTGCTTATGCATTAATTTATGGATGTCATGAGCGTAATTAGGGTTTACAAATGAACCCTAATGGCGGCATGATAGGCGGCCAAGAGTTCTCTCCAAAGTTATAGCTCAGGCTAGTATAACATTGATGATGATTCAAGTGTTATAGCTGAAGTTAGTACAACTTTGGGGTAGTTACTCTAGTTATGGCTGAAGCAACTATAACATTGAAGTACGAGATAAGGTTATAGCTGGAACTAACGTACCCTGAGA
The DNA here is from genome assembly GCF_048544455.1 of Silene latifolia. Taxonomy (NCBI): domain Eukaryota; kingdom Viridiplantae; phylum Streptophyta; class Magnoliopsida; order Caryophyllales; family Caryophyllaceae; genus Silene; species Silene latifolia. The sequence goes on from NC_133531.1 coordinate 104,819,035, forward strand.
TTTATGGCTAAAGGTTATGGTTGGAACTAGTGTAACTTGAGATTCGTGTCAAGGTTATAGTTAAGGTAGGTATAACTGCAAGTCGTATATATTGAAGTTATAGTCGAGGTTACTATAACCTCGCACCTAGGGTCTATGTTATGGTTAGGGTTGCTATAACATTGAGTGGTTAATGTTAAAGTTATAACTGAAGTTACTATAACATTAGTTGCTTATACTTGTCCGCATGTTGTGTTGTGTTCAGTTGTTATTTGACATTATGTTGCATATATCTTTGGTTACTCTTGTTCATATGATAAGTAGGATGGTCGGTTATACTATTCTACGAGTTGAGTCGTGATGTTGTTCACGCATGTTAGTACAGTCAGTTATACTGTGCATTTGTGGTGATACCCGTCGTTGTGAGTACCAAAAATAGAATTTATAAAATCTATTAAAACTAACAGAAGCTAGTGGTAACAGGGTCGAACCACAGAGAGGCGGATGTAATTATTAGTTGTCTAATTTCAGTCTAAGGTAACGAATGTGAGGGTTGAGTTGATTTGGTCTATAGCTAAAACAAATAAACGAGCTAATAAAAGAAATAGATTAAATCAAATAATAAAAAGGGGTACTAAGATGGTCGGTTCACTGTAGTTTCGGCGGCAGCAAACTAGGTAGGTCTAAAACAAACACGTGAGACGGGAAAATAAGAGGTCCTCTCGGTCCACTCTCACAAGTAACATCTTTCGATCTCGCTACAAGTCCCTAATATCACTAATACTAACTTTCGTCCTGAAAAGTGACTAAAAGGCTAAACTAACTTATCTTCCGATCTCGTTAATCTAGTCGTCTTAATTAGGTAGGCTATCTCCCTTCCCTATCTTTCGATCTTTATTGGGTCGGTCAAATCCTAAACATTCAACTAGTCGTGTGCACTCGATTCGTCAAATATAGAAATTAAATTAATTAAAACGAAGCATATCTTACGAGGCCAGTCGATCGACCAAGGTAGGCGGTCGATCGACCGTGGCGCGATTCAGGGTTCCCTATTCTAATGCCGCCTACACTACAGATTCCCTACATCCTAGCACAGGGTAATTAGC